>NC_068285.1:7519793-7782293 GCF_025860055.1 Xyrauchen texanus
GCAAATAATAAATCATATAAAATGAAAATAAGCTCATCGTAACATTTCATATAAACACAATCCGTTTGCATCTAAATATATTATCCTCCACAGATTTCATGGGACGATGCAACAAACTTTCCAAACAGAATAACTGAGAACCATTAATGGTGCCAAACCCAAAATGTCCAAAATACTCTCACACTGCAGATTTCAGCAGTGAAATAAATGTACTATAAGATACTGTCCAAAGCATTAACCAACAGATTCAAACTTTACATATCTAAATGAATTCACGCTGACCAGTCATATTGTATTCCTAAACGCACAATATTTGATCATTTGTTTTGAATACATGATCTGATTTCTTTTGCCAGAGACAATAATCTTAATGTAGGATTTTTAGATTTGGACAAAGAAAAAGCTTTTGATGGTGTAAATAAATGTTCAGGGTCCGACATGTCTTTGTGGTGAGATGAGCCCTTGCCGTGCCTTTAAATGAAGTGTCCATTCAATGTAAAATGAGGAAATCACAATTTATCAAATGTAGCTGATGATGTCATCATTAAACTGATTTGGATTTTAGAAAAGTTCAGATTTTATATTTAAACAGATTTTATATTAATGCAATACTGTGAATAAGAATGTCTATGGTGTGAAAATCATCTATTATTAAACTGGGGTATATCGTGAAACTGTTAAACCGTTACATCCCTACTGGAGATGCTGCAACTATTACAGAAACCATCTTCAACATCATTACAGCAGAGAAATGCAGACCTGCAGCCACTCTTGCATCATTTACCAGTGATGCTGCTTCTGTTATGATCCTTAAGATTTGAACATTTCACTTTTATTTGAATAGCAGTTTTGATACAGAATTGATTTTTACTGTCAAGGCAAGAAAACTGAAGAAAGAGACTAAAAGACCTTTTCCCTGAATCACTGTCACTGTCCACTGTGTTCCCCATCCAATAAAAAGGGAAAGTCTTACCCAACCAAATACTGCAAAACCATTTCAACAATATTTTGGTTATATCAAGCAAGCAGCACCTTTTTTTGCCAATGTGTGAACGGCTTGTAACACAACTTCTAAAATGAGCCCTTCACAGACTTCCTAGTTTGCCTATTAAAGCCTGTAGACTGATTTTCATGTGAAGGGAGCGAGTCAGCTTTAGCCGGGAAAATCAAATATATGTGGCGTTTATGATGCGCTCCGAGAGCCTCAGTGCTTCTCTTCCACTATTCAACAGTGACAACAAACTGCAACACTAGACAACATTATCTTAGAGATGAATCCAGCAAACGTCCCAGCACAACACCGACTCCAACACAAACTCTGAGTAAGCCAAAAAAACATTGATCTACTGAATCCTGTCTGGCTACGCGGGAATGTGATCGTGGTCGAGTGAAAACTAGAGTGAAAATCGGCAGGGCATTTGATTCCTGGATGGACCTTCATTCGGTTTTGGGGATCAAAAGTGACCCTGAATTGGTGTTTTTCTTATTGGACAGGTAAACTTACATAACTGCAAAGCATGACATATTGAGCCATAAGGATTGATCTGTGTCATTTTAGCTAAACTACAATAACACATGAAATGAATGCTAGACAATGTTCAAGATAATGCAAAAAGACACATTCATCAGCGTGACGTAACTTGGTTATACAGAAAATATATGTCATCTATTATTATAAAACAATAGTGCATCGATATATCAAAATGACAGTTGTGATGAATCAGATCAATACTGAATTGTGTCAACATATTTATAATGTACAGTCTATTTTATAAACAGCTACTGTCATCATCCACCAAATTTAGCTAACAGCTATTGATAAAGCTGGCTGGCTAGCTAACACCGACATCGGCTATCGTATAAATGCAGTCAATGTATCATGCAAAGAAAAGTGATTATTCAAACTACAGTCTCACATAGTCAGACCGATATCCACACTTTGTTTTAGCCCTGTTCCAGCACTGGAGAGTCAAATATAATATACAGTCTCAAAGTTTTTTAGAAAAACAATCATAACTGAGTAATTTTAATTATGCTCCCTCATCTGTCAGCATGATGCCGGTAAATCACGTTCAGTCTCTTTGTAGGTTACATCATTGTTTTGGTAAATGCTCACTCTCCTCTCTATGGAGTTCACGAGCAACAGGAAGCTGCTGCAGTTCACTTCATGGCCACAGGTGTCATTAATAACAAGGGTTTCTGAATCTTACATACTGCACCTTGTGAGAAATATAAATTGTACATGCTGTCTTTAGTTTGACATCTAACTATGAATGTATGTGTGCGAATCACAGAATCACACCACACGCACAAAGATTCCATGACCTTCATAGATGTTGTTAGTTTCTCTCGTCTTATCCTCTTTAAGAATGTTTTGCACTCCAACCAGCACATACTCTTTTCCTTAGCTAAATATCTCAGTCGGACATAACAAATATCCAGGACTGCTTGACCTCATATGATTACCGTTCCCATGCTATTCCGGTCAACATTTATTGTCCTTGGCTGTCTCGCAAGTCTTGCTATCACTATACTATTGGCTGTTGTTTGTTCTTTGTAATATGAAAGGTATAAATATTATGCTTGCCATAATAAACTTAGAGTAGGTTGAATAGAAACAACCGTGTGTTGTCGTTCTTTCTTCTCCCTTCATGAAGTCTCCAGATATGCAGACTCCCGACTGCACTTACCTGGGCATGCACAGAAAGGGACCGAGGAATTCTTGATGATAGAAGTGTTGTGTGCTAAACTACAACGAGATCCTAGTTTGATTCTTAACACACCTTTGATAAAATGTGCCCTTTGTCACCTTTTCTGTATTTAGGGGAATTCCCTCAAGTCATCAACTAAAGTCCAAAAGCACTGTAAAGGACAGGTGGGAATCTTGGCTATGAGTTGGGGTTTATGATTTAGTGATTATGGCCCGAGACAGCTGGGATAGCTCCAGCACATGTGACCCTGCATATGACAATTGGCTTTAGAAGATGGATGGATTTAGTGATTAGTGACCCTAATAATAATGTTCTTAATAGGGGGTGATTTGTTGGGGATTATAATTTTATGATTGCGAACACTTTTAAATAAGATTCAGGTGGGGTTTTTTAAGAAGTGTTTTTTTCTAAATCAAAACCATGAATAATTTTGTTTTTCCCTTTTCATGAGTAGGTTCTGAATTCCCTTGAATGAACCCCCAGAGAGAGTTATGTCCACATGCAAAATATCAAAAGAATGCAAAATCTGTTAGAATGAGGTCACGTGACACTTCACAGTGTAGACGAGTAATATACTGAATTCTTGATTTTTCATATTAAAACATTTATAGATAAAAATATATTTAAAATACTGTAAATACTAAGCATATAAACAAATGGGTTTTGTCTACTGTACTGTATTTGTTTTACTTCCTCTTTTATACATAGCTATAAAAATAGTCAGAAATCATCAATACAGTCTGTCTGTAAACTGCGTGTGTGTGTGTGTGTGTGTGTGTGAGAGAGCGTGTATTTATCACTTTGTGGGTACCAAATGTCCCCATAAGGATAGTAAAACCCGAAATTTTTGACCTTGTGGGGACATTTTGTCGGTCCCCATGAGGAAAACAGCTTATAAATCATACTAAATTATGTTTTTTGAAAATGTAAAAATGCAGAATGTTTTCTGTGAGGGTTAGGTTTAGGGGTAGGGTTAGGTTTAGGGGATAGAATATAAAGTTTGTACAGTATAAAAACCATTATGTCTATGGAAAGTCCCCATAAAACATGGAAACACAACGTGTGTGTGTGTGTGTGTGTGTGTGTGTGTGTGTGTGTGTTTGGTGGTTTTATTAGGTTAAACACTAGTAGTTATGAAGGTGTTATGCTATAAATGTGGTTTATGAGGACATCTCTAGTGTCCTTGTAATTCAAACATACATAATATATACCGTACATTTTTTTTAAATGTTTCTGTGAGGGTTAGGTTTAGGGGATAGAATATATATTATAAAAATCATTGTGTCTATGGAGAGTTCACATAATGACAGGAGTAACAATGTTTGTGACTGTGTGTGTTTACAGGTTTAATATATGTACATCTCTGATGTCTGTTTTAGATCTTTTCATCTGGAAAGCAACATCTACTAAACATCTTAAATATCAGATTTACAACATTCTAGATCATAAATGTCTCAAAAGACATCTGCTGAATGTCTTATTGACATTCAAGACAATATTTGTCATTTTATAGACATATTGCAGATGAGCAAACAATGTAAAATAGATGTTGTTAAGATGTAAACACACATCAAATAGACGTCTGGTTGATGTATGTGTGCTATCAGGGATAGTTTGTACAGTATAAACATCATTATGTCTATGGAGAGTCCTCATTATGAAAGGAGTACCGACATATATGTGTGTGTGTGTGTGTGTGTGTGTCTGTGTGTGTGTGTGTGTGTGTGTGACACATTGTCACCTAATGTAAACAAAGATGGTTGGACTGGAATGATTGCATTTCCCTGTTGTGTTAACTGCATATAGGTGAGCTGTTGTCCGTTATCGTGATGTTTTGCGACAATTTGGCTGTCTGTTTCAATGAGCGTACTGTGTGCTTGAAAAGACTATTGAGTTGCTGTTTGAGTTACTTGTGATTGACAACAGAACGATCACCTAATGTAAACAGACATGGCTGCGAGGAACATTGATCCCAGTTTTGTGATGACTGTTTGCATACGAGCTGTAAACTTTTATAGTAGTAATTTGGTGACCATTTGGATGTCTGTCATAAAATAATCATACCATGTGCTTGAAAAGACTGTATGAGCTTCAGTTTGTGTGAATATGAATTACAGGCACTTGGGCAGAGCAGTTTAGTGTTGGCATGAAAACCGATTTGAATCTGACATCACTGACTGCTGCAGAAACACAAATGTATGACGCTACTCTAAGGGTGCCAGTCATAAACCATCACAAATATGCACCAGTAAGTGTGAAAGGGTTAAGTGACAGATTCTTAAAGATTGTTCTTTTGAATTGTTTTCCTAAAATGAGTAAAAATAATATTCTATATAAAATGTAATGATTACAAAAATGTCCTCATTCTAATGAAATATTACAAATATATGTCTTCTGTGTGTATTTGTTAAGGATTTCCATTTTTTAAAAGGAATAAATACAGGTGCTGTTTCAGTGAATTTACTGACCACTCAATAAATTCAAGACCAATTAGGGCCTGGGTTTAAGGGGTTAATATGGGTATAAACAGGGTTTTACAGCTCAACATACTTAAGTTTGTCCAGTGTGCAGTTTGGATCATTGAGTCTTTCAGAGAGCAGCCTGACTCCTGATTCTCCTGGATGATTGTAGCTCAGATCCAGCTCTTTCAGGCGTGAGAGATTTGATCTCAGAGCTGATGCCACAGAACAACAGCCTTCCTCGGTCACCATACAGCCAGATAATCTACAAACACACATACATAACAGTCAGATAATCTAAAAATGTGCATATAACCAGTCAAATAATCTACAAACGCACATCAACAGTCAGATAACCTACAAACAAACATCAGCATTTACCAGCAGCCATATTAACCTTTAGCTCAAGACTGGTTGCCACTGAAGCTAAGCAAGGTTGAGCCTGGTCAGTACCTGGATGAGAGACCTTCTGGGGAAGACTAAGTTTGCGACTGGAAGAGATATTAGGGAGGCCAGCAGGGGGTGCTCACCCTGTGGTCTGTGTGGGTCTTAATCCCCCAGTATAGTGAAGGGGACATTATACTGGAAAAAGACACTGTCCTTTGGATGAGATGTTAAAATCAGGTCCTCACTCTCTGTGGTTATTAAAAACATCCTGGAGCACTTCTTGTAAAGAGTAGGGGTATAACCCTAGTGTCCTGGCTAAATTCCCCCTATTGGCCCTTCTCAATCATGGCCTCCTAATAATCCCCAGCCACTAATTGGCTCTATAACTCTCTCCTCTCCACCAATAGCTGGTGTGGGGTGAGCATACTGGTGCACTATATCTGCTGTCGCATCATCCATGAGGATGCTGCACACTAGTGGTGGTTGAGGAGAGTCCCCTGTATATTGGCTGTGTCTATTCCCTGTTCCTAAGATGGAGTTTGTGTCGAGGAACTGAGGAACATTTGAGTTGATATCAGACTGTCAGATTCTGAGTGATCACCTCATGTGAGACCAACATTGAGGTGTTTGTAAAGTGCAAGAAAATGTTTTTAGGCTTTTCTTGAGGATTCTTCTCGGTGTGACAATGGCCTTTATCCATAGACTATAAACTTTCATACCGTATTTTTTTTTTAAAAATAAAATCTGTGGCAAACACTATATATTTGCAGGGCTAGCCATTGTAATTAATGGTTATCACAGTTTTTACATTTTGAGTCCAAAAATGTCCTGCTGTTGGGATTGCGACATTTTGTTAGGCCGCACGAGACTTCCGCAACGCTGCACCTCAGATTATACACGGCCATCAAACGCAAAATCAAGTGATTACTAATTAAAGTAAAATGGACATAAAGCGCTAAGAATATTTATTGCATTGTTACAAACACACTTGATGATATAAAAAAGAATAAAAATTGATATAAAAAATACTTTTCGATTTTAAATGTCCTCTTCATCTTCCAAAATAAATGCAAATACTTATTTTTTTAATTATAGTTAGGTTTTTATTCACATTATCCACTAACAAAATTAACAGTGATGCCAAAGCTGTGTCCTGTTAAATCACTGATGGCCATTTGGACTTCTGTTTAGAATTATGCCACTGCAATTATTAAATTCAGCTGTTTGTTAATTCTGTGTTCATGTATGTTTCATGTTTTATTATTTTAATCTTTATTTTATTGCAGAATTTATTTGTTAGCTCTGTAAAGTGTTCCCCACAGGTTACTATTTGTGTGTGTGTACTTTACCTTACAGGCAGTGGTGTGTTTCAGCCTCAAAAACACTGGTTTAGTGCATGTTCTAATTGATGGGTAATTCAATTGTACATTTCATTATCTCTTTTATATTATAGACAATGATGTGGATGGAGAGACTGTTGCAATTGGTCTGACGGAGTCTATGGTTTCATTCCTGTTTGAGGGATCATTTAAGAAGCAGCAAAATTCCACAGATTTGTCCAACAAATGAAGGAAACGGAGACGTTAACGCTTGAACCTGTGCCTGCAGAATGACTTTTGCAGTCTTCAGCTGGAGCAAGGTTGTTGCTATTTAATGTTTCATTTGTTTCAGGGAACTATTCTTAAAGTTAATCTTAAAGAAGCTGGGGTTTTCCTTTGCTTCCCCATATTCATTTACTGTAATTATACTTGTGCTTAATTCATTTCTTGCATCTGTAACATTAAGTATTAGAGATGTTTTGAAATTTCTGCCTTTTCCTTTGCCAACAATATAAACAGAAAACACTACTTCAACAGATCAGATAACAGACTATTTGACATGGTGATAAAGCAGGTGCACAGTTTCAGCCCAGTGTGGCCAGAGTTTTTAGTACATATCTATTATTTATGTTTACTGTGCAACCATTTATTAAGGGTCAGTTCACCCACAAATACAATTCTGTCAATACTCGTCCCCGTGTCATTCCAAATCTCCATCTCCAGAACACAAATTAAGATATTTGTAATGAAATCTAAAAGCTTTCTGTCCCTCCATTGACAGCTTACACAACTAGCATTTTCAAGAAAGGTGGTAAAGACATGATTAAAGTAATCCATGTGTCTCTACTGGTTTAACCTCAATTTATGAACATAATCTACTACATTTACAAAATATTAATCTCCAGTGTGCGTTCATGAGAGCACCACAATGCATACATGTTGTATTGATGCAAGAGCAGATGTTGTGTAAACACGTGTTCAAGATTCATATTTTGTAAATAAAGTGGTAAACTATGTTGTAAATTACAACACACACTAAGCACTCGCGTGGCTTCATAAACTGAGGTTAAACCACTGATTTGGATTTCCTGCCTGACATATTGTAAATACCACAAGCACCCGCCATGAACAATCTGTCCCTCACGGACTGCGTGACTTCACCACAAGTAATTTTGTTTTTGGTAACTAACCAACTAATAACATTTTTAGTCGACTAATCCTCTTTTAGTCGACTAACGATTAGTTGAATATTATGGGGCAGCCCTAGTCTTTACTACCTTTCTGGGCCTTGAAAGTGGTAGTTGCGAAGCTGTCAATGGAGGGATCAGAAAGCTGTCAGACTTCATTAAAAATATCTTAATTTGTGGTCTGAAGATGAACACAAAGTATTACAGGTTTGAAACAACATGAGGGTGAGTAAATAATGACAGAATGTAATTTTTTGGCAAATATTTCAAGTAAGACTTGTTTGGAAAAATTATGAAGTTAGTGTTGATTGTATTCATTTGTCAAAATTGCAAAGGACTTGAATTGAAACCGTTAAACTGATGCCATCGTTACTGTGTAATGTAATGGAATGTAATTTCTGATATGCGCTGTCGATCACAGCAGACTGGGCCATCTGACCCATTAGAGCAGAGTAGGCTCTCCGAAAAGAGGGGTTTAGAGAGACCGAATCATTTATGAGAAGAGAGATAATACTGCAATGACAATTACAGTGTTTTTTGAACTTGGATGCATGTAAACCTAACCTCCAAAACCAATTTAGCAATCTGTAAAATAGCATAATAGGGGCACTTTAAAATTATTATTATTATTATTATGGTTCTTCTTCTTCTGAGACTTTAATTTTCCAAGAGAAACTTCTCCTAGAGCCTTCAACCTACAACCACCAAACACAAAAAAGATCTTTAGGCTGTAATTCCCTGTAGCAGACTTCCGACATTCATTCATTTATAAAATATACATTCCATTAGCATAACACACTAATGGATTATTCTCTGTTCTTTGTCAGTCTTTCTTCCAGAGCAAGCCATCAATAGGTACAACAAGGTCTTGGACTATTTGAAAGGTGGGACAACAAAAACCCAGGCATACTTCAAATGTGGCGTGGATAGAAAGACCATTGCTGATACTGCTGCAATTGCGGAGCTCGAAGCTTGTAACAAAAAGGGCTACAAAAATTTGCGAGGCACCTTCCAAAGAGGACAGAAACTGTCTGATTTTGCAGAGCGGTGCAGAGAATTATGCAGACAGGAGCCAGTGCAAAGCACCATTGAAAACAAAAAGAACGTTGGCTTTCTTATAGACTTTTGTGAGAGACAAAAATAATCTGTTTATGCATGTGTATGTGTGTATCTTTGTATAATAAATACCATTCCATGCATGTTCTAGCCCAGTGGCTACACACAGTCACTTTAACTGTTTCATGTTTCATGACTACTGTTTAAAGTCATCCATCATAAATATGGCCCAATGGCTGTACACACTGCCACTTTAGCTGTTGCTTGTTCCATGCGTCTTGTTAAAATCAGCAATTTTTCCAGTCATGATGAATAAATACCATGTGCAAGCAAACACTGAAGTCATTTTAAGCTTTTGAGGTTTTTGGTGAAGTTTTAGATGGTAATTCCCATAGAAGTATGCAGTAACACATGAGTCATCACTAGTTATTTACCATGATTATTACAGTAGTTACTAATGAAAAGCTAATCCTAAAGTGTAGAATCTTCTATTCATTCACAAGATATTCACACACACACACACATATATGTATATATGAGCTAGGAGACATACATAAAAACATGTTTTTTGAGAGGTGGGTTAAATAATGAAATAACTGTATATGGTATTTGGATGGCTGATGACTCAATATGTTCCAGTAGTTACCATGACTCTAGTGATTCAATGCCAGTCCAGAGGAATGCCAGAAAATTGGCCACAGGACAAGTAAGGTCCCGATAACTGCATTTAAAAATAAATTTCTTTAAAATTATTCAGTTGATAAATAGTTCTAGGAGACAGCATAAGCTAATTATTGACAGCTTTCCCAAATCATAAGTCTGCTATGCTATGCTATTACATATTAATAATGTAAACAACGTTGTGTATTCGTTTACAGTAGCAGTTCAAATGTTAATGTGGTGCTAATCATTTGTCCTGCATTAGTTATTGATTAGTTTTGCATGAATTATGAAACTTTTTCAGTAGTTCTCTGGGAAGCTTTCAAAAAATAGTAGTTATTCATTAGTTAATAGTGAACTACCACTTTCATCTGTGTGCTATTACTTACTAATTCATTAATCAGAGCTTCTTGTTAGTTAATAGTAGTTACTAGATTGTTAATATTGTGTTACTCGTTTGTTCCTGTGTAGTTATTCATTAACGAAGGAACCTTATTCTAAAGTGTTACCGAGTTTTCTAAAGAGCTGGACATAAATGAATGTTGTGATAATTTTGAACTGTGGTGTCACAATCAGAATAACTTGATTCACTTGAGAGTAAACAGACTCAGTAGAGGGAGCCCATCCACAAGTATACAGTAGTGGGCGACCGATACATCACCAAGGCCGATAAATCCGATGATATTCTGACATATTTAATGATCGGCGTTGGCCGATAAATTTCCCCATTTGGCGATGAAAATCACCTGCCTGCACGTGAAACATATGAGACATGTACATGACTAGTCACGGTTTTTTTGTTGTTACATGCCATCGTGTAACTACAACAATACTCCGGTGTGCAACATAGTGTCCTTTAAACGGTCCACATAACAGAGCCGCGGCAGACGCGTTTGAGTTCATGTTAAAGTGCTCGCCTGTTTCACTCTCCCTCTCTCTCCTCAACAGTTTCCTGTAACTTTAAGCTGTCTTGTCTAGCGACAAAAAGGCAAATATCAAACTATTATCATTTCTGCCAATATGCGCATATCCAATAAACCAACTTTACACAACTTGAGCAGATCAAGCATCCTGATGAACACTCATATATCTTCCTCTGAAGCATGTATTCTAACAGTCCTCAACAGTTTCCTGTAACTTTTCTTATGATAAAAGGCAAATATCAATAAAACTTCTATTATATACTGTCTGCATATATGTGCATGTCTCGTTTAAACAGATGTCATTCACGAACCTCAAGAAAATCCAGTGTTTTATTCCTGTCGAGCACTCATCTAATATCTTCCTCTGCAGCGCGTTCCATCAGCCAGAATCAAAAACTTCAGTATCAGGATCAAAAGTTCCTCTCATTCACAAATCATGAAGTAGGTGATACAGGCTGTTTAAACTGTCAGGAGATGGATCTGCATGAGCATGTGAGTGCAACTTCAAGGTTGCTTCCGAAACCCGGAAAATGCTACCTCCGGAGGCTGTATACTTCGGTACGATAAAAATAAGGTGCTTTTCAAACTATTTGGGGATCAGTTTCCTAAAGCGTTCAATTCATTCAAAACAGCTGTCAGTTAAGCCATGAACCTATTAGGTAGCAAGTCAGCTGCCTACATTTTCGGATGCAGCCCAATATAAAAGCGCTTCACATGTGCTTTAAGTAAATTTCTTATTCACTATACACGGTTTGTACAATTGGTTTGATTCTGTATTTTTGAGTAAATGTGATTGCTAACGTGGACATGCCATTCATGGTTGCTGGACTACTGTATGTAATGTTATTTCCTTCTTCCCAATATATTAACAGTTTCTTCACTTTCATCAATAAATTACTAAAATTACTAAAATGTGACATTATCATAGAACAACATAACATGAACATGGAGTGTATTAAGCAGTAATATGAGTGCAATACACCATTATCAGTGTCAAATAATCTGGAACAACAATTATTGCAGATTTTAAGCATCACATTCTTTAAACACAACACTGTATAACTAACTCCATTGTGAGCATATACTGTTCCAGTGTGCAAGTACAAAGAAGAATCAATAGGCATTAACAAACAAATTCTTTGAACCTTTCAGGTTTCCTCACTGTGCGGCCACTACGGATAAACTGAGATGAATCTACTGATGGGGAAGGGGCCATACCAGAGGACAGCAAGGTGATTGGATGTAGATGTGGCATTGGCACAGTCTCAGGCTGAGACAGAGAAACAGTTTGAGCTGAACATTCAGTTCTTGCAGCAGAAGCTGTGTGCTTTACAGTTCGCTTAGGCACATAAGGTGGAGTAGGAGGTCGAAAAGGCAAAGCTCCTGACAGTGCATTGAGGGGAAAAGAATGCTGAGGGGCATTTGTACCGCAAACCTCAGAGGCACCGATACTTGTGAGGAACTGGCAGGCATGTTCAACAAAGAACCCTTGTAAGGCTTCAAGCAATTGTGATGAACCACCCAGTTCCTTGACTGGGGATTCTTTGGGTCAGTGATCTCATAAGTTACACCTGGGCTGTTTTCTTTATCCATACGTCTCAGAACTATATATGTCCCTTTCCATTTTGGAGCCAGCTTATTCTGCTTCTGAGCTGGATCATCCAAAAGCACAAGTTCACCTTCTTTATGTGGGTGGAAAAATGTCCTTTTGTCATACTGTTGTTTCTGATTCAGCTAAGCCGCTATGGACTGTGCAGCCGCATCTCTGAAGGCAAATGACAAACGTGTGGTCAAAGCACTGGCATATTCTGCTGGTGTGCCTGGTGTACAGGAGGTCACCGCAGGACTACAGTTCAAGAGGATGTCAACAGGTAAAAGCGGTTCCCTTCCATGTGCCAGAAAGAAAGGAGAAAACCCAGTACTTGAATGAACACTTGAGTTATAAGCCAACTCCACTTGAGGCAGATATTTATCCCATTCACCTCCACTCTCATAGATATACTTAGAAAGTTGATCTTTCAATGTGCGATTTAGCCTTTCGACCATACCATCACATTGTGCGTGGTAGGGAGAGGTGCGTGTTTTCTTGATTCCAAGTTGATTGCATAAATGTTTAATCAAATCAGACTCAAACTGTCTACCTTGGTCAGTATGGATTGACTCAGGGATCCCATGCTGTTTGATGTAATCCTCGAAAATGCACTGTGCAACAGTTGTAGCTCGCTGATCTCTCAGAGGGTAAAGGTTAACAAAGCGAGTGAAATAGTCCATCACAACCAACTCATACCTATTCCCTTGTGAAGAAACAGGCAACTCTGTGATATCGGCAGCAATCTTTTGGAATGGTCTCTCTGCGTGAATGGACTGCATTGGGGCCCTTTCATGAGGAGTGGTAGCACTACAGGACTGACAGGATAAACATTCAGCACAGTGTTTCTGGATATCTCGAGACATGTAAGGCCAGTAACAGATTTTCCTGGCTCTCAGTAAAGTGCGCTCAGCACCTAAATGTCCACTAAACTTCTCTCCATGGAAACACTTAAGAGCAGTTGGAACGAGTACAGCAGGTAAGACGATTTGGTAAGCATGTGAGCTATGAGGAGAGGGTTTCACTTTACGACACAAAATTCCGTCTTGGACTGACAATTTGGGAAATTCATGCCAGAGCTTTCTCAAGGTGGCAGAGGAATGCTTAAGTCTGCCTAATGGTGGCCTTTGATTATGTTTCTCTTTCCAGTCTATGACCATATTTAGACAAAAATCAGCCATTTGCTGAGCTTGCAATTCTTTTAAGTCAACCGATAGTGTCAGACCAGTATCAGGAAGAACATCACTAATGTTCTGCATTTTGTCAGAAGAGGGGACTTCTACAGCGATGCTGGGGCTTGTAATTACACACTGAATTGCTTTTGATTTTTTCACAGATGAGCTAGGACGCCTGGACATGGAATCAGCATTACTATGCTGCTTTCCTTGTCTGTGAAGGATGGTGAAGTCGTGCACATCCAGTTCAAGTATCCAACAAGCTCTTCTACCAGTTGGATCATTATCAACTGGGGCCTTCTTCAAATTCAACAAGGGTTTGTGGTCAGTGACAACTTTGAACGGAGCTCCTGACAAGAAATGTCTGACTGACCAAACCACAGCCCAAAGCTCACGGTCATAAGTTTACCATTTCCTTTCTGAAGGAGTGAGAGTTTGACTTGCGTATGCAATTACACGCTCCTTCTTATCCTGAACTTGAGCCAGCACTGAACCTATACAGTCCTGAGAGTCATCTGTGTACAACAGAAAAGGATGTGTAAATATAGGATGAGCCACAATGGGAGGACTAGTGAGGGAGTGCTTCAATGATTGGAAAGCATCCTCACAATAACTCGACCACTGGAAAACAGCACCTTTCTGTGTGAGTGCATGTAGGGGAACAGCAATGATGGCAACATTCCTTACAAACCTCCTATAATAGGAGCAGAGACCAACAAAGGCTCTCACTTCGGTGACAGTTCTGGGAGTAGGCCAAGACCGGACTTTATGCAGGTTCTTTTCATCTGGCAGGAGACCCTGACTGGACACAACATGACCCAAGTAAGACACTTGACTGCGAGCAAAATTACATTTACTGACCTTCAGCTTAAGACCTGCAGACCGGAAAGGACTGAACACTTCCTCTAGGCTGCTAAGATGTTCACTGAACATCTGACTGAATACAAGAACATCATCAAGGTAGACAAGACAAACTTTCCAATGGAGTCCACGAAGCACCAGCTCCATGAGTCGTTGAAACGTTGGAGGGGCATTCGTAAGACCCATGGGCATCACTTTGAACTGATATAAAGCACGCCCTGTATTGAATGCAGTTTTCTCCCTATCGTCTGGGTTTAGCTCAACTTGCCAGTAGCTGCTTGACAAATCCATAGTACTGAACCAGCATGCACCTGACAAGCTGCCTAAAGCATCTGCTGGCCGTGGTAAGGGGTAAGAATCTTTAACAGTGATTGCGTTTAGTTTTCTAAAATCTATGCAAAATCTGTAACTGCCATCTTTGTTTTGAACTAAAACGACAGGAGAAGCCCAGGGACTACAACTTTCTTCAATGACATACTGAGAAACGAGCTGCTGAACTTGCCGGTCTATTTCAGCTCGAATGTTTGGCGATGTCCTCTCTGTCCACTGCCGACTGACTGAAGTCTAGCTTTGATTTCAGGTAGGGCTCAATTTCAGTCTTCACTTGAGCTACAGGAGGTTCAAACACTGCGTATACTTCCCCTGTCTGACTGACTATGGAATGAATCTCACCTAACCTAGTGCCACAGGGAACATGACAATCCTCACTAGTTGGATTCATGACTCGAACAGAAGTTACACCAGCTTTGACAGGAGTTACGGTACGTGATACAAAAAGACCTGGTACTGTATGAGGTTCAGGGTCCAAAAGTACTGTATAATTGCAATGGAGTTCTGGTTCACCCGTAGGGGGTTGGATTTTCACCAGAATGTTAATTTGTGACATGGCAGGGATAAGTACAGATGCTAATGTCACAGCATTACACTTTAGAGGGGCAATGTGTTGTGAACATAAAAGAGGGACAGTCCAGTTCCACAGTTTTCACTGGTTCTCTCTGAGATCAATTGCAGCATGATGATTTTGAAGAAAATCCCATCCAAGGATAACTGACTGTGTAGCATTTCTGACTACCTGGACATTATGAATAAAAACTCCCTCACCCAGCCTAATGGTAATAGGCAGCATACCAAGGGTGTCCAGACAGTCACCAGTCACTGATTTTGCCAAGAGAAAGGACTTTTGAATTGGCTTTTTCATGAGAGAAGGGATGGACATTCTCAGTGATTCGCTAATCAATGAAATTTCTGAACCGGTGTCTACAAAAGCTTGTATGGCAGTGTTCTCAATGACAGCAAAAACATAAGGTGTGGGGATGTCAGACATTACCAGTTCAGTTTGTTTGGGCCCACTATCAGGCTCAGCAGTCACTTGGCCCGTAGTACCTGCTACCAGCCGTTTCCCTGACGATCGATGTCATCATCGTCAAAACTGACGTGTTGACGATCACTGGGTGATGGCGAATGATTACTGGAAAGCTGTAGGTTGTGCGTCTCTCTGGATAACCTGTTGGAGCCTGCCTTGTTACGATCCCCCTGATTGGAACTGCAGCGATGATCTTGCTGATTGGAGGTCGGGCTAATGTGACGATGTCGATGATGAAGAGCTAGGCTGATGTGTGCTTCATGATGATGGGGAGCTGGGCTGACATGATGGCTCCGATAGCAATAGCTAATGCTTCCTCTAGGCTTGTAGCACCATGTTCATGACATTTTGCTTGAAGAACAGGGTCAAGGCCAGCTATGAACCGTCTGAACCTTTCCATCACAATGGCTGACTCACCATAATTTGGAAATGCCTCAGAAACAAGTCTTGTAATCTCTGCAGCAATTACCTCCAGCAGCTCTTTGGGCATGCGCTGCCTGGCATTCACAAAAGTTTGAAAGTGCAGTAAAAATTAAAATAATTTAAAGCAGCAACACACAGTTCATAGTCCTGATATGTTTCAGGAGACAGGGAGAGCCAGTATGCTAATGCATCTCCACTCAACCTGGTAGGCAAAATGGCAGCTAAATCTTGTCTGTGTGTATCAGCACATGCATTGACAGCAAGTTCCAAACATGCTTTCCATAATGAAAAACTGTCTTTATCCCTACTGTCTCCATGAAAACACGGTGGCAAATCCACTTTGAAGTGTAACACTTTTGTAGTGCGGTATACCGCTGTCACGGTTCATAAATCCTGTCTCTTCCTCGTCTCGTGCTCTGTTGTTTACGTGTGTGTGTGTGTGTGTGTGTGTGTGTGTGTGTGTGTGTGGATGTGTGTGGGCGTGACCGCTCGTTTACGTGTTCAGCAATCAGCTGTAATCACTTCCCTTCACCAGCTGCAACCCATTTCATTACCCTTAAATACTCACCACTTTCTCATCTCTTTGTCAGATCGTTGTTTTGTGATGTCCGGTTGTGTTGATCCCTCTAAAGCTCCAGTCCTGTGCCTTCGTTGTTCCTGTTCGTGTTCGTGTGGATGTTATGTGGATTCGTCATGTTTGTTCAGCACTCCTCACCACACCTCTCACCGGATTCATCTGACCACTGGAGTTCCTGCGCCACTAAACCATCACCTTGGACTTACTTGTTTCAACTTTACAGTTAATAAACTGAGTTTTACTTGCACTTGCTTCCGAGCTTCATTCGTCACAGAACGATCTGACCCAAGATGGAAGCAGCGAGTAACAGTTCAGGGAGTCTGGAGGAATTCGTGAACAACAGCAGACTTCGTATGGAGAACCAAGAGAAGAATCTCAATGACACAGCTCGCGCTGTTCAGGCTTTAGTGGCGCAGGTGTCCGGACTCACCCAGCAAATCCAACTTCTGCGAGCTCCCACTGCGTCGCCCACACCGCTGATTCCCCAACCACCACCAGCGGATCCCTCCCACTCGGAGCCCCGCCTACCGGTTCCAGAGCCGTATTCAGGTGAACCCAGTTTTTGTCGAGCTTTCCTAACACGATGCTTAATGCATTTTTCTCTCCAGCCCAGAACATTACAGGATGAGAGAACCAAGATCGCCTTTGTCCTGATACTACTGACCGGGAGAGCGGCGCTATGGGGAACAGCGGTCTGGGAAAACCAGGACGAATGCTGCGCCTCGTTCCAAGCTCTGTCTGCCGAGATGAAGCAAGTTTTTGACCGCGCCGCTGCCGGTAGAGAAGCAGCCAGAGTGCTGGCCGATTTGCGTCAGGGAGAGAGATCCGTATTGGATTTCGCTATCGAGTTCCGGACCCTCGCGGTGGAGAGCCAATGGAATGAGGAGGCGCCGTGGGACATGTTCCTGCATGGGCTGTCTGGCCGCGTCCAAAGTGAGATATACGCCAGGGATCTTCCCACCAAGCTCAACGACCTCAACGCACTAGCGTTAAGAGTGGACGCAAGGCTGTCCAGAGTGGAACAGCGAGCACGGACCAACCGTCCTTCAGGAGGACTTGGAGGCCAACGCTCTGGAGGCGGGGACACGGTCAGCCCCGTCTGCGATCCCGAGCCCATGCAGGTGGGTCGCGCCCGGCTTTCCCGGGAGGAGAAGGAAAGGCGGAGATCCCAGGGCCTCTGCATGTACTGTGGAGGAGCTGGACATTTCGCTTACAACTGTCCTTTAAAAGGTCCAGCCCGATAGTAAGTATGAGGCTACTATCGGGTGGGATCTCCACGAGAAGACCTCATCGACATCTACTCTCCTTCCGTAAGACTCCAATGGTCCACCCACCGTCACAACTGTCGAGCACTCCTGGATTCTGGGGCTGAAGGTAACTTCATGGACTACACGTTTGCACGCAACCACCAAGTTCCCCTCAGGTCCCTCACACATCAGATTGCTGTACACGCCCTCAATGGCCAGGAACTTCCCACCATTTCACTAGCCACTGAAGACATCACCCTCGTCACGTCAGGCAATCACACCGAAACCATCTCCTTCTACATCCTGGACACTCCTCTCGCCCCCATCGTCCTTGGTCATCCCTGGCTCACCCGTCACAACCCTAAAGTGGACTGGCAATTGAAGTCTGTGTCTGCGTGGAGTACTCAATGTCATAAGTCTTGTCTAATGTCTGCCTGTCCGTCTGTTTCTGTACCTGTGTTTCAGGAGGAGACCGTGGATTTATCTAACGTGCCCGCGGAGTACCTGGACCTGAAGGAGGTGTTCAGTAAGTCTCGGGCTGCTTCTCTCCCTCCACATCGTCCCTATGACTGTGCCATAGAGTTATTGCCAGGTACGTCTCCGCCTAAGGGCAAGTTATATTCACTCTCGGTTCCAGAGAGGGAGGCTATGGAGAAATATATTTCTGATGCTCTAGCAACAGGGTTCATCCGCTCTTCCTCTTCTCCGGCGGGGGCGGGATTCTTTTTTGTGGGGAAGAGGGATGGATCTCTGCGACCTTGTATTGATTACCGGGGGCTGAACAGCATCACGGTAAAGAATACTTATCCTTTGCCGTTGATGTCTTCGGCTTTCGAGAGGTTGCAGGGATCATCTATCTTCACGAAATTGTATTTACGCAATGCTTATCATTTGGTCCACATCAGGGAGGGGGATGAATGGAAGACCGCTTTTAACACCCCCAGGGGGCACTTTGAATACTTGGTCATGCCGTTCGGCCTGTCCAACTCCCCAGCGGTCTTCCAGGCACTTGTTAATGACGTGCTGCGAGACATGGTCGACCAGTTCATATATGTCTACCTGGATGACATATTGATTTTTTCTTTTCTCTCCAGGAACACGTGCAGCACGTCCGCAAGTGCTTCAGAGGTTGCTAGAGAATGGGCTTTTGTCAAGGTGGAGAAATGCGCTTTTCATGCACAGTCTGTTCCTTTCCTAGGGTACATCGTGTCGGGTTGAGGGAATGCGCATGGATCCTGAGAAGATCAAGGCTGTGGTGGATTGGCCAAGTCCAGATTCCCGTAAGGCTCTACTGAGGTTTCTGGGGTTCGCCAATTTCTACCGGCGTTTCATTCGCAATTTCAGTCAACTAGCCGCGCCTCTGACCGCCTTGACCTCTCCCAGAACGACGTTCAGGTGGTCAGACGCAGCCGAGGCTGCGTTCTCCAAACTAAAAGGCTGCTTCGTTTCAGCTCCCATCCTGATATCCCCTGATCCGTCACATCAGTTCGTGGTAGAGGTCGATGCGTCAGAGGTGGGGGTAGGCGCAGTGTTATCCCAGCGTTCTCCTTCAGACGACAAGATGCATCCTTGCGCGTTTTTTTTCTCATCGCTTGTCCTCGGCCGAACGTAATTATGACATTGGTAACAGAGTTGTTGGCAGTCAAGTTAGCCTTGGAGGAGTGGCGCCACTGGTTGGAGGGTTCGGGGGTACCCTTTATCGTCTGGACCGATCACAAGAACTTGGAATACATTCGCACAGCTAAAAGACTAAACTCCAGGCAGGCTCGGTGGGCTCTTTTTTTCGGTCATTTGATTTTACTCTCTCGTACTGCCCGGGTTCCAAGAACATCAAACCCTACTCTTTATCGCGTATTTTTGATCGCTCCGAACACCCGTCCACTCCCGAGTGCATTTTACCAGAGACTCTATTCATCTCTTCACTCACATGGGAGATCGAATCGAAGGTCAAAACGGCCTTAGAAGGGGTAACGCCCCCGGCTCGATGCCCACCGAATCGTTTGTTTGTGCCGGAGGGGTTACGGTCCAGCGTTATTCAGTGGGGACATTGTTCCAACGTGGCTTGTCATCCGGGAGTTAATCGAACTAAGTTTTTAGTCAAGCAACGATTCTGGTGGCCTCAGATGGCTCGCGACGTTCACAGTTTTGTCTTGGCGTGCTCAGTTTGTGCCACTGGTAAGACTTCCAATCGACCCCCAGACGGGTTACTTCAACCGCTGCCGGTGCCTAGAGACCCTGGTCCCATATCACTCTAGATTTTATTACCACCCTCCCACCCTCCCAGGGGTACACGGTAGTTTTAACCGTGGTGGACCGATTCTCGAAGGCGGCTCATTTAATTCCCTTGCCCAAATTACCCTCAGCCAAGGAGACAGCGGTGATCGTCATTGACCACGTCTTTTGATCACATGGCCTCCCGACAGACGTGGTTTCTGACAGAGGACCCCAATTTGTTTCCAAATTTTGGCGAGAGTTTTGCAAACTACTGGGAGCGACTGTCAGTTTGTCCTCAGGGTTTCATCCCCAGAGCAATGGTCAATCTGAGCGAGCCAACCAGGACTTGGAGAGAACGTTACGATGTTTGGTATCCAAGAATCCTTCCTCGTGGAGTCAACATCTCTCTATGGTGGAGTACGCCCACAACATGTTGCCAGGGTCATCCACGGGCCTATCTCCGTTTGAGTGTAGTGTAGGTTACCAGCCACCAATTTTTCCTAGTCTGGAATCCGAGGTCGCGGTCCCCTCCGCTCACGCCTTCGTCCAGAGGTGTCACCGCACTTGGACTAAGGCCCGTGAGACTCTACTCCAAGTGGGGTCGCGCACCAAGGCCAAAGCTGATCGCCACCGGTCTAGGCCTCCCGTATACGTCGCTGGTCAAAAAGTGTGGCTTTCTACTAAGAACATTCCTCTCCGCTCCGTATCTAATAAACTTGCACCCAAATTCACCGGCCCATTCACTGTCACCAAGATTGTGAGTCTGGTGGCAGTCCGCCTCAAACTTCCTCCGGCGTACAGGAGAATTCACCCCGTCTTTCATGTATCCAAAATAAAACCCGTTTTTTATTCCCGCATTAATCCGCCAGTTCCGGTTCCCCCCCCCGCCGCGACTCGTAGATGGGGAACCTACTTATTCGGTCAATCGCATTCTGGACTCAAGACGGAGGGGACGCGGATTTCAGTACCTGGTGGACTGGGAAGGTTACGGTCCGGAGGAGAGAAGTTGGGTACCGGCCAGGGACATTCTGGATCACTCCCTTATCGATGATTACAATCAGCAGGTAAGGGAGCCTGGCAACGCCAGGAGGCGTCCCGGGGGGGGGGGTACTGTCACGGTTCATAAATCCTGTCTCTTCCTCATCTCGTGCTCTGTTGTTTACGTGTGTGTGTGTGTGTGTGTTTGTGTGTGTGTGTGTGTGTGGATGTGTGTGGGCGTGACCGCTCGTTTACGTGTTCAGCGATCAGCTGTAATCACTTCCCTTCACCAGCTGCAACCCATTTCATTACCCTTAAATACTCACCAATTTCTCATCTCTTTGTCAGATCGTTGTTTTGTGATGTCCGGTTGTGTTGATCCCTCTAAAGCTCCAGTCCTGTGCCTTCGTTGTTCCTGTTCGTGTTCGTGTGCATGTTATGTGGATTTGTCGTGTTTGTTCATCACTCCTCACCACACCTCTCACCAGATTCATCTGACCATTGGAGTTCCTGTGCCACTAAACCATCACCTTGGACTTACTTGTTTCAACTTTACAGTTAATAAACTGAGTTTTACTTGCACTTGCTTCCGAGCTTCATTCGTCACAACCGCGCGCTCTGCACGTTGTTCTGAATCGTCACGTTCAACAGCGTCCCTATCATCTGAAGACGAAGCGCCTGTGGCGTCCATTTTAGCTGATTTGACTACTGTTCAACGTAGAATGAAGCCTTTTGAGTCTCTTTTGACGAAATTGTTATCTAGTCAAAGTTCACTCACCACGTTGCTTCGCGGTGCATTCAGAAATGCGGTGCACATTCAAGAAGAGAGCCAGACTCGCGCGCAAGCGCCGTTCCACTTCCAACCTTTTTTCCCTCCACAGGGGACATGCACCCCGAATTAAAGGGACACTGAACAAATAACTTTCATACACAAATACTCACTGTAAGGCAAATACAACAAGGGAAAACATATTGTAAAATATTTTTAACTGTTTAAGTACTGCTACTACTCTTGTGTGATTTAAAACACTACAGTACATCCATCCATCCATCCATCGTCAACCGCTTATCCTGTGTACAGGGTCGCAGGGGGCTGGAGCCTATCCCAGCTAACATTGGGCGAAAGGCGGGGACACCCTGGACAGGTCAGCCAGTCTATCGCAGGGGCCACACATAGACAGACATACACTCACACTCACCTCCACATCCACACCTAGGGCAATTTTTGGAGACACCAATTAACCTAGCCTGCATGTCTTTTGGATGGTGGGAGGAAGCCGGAGTACCGGAGAGAACCCACGCAGACACGGGAGAACATGCAAACTCCACACAGAAAGGCCGGGGCAACCAGGGTTTGAACCCACGACCTTCTTGCTGTGAGGCGACAGTGCTAACCACTGCACCACCGTGCCGCCCCACTACAGTACAATTAATTATAAATAACCAAATTAATTACTAAATCTAGAAATTACATTTATAATGAATTAGCTAATTTTAGATTACACTAATATCTACCATTTAAAATACAATATTATCTTTTTGTTTTGTGTGAAATTGAATAAATATAGTGTTAAATAGGAGTTTATTATTAATATTTTTAGCAATTTTATGTTTGTTACTATAATAAATTGTGTGATATGTCAGCCTTGTATCGGTCTATTGGCCACCCTGCTCTCTGGATATCGATATCGGCCATTAAAAACCCTATATCGGTCAACCACTGGTATACGGTAGCCACAGCTATGAACCACAATATATTCATATTGTATATTCCAATGTACTAATGAATCTGCAAACACAAACCTCAGTATTTCCAGTGTACAGTGAGGACTCTTCAGTGCATCAGAGAGCAGCTTCACTCCTGAATCCTGCAGGTCATTATTACTCAGATCCAGCTCTCTCAGACTTGAGGAGTTTGAGCTGAGAACTGAGGCCAGTGCTGAACAACTTTGCTCTGTCAGATTGCAGCCCATCAGACTGAGAGAAATGACAAGATAACAGTGTGTTAATCTATATGTTTTAGTGAAGGCTCCTCAGTACAGCTGTTGGGTACAAAGAAAAAATATATGGCCATATAATTCAAAAATGTTTTGAAGCTCTTCTACTGTCAAGACCCATTCTGGACTGCCCAACTCGTTTTGTTCTGGAGTTCTCTCTGTTTTGGTCCATGTGTGCATTTGTTTTGAGCACATGACTTTGTTTGTGTTTGTGTCAGACATGTGCTCTCCTTACTCTGCCTCCTCATTCCACCTTGCTTCACCTCCTCATCTGATCCTTTTTGTGTTGTTTGTCATCTCCTGTTCCTCATGTGCTCTCCCTCTACATACTGTGCCTTCTACCTTCTAGTGTCTGTTAGATCATTTTGTGAGTTTGGTTAGTCAGTCATTCCTAGTCTGTTTCTCCAGTTGGTGTTTTGTTTATTTTCTTAGTTTCAAATTGGTTCTATTAATTTTACTGTGAGAGTTTTTGGTTTGTATTTTGTTTTTGTTTTTTTCATAAAAGCTCTTTGTATAGCATCCCTGCACTTGGGTCCAAATTCCTCCAAAATATTCTGTTGTCTAAGAATTTTTGTCCCGAAAACAAACTTGAACTTCCCCAAAACAACTCTGATGTATGATGGAATTGAAGTTAGGTCAATTAAGCAGTTTAGTAAAGATATATATTAACAGCATAATACTTGTAGCTACCTTAAACTGTTTATCACACAGTAATACTGTGTTATGTTACAATAAATACAAAACAATACATTGTTATGTTAACATTTAAATTTGTGCAAATCCTGATTAATCCTGTCTAACAATTAATTCTAATAAAAGAAAATTAAACATACATGATTTATACAAAAGCCTCTGAAATCAATCTCCGAAAAAATATTTTTCTCAGGTGCAAAAATCACAAAATAATTCTACAAAGTGACATCAGCCTGCAACACGCTCCAAGTAATCAAGTGTTTAGGTTGTTCCAGTTAAACCCATTGCATGTCTTACAAAAGGTATTGGACACTCGAACAACGTAAGCAGTGACATACATCCAAGTCCATGTGACAGAGTGAAGTATGCAAGGGGATAACATTTTTAAATGGATGGTAGGCCTGAGAAGCGCACTCCTGAGGCGGGAATTAGGCAAATGTGCCACATAGTGACGTAGCTATTTCACAGAAGTAATGGCTGGACTGCAAACCATGTCTTTCAGGCAGTTCAGGAGCAGTGTTTTCTGTGGTAGAGAGTAACTCCCTTTGGCGTTGAATTTGTGCTTTGTAACGTTGCAGACCTTTTACATGCACAAACAGTTATATTACACACTAATGGACAGGTAATGTCCCAATAAGTATAATAGGGCCTCTTTAAGCCTAATCCAGACACTAATTAGATAATTTACTGTTTTAACAATGTAAACAAAACAATTATGTCACTGTGACATAATCATACATAACAACTTCTTACAAAAAATAAAGTCAGTTGTTTAGCTGTTTTCAATGGCAGGAAATGTAGGTGCTTCTCTTTCACAATGTGGCCCTGTTTTTCAGGTCACCATGTAAAACACTTGCTCTCTTGTTTTTATGGTGCATTTAGAGAATTTTTAGGAAGAGAATGTTTCAGTGCACTGGAATGATTGTGCAACTGGGACAGCTGTAAAAATGGCTGACTCCCTGACCAGTGCCCTGCTTAGTGAACTAGAGAGCTGATTGAGAATTATTTTCTCAAGAAGAAGTTATGAATTATTTTGATACCAATAAAGGAGTCCATATTTTTAGTAATTTTGATTTTTTTTTTTATGAATAAACATGATATTATTATGATAAACATATCATAATATGAGATAAATAATGTGCTGTTATAAAAACATGAATTAACAAGAGTTTATTGGAACTGGAGATTTCATAATAAACACCTTGTTAATTGCATACCATCATACTACTCTTAATTCTTTCTCAGACTGACATAGCTGAAGTAGTAAAAGTAGTATGTGTCGCATCCCATGAAACACACGTCACCATTGTCATCTGTGATTCTGGCCAATCATTAATAAGTTGTGACATCATCAGAGCTCTTGCAACCACTCTGGAAAAGCTGCGTTGCAGTGCCAGCCGGCTGTTCTTGAATTGCTCTCGTGGTTCTTTAATGGCATACATCACGGTGACGCGGCACTGATGCCATCTTAAGTCACACAACATTTCTAACCGACATGCACTGCTTCAAGTCAAACTCTGATTGGATCTGATCACACAGTGCTGCATGAAGTTAAACATCTATAGATTAAACTTAGATGAAAACATTACCTACAGATGATAACACAATATTTACCACCAAATTCTCTTTTCCTCTGTGTACAATCTTCAAATTTAACAATAATGTCACCTCAGTAAATCAGTCAACAAAGTTAAACACTTGACATAAAGCCGTCTAAACTAATAATTCATTACCAATCTAAATAAATATTGATCACTATATTATTCACATCTTAATGCAATTTTATATATTACAGTATAACATCATTTAATAGTTTTTAGTAAAATCCATTAACGGGTTATCAAAACAGAAACAGAAAAACTGTGTAAAATAAACTGCAGGAATAAAGGAAGCTACAATATGACAAATAAATTACTAAAGTATAAAACAATCAAACCCTTAAAATAATAGTAATAATTATTCAGTATTATAATAATAAACTTGACTGAGTCCCCCAATAATAATTCAGTATTGTATCATATTTAACTGGGTTTTTGCACATCATGTTCATTCAAGAAATGTTTTAGTAAAAATATATGCAGGTAAATAATGATTTATATATTAGACTGATGTGTATTATTGTATGTGGAAGCATAAATAAAAATGATAAAGTATCAGTATAGAGTTAATAAAGTATCGTTTTGTATTTATTTAGTGGAAAACATGATTATGTTATTTTATGAGATTTTTTTTACTTTGCATTAAACATTTTGAATCTATTTGGCTACAATGTCTGTTTAAAATGAAGGTAAAACCATAAAAATAACACATGAAAACAAACAAACATCAAAATAGTATAAGTGGTTGTTTTTAATCTAACAAAATACAAATTAAAATCTAACCTCTGCTATTTAATTACAATAAAGTGAGATTAAAACACTAAATTACTCACTCAGCTTTTCTGGATGCTTTGATCACCGGCAGCAGCCTCAGAAGACATTCATGTGATGGATCATATTTCCTCAGATTAAACTGATCGAGCTCCTCTTCTGAGTTCAGCAACACAAACACCAGAGCTGACCACTGAGCAGGAGAGAGACTGACTCCAGAGAGACGATTGATATCTCTTCTGTTCACGTATGTTTGTACTTCCTGCACTAGAGAATGATCATTGAGTTCATTCAGACAGTGGAACAGATTGATGGATTTCTCTGGAGAGGGATTCTCCTGATCTTCATCTTAATGTACTCAACTATTTCCTGTTTGCTGTCAGAGCTGCTTCCTGTCTGTGTCAGTAGGTCTTGTAAGATTGTCTGATTGGACTTCAGTGAGAGACCCAGAAGGAATCGAATGAAAAGGTCCAGGTGTCCGTTCTCACTCTGTAAGGCCTTGTTCACTTCACTCTTCAGGAAATCACTCATTCTTGACTTGTTTTGCAGAAACTTGAATAAAGCAGCGAGAAACTCCTGAATGCTCAGATGCACAAAGCTGAACACCTTCCCCAGGTGCAGTCCAAACTCCTCTCTGAAGATTTGGGTACAAACTCCCGAGTACACTGACGCTTCTCTGACATCAATGCCACTCTCTCTCAGGTCCTCCTCATAGAAGATCAGGTTCCCTTTTTCCAGCTGTTGAAAAGCCAGTTTTCCCAGAGACAGAATCCTCTCTCTAGCCTGCTGAAGGTCCACCTCACATTTCCCATCATACTTCTGGCTCTTCAGTTTGCTCTGAAAGATCAGGAAGTGTGTGAACATTTGAGTGAGAGTCTTGGGGATCTCTGCACTCTCTGCTTCACTCAACAGTCTCTGGAGAACAGTGGCTGAAATCCAACAGAAGACTGGTATGTGACACATGATGTACAGGCTTCTTGATGATTTCATGTGTGTGATGATTCTGTTGGCCAGATGCTCATCTTTTATTCTCTTCCTGAAATACTCGTCCTTCTGAGGGTCATTGAAGCCTCGTACATCTGTGAGCTGGTCAACACACTCAGGAGGAATCTTATTGGCTGCAGCTGGTCGAGAGGTGATCCAGAGCAGAGCAGAAGGAAGCAGATTCCCCTTGATGAGGTTGGTCAGCAGCACATCCACTGAGGCTGATTCTGTCACATCACACAAAATATCATTGTTCTGGAAATCTAGAGGAAGTCGAAACTCATCCAGACCATCAAAAATGAAAATGACTTTGTAGTCATCAAGGAATGTTGTTCTCAGTTCTTTTGTATCTGTGAAAAACTGATGAAGAAGATCCATAAGACTGATATTTTTGTGCTTCATCAGATTGAGCTCTCTGAAAGGAAGTGGAAATATGAAGTGAACATCCTGATTTGCTTTTCCTTCAGTCCAGTCCACAATGAACTTCAGCACAGAGACAGTTTTCCCAATTCCAGCAACTCCTTTAGTCAGCACAGTTCTGATGGCTTTGTCTTGTCCAGGTAAGGCTTTAAAGATGTCATTGCATTTGATTGGTGTTTCCTGTGTCTCTGGTCTCCTGGATGCTGTCTCAATCTGTCTCACCTCATGTTCATTATTGATCTCTGCACTCCCTCCCTCTGTGATGTACAGCTCTGTGTAGATCTCATTCACAAGTGTTGAGCTGCTTTGATTTGACATTCCTTCAGTAATTCTCTGGAATTTCTCTTTTAGTTTTGTTTTGAGTTTTTGTTGATGCACAGAAATCAGTTCTGATGTAAAGAGGAAAAGAAATGGGAATTATAATTGATGTTGATGTTTAATGGTCATTAGACATTAAGTTTATTTTCTTTCACTAATATTGAGTGAATCCAGACACTGTGTTTCCTCTGAAGGTGACGTGATGTAATAGTGACGTGAGTGCGAGCTCTTACTGGTTTGAAGTGTGTTAGCGAGGTCTGTCTGCTTCATCTTCTTCAGGACGCGCAGTGTGATCTTCAGAATCCCCTTTCTGACTCTGCTCTGACCTTCATCATCCTCCTCCTCTCTCTCAGAGCATGCTGGGGAATCTGAGATCAGTAGTCTCTTGAAACTCTTCAGCTCTTTCTTCATCAGAGAGATGATTTCGTGCTCAAGTTCCTGAAATCAGTGAACATTCAAACAACAAACTTCATTCAGTAACAGACAAGAACTGAAGGATCAGTGGACAAGAATCACCACTCATTTTATTTGTGCTTTAGTTGTCTTGAATTCATCAGTGTGTCTGTGTGTGTGTGTGTGAGCGTGTATTTATCACTTTGTGGGGACCAAATGTCCCCATAAGGATAGTAAAACCCGAAATTTTTGACCTTGTGGGGACATTTTGTCGGTCCCCATGAGGAAAACAGCTTATAAATCATACTAAATTATGTTTTTTGAAAATGTAAAAATGCAGAGAGTTTTCTGTGAGGTTTAGGTTTAGGGGTAGGGTTAGGTTTAGGGGATAGAATATAAAGTTTGTACAGTATAAAAACAATTATGTCTATGGAAAGTCCCCATAAAACATCGAAACACTACGTGTGTGTGTGTGTGTGTGTGTGTGTGTGTGTGTGTGTGTGTGTGTGTGTATTAAGATTAGGGTGAAGCTAAAAAAAAACAGCTCTCTCTCACTCACTCTCTCTCTCACACACACGCACACACACACACCTCAAAAATGGAGTCCAATGGCACTTTCCCAGCAGTTGACTCTGATTCATCCTGTTTGTTTCTGTAGTTGATCAAAGACTCTCCTGAACTGAAGTTATATGGATGATTCATTGACCCGTCACTCTTCATGGACACACAGCTGGGTTCAGGAGATTCTCCATGAATGACACTAAAACAGCAATTAAACAGAGTTTAGTTCATGTGTTTTTTTATTAATCTGAAACCTAATTTCAACATCCAGTGCAATAAAACACATTTAATGATGTGTCTTATATATTATATGTCACATGAGAACTTGCAATGTCACTAACATCAACATAAGTTCTCACATAAACACTCGAGCCGCTGTGAACAAACATCTCTCACAGCACTCATGAATGCACAACAGACGTCAAGATTTACAGTGAAAAATTACACATTTATACTTTTATTTTAAGTTTTAAAGTGAGTCACTCTCCACTGCCATTGTATTAACAAGACCACTCACCATATTCATTAAAACATCTGCTTTTGTGTCTTTTGCATGAGGGTGAGTGAATTATGACACAATTTTCATTTTTAATGAACTGAGAAATCCTGAAGCTGCAGTGAGGACGTGTGTTTTATTTGATCATTCAGAACACAAAACACGACATAACGGGACATTACAAGCAGGGGCGGGATTACGATTTCTGAGGCCTCGAGCAACCGACCAACCCGGGGCCCCATTCTGAAAATAGTTGCTTAAATTACGTAAAATTTATTTTTAAATCATAATTTTAAATTCATCCTATAAGCCATTGTAGCAAAGTACATTCAAAATGTTTAATGAAATAAAAATCTAGTTAATTATAATGAATGATGTTTTCCAGTTGTTGTTGTTCCCTTTACAAAAAGCTTCACTATGATGCTGCGCTGCTAAGCGCTACGGGGAACAACCCTAGTTGTGACCGAGCTGAATAATGTGTGTAACACGTCAATGAACATTGACCGGAATTTATAGCCTCGGTTGATGTAATCATTAGATGCACCTGTGGCCAGGCTATAAATGGATACGTCACCAGGTGTCGTCAGAAACTCTTTTTTCAGAACGATTCTGTGTCCGTGTGTTTTACAAACCCTGTCAAAACTTTCTTTCCTCTGTTAGGAGTTACAATCAGTTAGGCAGTGTACAGTGAACGTTGTTCTCTTTTCTCTTCTGTTTAGAAAATATAATATATATATATATATTTCTAAAAAAAATAAAAGAAAAAAAGAGAGAATGACTGAAAGCCGCAAACACTGCATAAGTTTTTGCTCTGTTTGTTTGGGAGTAAGAGCACGCTGCTCTCGCGTTGCAGCAGGGCGGGTGCGAGCACTGCGATTTGCTTTAACAGGCAGAGTGCGTCGTGCTCTCCTCGCTTGCTTCCGGGAGTCAGCACTCACGAAAAAAAAAGATCGTTCGTGGGGCTCTTGCATGGATTTGGCTGAGGAGCAAGAGTTGATCCCTTTCTCTCACTCTCTCCCCAAACCCAGCTGGTCCTTCACAAGATCACGTAGCGCGTTCCGATGCTTCTTCGGATCATGAGGAGGATCGCGATTCTCTTCCCGCCTCCGAGCTTCCGTCCGCGATAAAAAAATCTACGGAGGAATTGCTTGATGTTGTTACTCGTGCGGTTGCCAGATTGGACTGGCCACGCGAAAAGGAGACCCCCAAACCCTCCAAATTAGGGGATAGATTTTATCTTCCAGTCTAAGAAAGGGAACGCCTCATGGGTCCCTTCCCTTCTTTGATTACCTCCATGAAGAGCTTTTTCGCTCATGGAGAACCCCTAAAAAACAAACAAACAAAAAAAAAAAATATATATATATATATAGCCTATATATATATTTTCTTCCCGTGTTCACATACCCTCGACGTCATTATATTCGACTATCGTGGGTGCTAAGGCAAGGGGGTATTCAGTGATGCCACCGGTCGAAGAGACGCTTGCGGGCTATCTCTCGCCGGGCTCGGCATTGTCACTTAAGAAGCCCTCTCTCCCCTCAAAGGACAACCTCCACTTTAGTGGGAAGGGCTTATCAAGCAGCAGGTCAGGCTGGTGCTGCTCTGCACACTATGCTGTTTTACAGGCGTACCAGGCTGACCTCCTGGACGACTTGAGTGTGGGTTCGAAAACACCCAATTTTGACGGAAGCCTCTGCAACCCGAAACACCAAGAGGTGGCGGCCACAACTGCAAAGCCCTGCAAAGGGTGGTGCGAACTGCCAGAAACATCATTGGAGGTGAGCTTCCCTCCCTCCAGGACATATACACAAGGCGGTGTGTGAAAAAAGCTCGGAGGATCATCAGAGACTCCAGCCACCCGAGTCATGGTCTGTTCTCACTGCTACCATCAGGCAGGCGGTATCGCAGCATCAGGACCCGCACCAGCCGACTACATGACAGCTTCTTCCCCCAAGCAGTCAGACTGTTGAACACTTGATCTATCAGGATCAATAATTAGCATTGCACTTTATTAATCTATAATCTCACACTGGACTGTCAACATATTCTCCTCAATTCAACTACTTATATATTTTCATATACTCCCACTTATTGTATATTGTGTATTCTATATTGTGTGTATTGTATACTGTACATTGTATATTATTGTGTTGTGTAAGTATGTGTACATTTGATATGTAAATTGTGTTGTTTATTAGGGCCCAAGCCTTGAAAAGGCAAGGCCCTATTGTTTTCGTTAGGATTATTATTAGGGCCCAAGCCTTGAAAAGGCAAGGCCCTATTGTTTTCGTTAGGATTATTAGGGCCCAAGCACAAAGTGCGTAGGACCCTATTGTTTTCGTTAGGATTATTATTATTATTAGGGCCCAAGCACAAAGTACGTAGGACCCTATTGTTTTCGTTAGGATTATTATTATTATTAGGGCCCAAGCACAAAGTGCGTAGGACCCTATTGTTTTCGTTAGGATTATTATTATTATTTTTTTTTTTACGACTTACGGGGCACTTTTGGGGCTCTTAACATGCTCAAAAACTCTTGAAAGTTTGCACACGGGTCAGAACCTGCGGTCATTAGGGCCGGGCTGAAGCTGGTACCCGGGCGTGGCAGGGGGCTCGACAGCGCCCCTGGAACAGGGTCCGAAAACTTGGTCTATAACTCAAACACGCTTGCATGTAATAATATGAAACTCGGTACACATATAGATCTCATCGTTTCATATATCCTTCATACTTTTACTTTTTACCCCAGACCAACAGGAAACCGTCTATTTAGGGTTGTTTGAAAACGCACGCTATGGAATTTGGAATACTCCTCCCAGACAATTCCACCAATCGCCACCAAACTCGGTCAGCATGATGTCAAGACATTGAGCATGAAAAATTGCCGGCAGATTTTTGCTATCTCTAACGGTTTGGCCGTGGCGAGGAAACGAAATGATGGCGAGAAACGAGAAACAGTCAGAGTGTTATAACTTCTGCATACATTAATTGATCTCGATGAAACTTCAGCGGTGTGTTCAGCTGTAAGAGGCCGATCGCATGGATGTGACTATTGTGAGTCAAAGTTATAGCGCCACCAACTGGCAGAAGGAAGTGTGTCACTTTCAAAATGCTTTAAAATCACCCACTTATTGTTACACGATTTACTTCAAACTTTATGTGTATAATGTAAACACCGGCAGATGTAGACGTGTGAAAGGATTATTGATATCTTAAATACTGTTGTCGTGGCAGCTCTTCAAACTTGAATTTTCTTTTTGATGCCTGGTGCAGGGGCTCAGTAGCGCCACCTTCAGACAAAAGTGGGGTATTGGTTTCATACTTTGACCTAGAGTCAGATATTTTGGTTTGAATGTGGAACACATTGCACAAGAACTTTGAAGCTCAAAAAAGCACATAAATGCAGCTTAAACAGCAAGGAAGTGTGTTATAACTTCTGCATACATTACTTGATCTCGATGAAACTTCAGCAGTTTCTTCACTGGAAGAGGCCGGTCGCGTGGATGTGACTATTGTGAGTCAAAGTTATAGCGCCACCAACTGGCAGAAGGAAGTGTGTCACTTTCAAAATGCTTTGAAATCACCCCTTATGTCTCAATTGAACAAACAGTTGATAAAGAAATCGGTATCAATATATTGAATTATGAATTATTGCAGTGATCAACTGTGATGTCCGGTTAAGATGAAAATAAACTATTACTCTGTCTAAGCGATTATCTTTCTGAAACACGTCACAAAAACTTACAGAAACGGATAACACAAACATGATGTTGGAAATATACACTTATCAGAATAGTTATATTAAACTTGTCTATTTCAGTTAAAGCCATTTCAGTTATAAAGCTGTCTCATATGTAATTTCTCCTTTAATTCTATAATATAACCACTAGGTGGAGGTCTAAGCACATTTTCTGTATTCTCGTTGTTTTAACGTAAGAAGAACACTTGTACGTGTTGACTGTTGAGAACGGTGTTTGGAGTTTTTAAAAGACGCGGACCAGACGGAAAAACAAGACCTACTGCATCATTAGCGTTCAATATTTTAACGAGGGCCACTCGTGACGCTGTACACGGTGTAAACATCAGCTTGAGGACTCTTAAAAATGTATATAGGTCTCAGTTCTGGATGGAGTTATTTGGAGACCTTAGAGATGCTGGATACTTCAACGGGAGTCGTGAGCGTCATTGCTTTGGTGATGTTACTCAGAACAGGGTTTCAGCAGGGTCTTAAAAAGTCTAAAATTTCAAAATCACAATTTAAGGCCTTAAAAAGTCTTAAATTTGCTGAAGTATTGTGTTCTAGGTCTTAAATAATTTTTAACAGGTCTTAATTTTCCTACGTCCATGTAAATCTCATTTAAATGCTCCACTAGCGCTTTGGAATGTTTTTTTTTTAATTCCGTGGTGTTGTAGTTTCTTATTTCAGCTAGTCCAAATATAATTCAGCTGTATTATGACTACAAAATAGACCAACATGCAACAGCCAATCAGCTTTGAGCTTTAGTGTTATTGGCGCGAGTCTCTCGGATAACCACAGAAAGACGTTAAACGGATTTTATTCAGCTATGAGGAAGTGCAAGTTTAGCGATACTTGGCTTGAAAAATCTGAATTTCGTGCTTGGTTAAAGCCAGTTGCAAATAACGCATTTGAAGCCTACTGCTTATGCAAGAAAGCTATTAAATTGGGAATGTTGGGTGTCACGGCGCTGGAGTCTCATTCAAAAAGTGAAAAACATCTAACTGCTGTGAAGGGTCTCCAGCAAACGACAGCCATCAGCCATTAGCGCTTTGGAATAGCGGATGATGACAAATTTCCAAAATCACGGGACCGTTCGTGCTGATGTTCGACGAAAGTCTTAATCGCACCACCAAAAGCGAAACAGCTGGACCTGCACGCACGCTTTTGGGAGGGCGGGCAGGTGCAGTCAAGATACCTGGGATCCCAGTTCATGGGTCATGCAACTGCCGAGGACTTAATGAAACATGTGAAAGTAAGTAAATGTTTTATTTTAGCAAATAAATAAATTTGAGCTAAAATTATTTTAGCTGTTACTGACTTTGTTTATAGATTATTATTTTTTCATTAGCAAAAGGGTGATTAGAGTGGTATTTTCTGTTGAGAACTCTGTTGCTCCCTGTTGACTTAAATGGGGCGCGTTCTCTTGAATTGCTTAGTTACCAATGATCGCGCGCATTAACTTCGACAATCGACTACTGTGGACTTCGACCGAAAACAGGAAGGCCCTGTCCCAATATGCACACTATGCCCTAAGGCCTTCCTCGAAGTGGACACTTGTTGAAAGTGCACTTAGCGGAGTAAGTGCGTAAGGGCCCGAGCTGTGAAAAGCAGAATTGGGACAGTTTTGCACACGCCACTATCTACGCCACTTCTGTTGTGATCAGGAGAGCAAACATAACGTGCAGGGTAGTCCGATAGACTTCTATATATCTCTGAACCGGAGCCTGTAGCGTTGAAATCTGACGTCTTGGGTAAGCTCACCGCAATGGTCTGCTGCGAATGGGTCGAGACTGCAATAAATAAAAATAAAAAGGAATAGGCTACAATAAATGATCTATGGCAGGGCTAGTATAATGGTGGCCCCCAGATCCCCTTACAAAAATAACCTACAGGAATCCTGCAGGAATATTATGCAGATTTCCTACAGGATTTTCAGCTCATTTTCCTGTAGGAATACCTGCAGGAATTTTATGAAGGAAAACATGCAGGAATTATATCCTGCAGGAATTATATCCCTGCAGGGTTTTAAAATATAATTTTCAAACTTCCTGTAGGACTGTTGTGCAGGATATATATGCAATTATGCAGGACTTTGCAAGTTGTCTTCTGCTGGATTCATGCTGGGGAAATAACTTCACAACAAACAATGTATTATTACAAATTATTTATTTTATTTTATTTATTGAAACTGCAGAGCAGAGAGAAGCGGAGTCCAATTCACATGCATGCAGCCAAATGTTGCTCTATCAGTCAAATGAAGCCTCTACACTGTTTTCCTGAAAAAAAGGGGGGAAAAGAGTTAAAAAAAAGTGTGTGTGTGTGTGTGTGATTGTGTGTGAGAGAGAGCATGTGTATGTGTGTGAGAGAGAGCATGTGTATGTGTGTGTGAGAGAGCATGTGTATGTGTGTGTGAGAGAGCATGAGCGTGTGTGTGCGTGTGTGAGAGAGAGCATGAGCGTGTGTGTGCGTGTGTGTGAGAGAGCATGAGCGTGTGTGTGCGCGTGTGTGAGAGAGAGCATGAGCGCGTGTGTGTGTGTGTGTGAGAGAGAGCATGAGTGTGTATGTGTGTGTGTGTGTGTGTGTGTGTGTGTGTGTGTGTGTGTGTGTGTGGTGTGTATGACAAATGATTACCTTACTCGTAACTTGTGCTCATCATTCAACTTCTCTCTTAGTGCTGCCCTGATGAACTTTTTTGGAACATCCGGAAATTTTTTCTGTACTGTGTCTGTAAATGCAATTCTACTTATCATATGTGATAGCATATGATTACAATTTTGCACTGTAACTGCAACATTATGTTTGCGTAAAGAAAAAAAGAAGGACATTTTACTTACCTAGGATCTGCACAACTTTGTCCTGGTCAAGAGCTGGCTTTGCTATAGCGTCTTTGTTAGCATTGCCAGCTCTTCCAGACAGCCCATGTGTGGCCAACGTGTCTCTCCCAAACACTGCCACCGCCAGATCTTTTACCATGGCAGAAGATGATGTGCCACCCCGTCCACAACTTGTCAGGACAGTTGGACTAATTCCTAGCACATGTGTCTGTCAAGAAAAAAGTTAGGGGCACTATATCTAAAAGCATGTAACGTTGACTACATACTGTGCAAAAGTGTGAGGCTTGTTAGATTCTTCTACAAAAAAGTGATATATTTTGCTTTAGTGTGCCAGCTGTTTTATAGACAAGGGGGTAATCAAGTTTGTATTAAGTTACAAAAGTTAAATGATACATGAAGAAATTAACATGGCTTCTACGACTTCTGCACAACACTTTACGTGAATATAGGCTATATAAACAAACAAATATATTTTTATTCACCTTTTCAGGGGGATTCTTCTGGCTTGAACTATTTTGTGGTTGTTGATTAACAGTAAGAGTGTCCTGTTTCATGGACTTGAGCATTGGAAGAATTTCTTTAAAAAAAAGAAAAGAAAAAGATTACTTACAGACTACCACACTGACAGATAAATTGATATATAGATGGATAGACAGAAATACAGATATATGAAGAAAAAAAACCTTGTTGCAGAGATATATTAAGTGCTCTTAGATTTTCATTTTCTTTTTTAATTTCAGAATTTCTTTCTCAAGTCGAGTTTCTCGGCTTGAAGGCTCTCCAGCTTGACTGTCCATGTTGTTTATTTCCTGCATTAAAATACTATCCTTTCTAGTGGATGACCTAAAGATGGACACACAATATTAGTATCTTAATATTTGTGATTTAAAAAAGCATAATGAAAAATAAAAGTATTTAAAAGATGTATACTTGATGTTTGACCAGAGGCTCTTGATCAGATGATGAGTGAGATGGGGACTGAGTTGGAGTGTAAGTTTTTTTTTTCTTTGCCACTCTTTTTGCATCATTTTGCAAACATGGCTGACTTTTTCTTTTCCCCTCTAGCCTGAACATCCTCCTCCTGAGGGTTTCTTTGCTCTCTAAAGGGACAAAAATACTCAAGTAGGAAATACATATCTTCTATATCATGACTGAGTCTTGTTTGCTGAACTTTTACCATCAATATCTATAACTGTGGCTGGGGAACTTTCCTCTTCATAAACCACATCCACAACATCTCCAGGTTCAAACTTTTTTTTAGTATGTCCTTTTTAGGGACAATATCATAGGTGGGAGGCTCCTCCCTCCATTCCACCAGAACCCATGTTTTGTTCATTTTCTAAATAAATAAATAAATAATTACATGCATACATATTTACTTACATACAATTGAACATAAATACATTTATACATTAATAAAATATAGGCCTATATTAATCCAAAGGTGTACAAAACTCTAAAGTCTCATCATTCACATTCATCTGTTGCCTTCAACTGACTGTATCCATGACAACAATGTTACCTTTAACGGCAACCAGCCAGCGACTCTCACGGTCTCGTCCGGTGCAGATAATTTACTTCTATTCTAAGGTAACCAAAAGGTACAATAATATCAATTACTAGTGATGAAATACAAAACAAAGTAATGGGTTTTGTTAACAATAGATAAAGCTCATTTTTTTATAGTCATTTATTAAAAAAAAATTGATATAGCCGGTATAACGTTAGCTATATAAGCCTATAATGTGCCGGCAGCAACAAAAAAAAAACAGAAAAAAAAAACATTTTCATATGTTTTAGTGTTACAAATACACATTCATTTAGAAATGTATAACAGAACAGTAATTTAAAGCATTATAACGATACAATTATTATAATAAAAAGGCGGACTTACCTTCACAAGACAAAGTGACAGTTGAATGACGTGAATCGGCTACGTGTAGCTTAGTAGGGCGTCAATGAAACACGCCACCTCAGTGAATCGAATCTCTAGAAAGATTCATTTACCGGTTCTTTATGTAAATTACACGAGCGTCTTTTTCAGGGTGAAAGACTCTTATTCAACAGATTCCTTAAAACACAAGTCTTTCAGCGACAACTTTTATTTTCTTTAAAATAAATAGCCTTCTAAAAATATATATATATTAATCCTATGTTCCTAATTCAATTTTATAAATACCCAGATTCGTTATTGTAATTTTTAGAAAATGTTCTCATATTACAATTTGGTTTAAGCTATTCGGATAATGCAAAAAAATATATTCTTTATTATGCTTACAAAGAAATAACACTATTGTTTCTTTTTGAAGGATACAAATGGAGTATAAAGTGTACTTAAATGAAGAGGCACCTGTTCCAGCAGCTACAAAAGGCGATGGACACAGAATATAATAGGTTGCTGAATTTAGAATAATATGCAAATAACTGTAATTTAGGCAATTGTTTTCTTATTGTAGAATTACATATTGACATTAATCAAATAAGCAAGAATTCTGCTCTTTCTTCTTCTTCAGGCGCAAAAAAGAGAAGATCATACAAGACATGGCTTATTCCTGATATAGTTGAAGTAATTCAGGTTTTGATGTTGGCCTAAAAACCATTTTCAGTGATAAATACATGGCCATAGTTAGACAAGAAGCCATGTCTAACTAGCTCCTGTATGTTTATAATTTCATACTTATAGGAAAACATTTCCATTGATGACAGTGGTGACAATATCAGCAAATCTAACAGGAACTCCCCTGATGCTCATGTGAGAATAGTTTTTTTTTTTTCAAAGTTAATCTTCTTTAGAATTGACGCTTCTTTATTGTCATAAGGTTGGCAATTCTTTGTTCCTTTTTCAGCCAGTACATATAAAAATTTAAAAGTATAGTACATGCATAGTGGTCCAATAGCTGTACATGTCTCACAGGGAAACGTTTCTACTGATGATGAGAATGAGGTCATCAGCGATGCTGATGGGAACTTTTCAGATGCTGATGTGAGAAGAATTTCTGATCTTTTCTTTTTATCCAATGTTTTTTGCATACATTTGTAAATATCTGTGTTCATATCTTTGTTTTAATGTGTAATAAATGCACAATTTCTGACAGGAAAGCTTTTCTGCTGATGATGAGGATGATGTTTTTAGCACAGCTTATGAGAACTTTCCACAGACTCATGTGAGAATAAAGTTTAGAATATGTACTAGTCTATAGCCTCACACTTTTTTTTCTTCTTTATGTGTCAGCTTGTAATAAGTGCAATATTTACTTTCCAGATTGTCAGAAACCACAGTGCAGTTTGTGAGGGAAGCACAGAAGAAAGAGAGGAGTGGTGTGCCAGTGAGGAAAAGATATATCCAAATGCCAAAATCACTAATGAAGAATCTCTCCTGTCTATACTTGCCTACAGCCTCAGGCATACAACATCCAAAGTGGCTTTGAGTGACTTGTTAGATCTTATCAATCTCCACTGTCCTGATTCAACCAATGGCGTTCCAGATAGCTTATACAAGTTCATGAAATCCTTTCACTGTGACACTTTTGAAGTCCAGTATATTTGCCCATCCTGCCAATATTTCTTTGGTAATGAAATCCCCACCCACTGTGCTTCATGCAATGGTGCCCCAGGGGACATGGAAAACCTAATCAAATCTGGCTCTGTCTTTATCAAGTTATCTATTGCAGATCAATTAAGAGGTAAATTTCAGAATACAGATTTTTGTCAGTCTTTGAATTACAAATGGTCAAGGACAAAGCGCAACTCACAAAACGTTGAAGACATATTTGATGGCACTATGTACAAATCTATTGATGCACTAAATGACCCAAATTTGGCTGAATATTTCAGTGTCATGGAATGTTGATGGTGTTCCAATTTTCAAATCTTCTCCTTTTCATATCTGGCCACTTCAAGTTACAATCAACGAGCTCCCCTAATCTGAGGGCAAAGCATGTCATTCTTGGCGGTTTGTGGTTTGGGCCAAGAAAGCCAGAAATGAACTTCGTTTCTGCAATCGTTTGTTAATGAATTGCGAAGTCTTGAAAACCAAGGGTTACCTTGTCAGTGGAAAGGTGAAAAATCAGTAGTCCATGTTTACAGTTTGCTTTGCATTTGTGATTCAGTGGCTCGTTGTGCTGTACAGAACGTCAAGCAATTTAATGGAGAGCATGGTTGTAACTGGTGTTATCAAAAGGGTGAAGTTGTAGAAAAGGGTAATGGGTTTACAAGGGTGTATCCTTTGCAGTCAACGGAGCCAGAGCTAAGATCACACAAAAACACACTAAAGATGCTCAGCAAGCTGTGGATTCGGAAACATGCATAAATGGTGTAAAAGGTCCATCTCCTCTAATGCTGCTGATGTTTTTTAACATGGTTACTGGATTTGGATATGATTACATGCATGGCATATTACTTGGTGTTTGTCGCCAGCTGACTACCCTATGGTTTGACTCCAAATACCATACAGAGTCTTGGTACATTGGAAGAGAAGTCGAGCAAATTGAAAGAAGGTTACTTGCCATTAAACCACCTGCAAGTATAACAAGACCACCCCGTTCAATTTCTTTTACGTAAATATTGGAAAGCTTCGAATACAGACACTTTTTCTTATTTTACAGCCTTCCCTGTTTGTTCGGCATTTTACCCAGAAAATATCTTGACCATTTACTACTTCTAGTACAGGCCACATACATTCTCCTTCAAGATTCAATTCCCCCATGACATTGACAAAGCTGATGGCCTTTTAAAATCATTTGTGGGCCGCTTTGAGTCTCTGTATGGAAAGTGTCATGTGTCTTATAATGTCCACATACTTGTACATGCAGCAGCATCTGTAAAAAATTGGGGTCCTTTATGGAGTCACAGTGCATTCTTATATGAGTCCCAGAATGGACACCTTCAGAAACTCTTTCATGGCACACAAGCTGTAGCAGAGCAAATTGTTAACATGTTTAACCTTTACCAGCATGTTCCACGACTCATTGCTGCTGTATTCAATGATGAACAAACACAACACAGCAAAAGCTTTGTTGAAAAAATGTTGGGAGGTACCAAGATTGTCACAAAGTGTATTGGTAGTTCTAGCGTGATGTTTCTTGGATGCCCAAATGTACGACAGCCAACCCCAAGAGAGTCTTATCTCCTTCAAGAGTCAGGTTTTAGTGCAAATAAAGCTTTCAGTTTTTATTCTAGGGCTGTGGTATATGGCAAGCGAATTCATTCAAAAGGAGCAAAATCTTTATCTAAAAGAATCAGCTATGCAGTTCAAACCAAACATGGGTCTGTAGCATTAATACGATCATTTATAAATGTAGGTAATGCGCAAGGAGAGGGTCATGCCTTCATTGATGTTATGAAAACAACAAGTAATGACATCAGCAAAGAATCAGGGATAACAGCAACAAGCATTTTAAAAGAAAGAGGGATAGACTCAGTTGAACTAATCAAATGCACAGACATACATTCAACCTGTGTCTATCTCAAGGACCTGCCAGGTCTTGCAAATAATTTTTTTTGCATCCAACCAAATAGATGGGAGTTGGATTAAAAATAAATTGCTGGTTTTGATCTTAATGTTATAAAATGTAAAAGTGTACAGTACACAGACTCATATCTCTTAAATGTTGAAATGTCTTGGATGTTTGCATAAATGCATAATTTTGAAATGATTTAGAGTAATGGTTAATTTTTTATTTTTGCCTAGATCTATTCTTACTCTTAATTGTATTCATTTATTTGTTAAGACTCATTGTTTCTATTGCTGCCAACAGAGCATAATATATAAAAAATAGTTCAACGAAATGTACTTGAATCTAATTAAATAAAAATTGTATGACTAAAACTACAGCAACTATCACAGTTTTATTCTCTAGTCATTATATAGTCTATCCTGAATCCAAAACCTGTAGTTTTTTTTATATTTATTTTTCATTTTGTATTTATTTATTTTTCATTTACAGGAAAAAACTCCTGTAAGAAAACATTTCGTTTCTGCAGGAATTATAAAATCCTGCAGGATTTTTCACTTGTGCTGCACAGCAGTATGTGCAGGACATTCCTACTTGTTTTAGAATGAGCCCTTCAGTACAACAGAAACATGCAGCAACATCCTACACTATTGAAAAATCCTGCAGGATTTTATAATTCCTGCAGATTTTTTTTTTAAATCCTGTAGGATTTTAAACTTCCTGCAGGACTGCTGTGCAGCACAAGAGAAAAATCCTGCAGGATTTTATAATTCCTGCAGGATACCTGCAGAAAAAATGAAAATCCTGCAGGATTCCTGTAGGTTATTTTTGTAAGGGTCATCTTTATCTGGCCCTCCAACAGTTTTTTTATGTTTAAAAACCCTCACAATCTGATATCAAAGTGCCCTCTCAGCAAAGGTTTAGCGCGTTCATAGGCAACCGCATTCATCGGTGAGTTTAACAACGCTCATTGTGGTGTACAACCCCATTCATCGGTGAGTTTAACAACGCTCAACTGCAGGTAAAGCGGCATTCAGAGGTGAGTTTAACCAAAACAACGCTAAACTGCATGTGGCTAATGTTTACACTCAGGGTACATTACGGCATGTTTTCCATAACGTTACGACGTTCTCAATATAATTCATAATCCCACGTTTATAATGAACAACGCGTTATGGTTATTGTGTTATTAAAAACTGTGTACGCAGGTGTTACAGTTAACATGGTAACACTAAGTTACACCTGGTTTACTTGTATGTTACTGATTAAGAAGTAATGTCAAAAAAACAGTTATAACTGCATGAAGATGAATGGTAACACAATACTGGCAAAATACTGTTTACATCTTGCAAATGCATATGATTCAAGACTAGAATTCCCCCAGAACGGAGGGAGGGGCGGGGTGACCAAACCTCATTATCATTTAAAGTCATATGCACTGAAACGGCGTGCTGAAAACGGAGCTGTTTTTGAGCAGTTAAAATTAGTGTTTTCTTAAAATACTAATGAGAATTTTTAATAAAAGTATATTACAAAGTTTTCATTTAGACCCTAAAGATTCATATTAACTTGTACAAAAATGGCATTATATGACCCCTTTAAGGTTACAAATACACACACACACACACACTCCATCATTGCAATCTTGACATTGCAGCCTGTTCATTATAGCCGCAATAAAATATAATAATAAAATAGTAAACCTACCATATAAAAATTACTCTGTTTAAATAGTCAGTAGTACAATTTGTATCATTCACAGTAAGCACCGCTCCACTGTGATGTTTCCAAGCATATTTTTGCGCATGTAAAGAGGATGATTTTCTACGTCGGTATTGGAGCGTGAGTAAAGTACAAAGCCTATAATAACTGGCAGAAGGCAGTAAGAGAAACAGGAAGTCTGTTATAACTTCTGCATACATTATTTGATCTCGACAAAACTTCAGCAGTGTGTTCGCTGTAAGAGGCCGATCGCATGGATGTTGCTATTGTGAGTCAGTTATAGCGCCACCAACTGGCAGAAGGAAGTGTGTCACTTTCAAAATGCTTTTAAATCACCCCCTTATGTCTCAAGTGAACAAACAGACCAACAGAAAGTCAGATATTTTGGTTTGAATGTGGATTTCTTGGAATTTGCACACATCTTCTCGACGGTCGAGCGAGCTTACGTTATTGCCCGTCGTGCGTGGCGACCCTAAAGGCCCAGGGTGGCGGTGCCACCGGCTTGGGCCCGTCATCGCTGCTCGCAGCTTTAATTATTTTTTTTTTTTTTACGACTATTGGGGCACTTTTGGGGCTCTTAACGTGCTCAAAAACTCTTGAAACTTTGCACACGGGTCAGAACCCGCGGCCATCAGGGCCGGGCTGAAGCTGGTACACGGGCGTGGCAGGGGGGCTCGACAGCGCCCCCTGGAACAGGGACCAAAAACTTGGTCCATATCAAACACGCTTGCATGTAATAATATGAAACTCGGTACACATATAGATCTCATCGTTTCATATATCCTTCATACTTTTACTTTTTACCTCAGGCCAACTGGAAATCTTCTATTTAGGGTTTTTTGGAAAATGCATGCAATGGAATGTGAAATACTCCTCCTAGAGAATTCCACCAATCGCCACGAAACTCGGTCAGCATGAAGTCAAGACATTGAGGATGAAAAATAGTTAGCAGATTTTTGATATCTCGAACGGTTTGGACATGGCGAGGAAACGAAATGATGGCGCGAAAAGAGAAACAGGAAGTGTGTTATAACTTCTGCATACATTAATTGATCTCCATGAAACCGCAGCAGCATGATCGCTGTAAGAGGCCGATCGCATGGATGTGACTATTGTGAGTCAAAGTTGTAGCGCCACCAACTGGCAGAAGGAAGTGTGTCACTTTCAAAATGCTTTGAAATCACCCTCTTATTTTTACCCGATTTACTTAAAACTTTAGGTGTATAATGTAAACACACGGCAGATGTAGACATGTGAAAGGATTATTGATATCTTCGATACTGTCGCCGCGGCAACGCTTCAAACTAGAATATTCTTTTTTGATGCTTTTGAGACTCTTAGCATACTTGAAATTGCATGAAACTCGACAGACACATCACATGTATTAGCCAGTAGACATGTGCAAAGTTTCAGAAACGGGCGTGGTGCAGGAGCTCAGTAGCGCCACCTTTTGACAAAAGTGGGGGGGTTGCTTTACACTTTGACCCACAGTCACAAAACTCAGTAATTTTATTGTTCTCATCGAGCCGGACAACTTTCTAATTTACAGTCATTAGCTCAGACCAACAGAAAGTCAGATATTTTGGTTTGAATGTGGATGTTTTGGAGAATTTTCTCTGCCTCTCTCACTGACCCTACGTCTCTCTGTGTCTGTGGGGAGGGGGGTGATTTGGCTGTTGAATGAGAATGCTTTTATTTTTGTTTTTCAAGGTTTTGGGGCCCTTAACGTGCTCGAAAACTCTTGAAACTTTGCACACGGGTCGGAACCCGCGGCCATCAGGGCCGGGCCGAAGATGGTACCCGGGCGTGGCAGGGGGGCTCGACAACGCCCCCTGGAATGGGATTCGAACACTTGTCCGTATATCAAACATGCTTGCATGTAATAATATGAAACTCGGTACATTTGTAGATCTCATCGGGCCGAACAACTTTCGTGCTCTAAGTTTTACGCCAGCCCAACAGGAAGTCGGCTATTATGGGTTGTTTGGAAACACGTGCTCTGGAATTATATATATTCCTCCTAGAGAATGAATCCAATCGCCACCAAACTCGGTCGGCATGAAGTCAAGACATTGAGGATGCTACATTCTGGACGGATTTTTGATATCTCGAACGGTTTGGCCGTGGCGAGGAAATTGATTTATGACTAAAAATGGACACATGAAGTGTGTTAGAACTTAGTTAGTTCTATCTACAGTTACAAAATTCGGCGTGTATATTGTTCTCGTCAAGCCGAACAACTTTCTAATTTACAGTCATTAGCTCCGACCAACAGAAAGTCAGATATTGTGGTTTGAATGTGGATTTCTTGGAATTTTTCTCTCTCTGACTGACAGAGTGACCGCTCCCATTCTATGTTTTTTCTCTCTCTGTCTCTCTCTGACAACGTGCCCCCTGCCAATTCTCTGTGTGTGGGGAGTGGAGGGAGGGGGAGGAGAGGGATTTCTCTGTTGGGTGAGATTTGCATTAAGATATTGTTTTTCAAGGTTTCGGGACTTTTGGGGCCCTTAACGTACTCAAAAACTCTTGAAACTTTGCACACAGGTCAGAACCCGCGGCCATCAGGGCCGGGCTGAATCTGGTACCCGGGCGTGGCAGGGGGGCTCGACAGCGCCCCCTTGAACGGGGTCTGAACACTTGTCCATATATCAACATGCTTGAATGTAATAATATGAAACTCGGTACACTTCTATATCTCATCGGACCGAACAACTTTCGTGCTCTAAGTTTTACGCCAGCCCAACAGGAAGTCGGCTATTATGGGTTGTTTGGAAACACATGCTCTGGAATTATATATATTCCTCCTAGAGAATTAATCCAATCGCCACCAAACTCGGTCAGCATGAAGTCAAGTCATTGAGGATGCTACATTGCGGACGGATTTTTAATATCTCGAACGTTTTGGCCGTGGCGAGGAAATTAATTTATGACTAAAAAAGGACACATAAAGTGTGTTATAACTTAGTTAGTTCTATCTACAGTTACAAAACTCTGCGTGTATATTGTTCTCGTGGAGCTGAACAACTTTCTAATTTACAGTCATTAGCTCTGACCAACAGACAGTCAGATATTTTGGTTTGAATGTGGAACACATAGCAAATGAACTTTGAAGATCCAAAAAGCACATAAAGGTTGCATGAAATCAAGGAAGTGTGTTATAACTTCTGCATACATTAACTGATCTCGATGAAACTTCAGCAGTGCGTAAATTATAATTACATTAATAAACCTGTACAGAGACCTCCGTATAAATACTGGCCTTCTGGATTAACACGTTTAAGTGCTGCAAAAGATATTGACCTATGACATCCTATGACATTAAAATTATTCTACATTTGAATTACCTCATAGATGTGACTATTGTGGTTCACGGTCCTAGGCCCTGTCCCAAATGGCACACTTCATATGAATTTTCAGTCTTGTGTACATATTTCATGTGTCCATTAACTCCATGAGACCGTAGGGTGTGTCATTTTTCATTTTAGATATCAGAAGGGTGCTTGCGCGTACTTTGTGGTTGATATGTGCCCTCGATGCGCACTTTTGAAGAGCTCACACTGATGCAAGCTCTACAGCACACATCTTCTCGACGGTCAAAGCGAGGTTACGTTATTGCCCATTGTGCACAGTGACCCTAAAGGCCACCGGCTTGGGCCCGCCATCGCTGCTTGCAGCTATATTTAGGGCCCAAGCCTTGAAAAGGCAAGGCCCTATTGTTTTCGTTAGGATTATTAGGGCCCAAGCCTTGAAAAGGCAAGGCCCTATTGTTTTCGTTAGGATTATTATTAGGGCCCAAGCACAAAGTGCGTAGGACCCTATTGTTTTCGTTAGGATTATTATTAGGGCCCAAGCACAAAGTGCGTAGGACCCTATTGTTTTCAGTTAGGATTATTATTATTAGGGCCCAAGCACAAAGTGCGTAGGGACCCTATTGTTTTCAAGTTAGGATTATTATTAGGGCCCAAGCCTTGAAAAGGCAAGGCCCTATTGTTTTCAAGTTAGGATTATTAGGGCCCAAGCACAAAGTGCGTAGGGACGCTATTGTTTTCAAGTTAGGATTATTATTATTATTATTATTATTATTATTATTAGGGCCCAAGCACAAAGTGCGTAGGACCCTATTGTTTTCGTTAGGATTATTATTATTATTATTATTATTATTATTTTTACGACTTACGGGGCACTTTTGAGGCTCTTAACATGCTCAAAAACTCTTGAAACTTTGCACACGGGTCAGAACCTGCGGTCATTAGGGCCGGGCTGAAGCTGGTACCCGGGCGTGGCAGGGGGCTCGACAGCGCCCCTGGAACAGGGTCCGAAAACTTGGTCTATAACTCAAACACGCTTGCATGTAATAATATGAAACTCGGTACACATATAGATCTCATCGTTTCATATATCCTTCATACTTTTACTTTTTACCCCAGACCAACAGGAAACCGTCTATTTAGGGTTGTTTGAAAAACGCACGCTATGGAATTTGGAATACTCCTCCCAGAGAATTCCACCAATCGCCACCAAACTCGGTCAGCATGATGTCAAGACATTGAGCATGACAAATTGCCGGCAGATTTTTGCTATCTCTAACGGTTTGGCCTTGGCGAGGAAACGAAATGATGGCGAGAAACAGTCAGAGTGTTATAACTTCTGCATACATTAATTGATCTCGATGAAACTTCAGCGGTGTGTTCGCTGTAAGAGACCGGTCGCATGGATGTGACTATTGTGAGTCAAAGTTATAGCGCCACCAACTGGCAGAAGGAAGTGTGTCACTTTCAAAATGCTTTAAAATCACCCACTTATTGTTACACGATTTACTTCAAACTTTAGGTGTATAATGTAAACATCCGGCAGATGTAGACGTGTGAAAGGATTATTGATATCTTAAATACTGTTGTTGTGGCAGCTCTTCAAACTTGAATTTTCTTTTTTGATGCCTGGTGCAGGGGCTCAGTAGCGCCACCTTCAGACAAAAGTGGGGTATTGGTTTCATACTTTGACCTAGAGTCAGATATTTTGGTTTGAATGTGGAACACATTGCAAATGAACTTTGAAGCTCCAAAAAGCACACAAAGGAAGCATAAAAGCAAGGAAGTGTGTTATAACTTTTGCATATACTAACTGATCTCGATGAAACTTCAGCAGTGTGTCACATGGATGTGACTACTGTGAGTCAAAGTTATAGCGCCACCAACTGGCAGAAGGAAGTGTGTCACTTTCTAAATGCTTTTAAATCACCCCCTTATGTCTCAATTGAACAAACAGTTGATAAAGAAATCGGGTATCAATATATTGAATTATGAATTATTGCAGTGATCAACTTTAATGTCCGGTTAAGATGAAAATAAACTATTGCTCTGTCTAAGCCATTATCTTTCTGAAACACGTCACAAAAACTTACAGAAACTGATAACACAAACATGATGTTGTAAATATACACTTATCAGAATAGTTATATTAAACTTTAGTCTATTTCAGTTAAAGCCATTTCAGTTATAAAGCTGTCTCATGTAATTTCTCCTTTAATTCTATAATATAACCACTAGGTGGAGCTCTAAGCCTATTTTCTGTATTCTCGTTGTTTTAACGTATGAAGAAGACTTGTACATGTTGTTGAGAACGCAGTAAAGTGTGACGCATATTTCGTTCTGTGAGTTTTAAGAGTACTCCGAGTCTTTATTAAAACCAACACATGAAACATATGTCTAAAGAAAGTAGGGATGGGCTGATCGATCCGAACGTATCAAAACGTCCGAGAATGATGATCAAATTTCAAAATGCTTTGAAATCACACTCTTATTTTTATTGTAAACCTGTGATAAAACATCGATGCTTGTGTTTTACATTTTTAAGAAAACAAAAAAAATGGCAGCAAACAACCACTTTTATAATTATTGTTTTGCGATCTTTGCGATTGATTTTCTTTCTGATTAATTTTCTGATAAATCTACCATTTGTTGTTGAAATGACGTAGTTCCAACGGGAGTGCGAAGTGGAGGGCGGGTCCACCTTCTTCATGTAGCCAATCAGATGAGCTAATCGCTAACTCTCGATTTACTCTTATCTGATTGGTTTAAAAACACGGCAGTCACCAGAACACATCTTTAACATAATTTGGCTCAGACCCGTTCTCGTTGCTGCAATGGTACTTTTAATAATGCACACATGCATGTTAAATAATAAATAAATAAAAGAACAAATGAATAAATAAATGAATAAATAAACCATGATTACTTAAGGTTACAAATACACACACACACACACTCCATCATTGCAATCTTGACATCGCAGCCTGTTCATTATATCCGCAATAAAATATAATAAAAAAATAGTAAACCTAACATATAAAAATTACTCTGTTTAAATTAGGGCTGGGCGATAAAATGATCTCGATATGGCATCGCGATAATATTTATTTAGACTACGATGATAAACTTTTGACATGTTTACTCGATATGGATAGACCTAACAGCCTATTACAAAGCAGAAATAAACGGACAACAGCCAGTCAGAACGCAGATTTTGGCTTGTGCGTGTAAGTACACGCCCATTTGCTAGCAGAGCACTGTTTGAGCTACCGGCAGTGAAGAAAGTGAGTGTAAAGAAAAAATGAGTGGAAACGACTGAACTCGAACTATCTTCCAAAGCTGAGGAAATTGTTGACAAAAAAGGTAACAAGACGTCAATTATATGGAAGTGGTTTGGATATCTGAAAAGCGACGACGCGCAAATAAAGACGGTCTCGCGAAATATGCCGTCGGTCGGTGATAACCAAGACGGAAACACAAATAAAACCTTTTCGGTCACCTGAAAAGGTACCATCCCAGCGACCACACCGAGAGTATGACAATGCGGGCCCATGTTAATGTTACTCCGTCCAAAAGTTTTGCAGACTAGTCTTTCTGGCAAAAAACCTATAATAGGGTAATTAGGGTTACATGAGCACTACCTAAAAGGTGTAGCATAGTGACTGGTTTACAATGTTTACATTTTGCACTTTTTACTCGGATTGCTACCTCTAAAACATTTGAGATATTTAAAACCAGTACACAATTAATATTTTATTTATCTGACAGTTAAGTACTTAAATCTGCCAGGGACTTTGTGGTTCACTTGTTTACATTTGTTGTCTTGGTTGTACCTCTGCAAACATTTTGAAATGTTTGCTGCCCTGCCAAAGAAATTTGATGTGATAGTACTGTAGTCACAGCTTTTAGTTTGATATTTTATAATCAGTTACAAGGCAAGCTAACTTGCATTGTTTTGTCAAGGCAGATAAAGCATGTTTGCTAAAAGTAAAATGTTAACATTTAGATTTAAAGTTTATCAATATTCTTTTATAACAAAATATATTCTCAACCAATCCATGTTTGCACAGTTAAATGTTTGCATTGTTATTTATTTATGTTAATAAACTATATAGTTCAACTATTGAACCTTCTGGTTTCTTCAGGCATCATTATCAGTATACTTTTCAAACGGGCAGCATTATTAAATTATATATCGTAACAAATATCGATATCGATCAATATGGAAAAAAATATCGTGATAATATATTTTGCCATATCGCCCAGCCCTAGTTTAAATAGTCAGTAGTACAATTCGGATCATTCACAGTAAGCACCGCTCCACTGTGATGTTTCCAAGCATATTTTTACGCATGTAAAGCGGATGATTTTCTACGTCGGTATTGGAGCGTGAGTAAAGTACAAAGCCTATAATAAAGAATAGTTTAGCATCCAAATACATCGCAAATGTAAAAACATTTTGATTGTAAAGAGAGCGCTTTTTTTATTCGTGTTCTGTTCTGAATATCATTCAATTTCAAGGATTTGTTGTGGAATGTTTTGAGAGTATCATCAAATAAGAACAATTCTCTCGTTTTAGTGATTCCCTAGTTATTTTTTTTATAATTCTAATCAGGTAAGGCAAGTAATATTCTCTGTGTCTTTATATAAATAAACCAAAACAAAAACGTTTGAGCACCGCTGCTTTATGGCACGCTTTGGATTGTGGTCAGCACAGAAAACAGCGCATCGATTCTTAAATGGTTTGAAAGTTATATTGAAATGCTTACAAAGGAATGGATAAGAGGAATCGACATTTTTATTTAAAAACAAGTCATCTGAAACCTGACATCAAGTAAGGTGAGGAACAACGAATTTCACACACTTGGAAAATGCTTTTTATTTGAATGAGTGAATGTGGCTCTTAAAAGAGCCATTGTTGCTGCCCTTAAAATGACATTTGTTGCTTCATCTTCTGAGTTCCACCTGCAGAGCTTCTGGAGGTTGCTCGGCAGAAGCTGGTTTCCCTCTGGTCTCAGGTGGACTCCGTCTCTGCACAGATGGAACAAGCCGATGTTTCTGTGGTGAATGCAGCGCATCTGCCTCTCTGCCAAGAAGCCAGACATGGCGCCGTTGATCCACCGCCGGCTTGTTCAATGCCATAGCCAGTCCTGCCAGTCTGTCCTCTCCAATTTAGACGGGGTAAAATGCCAGAAAACACCAGCCTGGTTCTGGGAAACATTTGTAAGACTTCGGTCAGGTCACTCTTTATTTCCCAAGAAAATCGAGGGGGTTGCGCCCACCCGACACAAACTGTTCCCTACCAGGTGAATAATGAGAATATCTGGAGCTGTAGCTTTGGCCCTGAGAGAGCGCAGAGCTGGAAACAGCTGCTCCCAGAGTCTGCCTCCTCTGCCGTCCCAGGTGATCTCACACTGAAGACCGAGGTTTCCGTCCAGGCGCTGCTCACAGAAGCGAAGTATGCAGTGTGCGGATGATGGAACTGCCGACGATCCAAACACGTGAAGCCATCTCAAAGACGCAGTGAGGGAATGTGATTTACAACCGGTATTTATGAGTGTTGCACGCTTGGTTCCTAAAGGTGTTACAGGCCCCACCCATTTCCAGATTCAATAATCGGCTCGTTCTTACATAGTAGAGCACGCTCAAGACATGCGCAGTCTTCAAAAACGGTGCTTTATTTATTTATGTACCGTACAAAAACGGTACATAAATAACATTTGTATGTGTTCTAAACAAAAGACACAGGTTGTACTGAATGTCAGCTTGTTTATTTGGCTCAAGATAAGGATTTATTAAGTCCACATGTCATGCAAACAAGAAATGCTTCTAACTAGGTCGAGAGCTGTCGCTGCTGAATGTTCGTTGGAGCTCTACAGCACACATCTTCTTCTCGACAGTCAAAGCGAGGTTACATTATTGCCCATCATGCACAGGAACCCTAAAGGCACGGGGTGGCGGTGCCACCGGCTTGGGCTCGTCATCGCTGCTCGCAGCTTTAATTATTATTATTATTATTATTATTATTATTTTATTTTTTAACGACTTACGGGGCACTTTTGGGGCTCTTAACATGCTCAAAAACTCTTGAAACTTTGCACACGGGTCAGAACCTGCGGTCATTAGGGCCGGGCTGAAGCTGGTACCGGGCGTGGCAGGGGTTCGACAGCGCCCCTGGAACAGGGTCCGAAAACTTGGTCTATAACTCAAACACGCTTGCATGTAATAATATGAAACTCGGTAAACATATAGATCTCATCGTTTCATATATCCTTCATACTTTTACTTTTTACCCCAGACCAACAGGAAACCGTCTATTTAGGGTTGTTTGAAAACGCACGCAATGGAATGTGAAATACTCCTCCCAGAGAATTCCACCAATCGCCACCAAACTCGGTCAGCATGATGTCAAGACATTGAGCATGAAAAATTGCCGGCAGATTTTTGATATCTCTAACGGTTTGGCCGTGGCGAGGAAGCGAAATGATGGCGAGAAACGAGAAACAGTCAGAGTGTTATAACTTCTGCATACATTAATTGATCTCGATGAAACTTCAGCGGTGTGTTCGCTGTAAGAGGCCGATCGCATGGATGTGACTATTGTGAGTCAAAGTTATAGCGCCACCAACTGGCAGAAGGAAGTGTGTCACTTTCAAAATGCTTTAAAATCACCCACTTATTGTTACACGATTTACTTCAAACTTTATGTGTATAATGTAAACACCCGGCAGATGTAGACGTGTGAAAGGATTATTGATATCTTAAATACTGTTGTCGTGGCAGTTCTTCAAATTTGAATTTTCTTTTTGATGCCTGGTGCAGGGGCTCAGTAGCGCCACCTTCAGACAAAAGTGGGGTATTGGTTTCATACTTTGACCTACAGTCAGATATTTTGGTTTGAATGTGGAACACATTGCACAAGAACTTTGAAGCTCAAAAAAGCACATAAATGCAGCTTAAACAGCAAGGAAGTGTGTTATAACTTCTGCATACATTACTTGATCTCGATGAAACTTCAGCAGTTTCTTCACTGGAAGAGGCCGGTCGCGTGGATGTGACTATTGTGAGTCAAAGTTATAGTGCCACCAACTGGCAGAAGGAAGTGTGTCACTTTCAAAATGCTTTGAAATCACCCCTTATGTCTCAATTGAACAAACAGTTGATAAAGAAATCGGTATCAATATATTGAATTATGAATTATTGCATTGATCAACTGTGATGTCCGGTTAAGATGAAAATGAACTATTACTCTGTCTAAGCGATTATCTTTCTGAAACACGTCACAAAAACTTACAGAAACGGATAACACAAACATGATGTTGGAAATATACACTTATCAGAATAGTTATATTAAACTTGTCTATTTCAGTTAAAGCCATTTCAGTTATAAAGCTGTCTCATATGTAATTTCTCCTTTAATTCTATAATATAACCACTAGGTGGAGGTCTAAGCACATTTTCTGTATTCTCGTTGTTTTAACGTAAGAAGAAGACTAAAATTTCAAAATCACAATTTAAGGCCTTAAAAAGTCTTAAATTTGCTGAAGTATTGTGTTCTAGGTCTTAAATAATTTTTAACAGGTCTTAATTTTCCTACGTCCATGTAAAACTCATTTAAATGCTCCAGCAGCTTTGGAATGTTTTTTTTTTATTCCGTGGTGTTGTAGTTTCTTTTTCAATAGTCCAAATATAATTCGCTGTATTATGACTACAAAATAGACCAACATGCAACAGCCAATCAGCTTTGAGCTTTCGTGTTATTGGCGCGAGTCTCTCGGATACCACAGAAAGACGTTAAACGGATTTTATTCAGCTATGAGGAAGTGCAAGTTTAGCGATACTTGGCTTGAAAAATCTGAATTTCGGTGCTTGGTTAAAGCCAGTTGCAAATAACGCATTTGAAGCCTACTGCTTATGCAAGAAAGCTATTAAATTGGGAATGTTGGGTGTACGGAGCTGGAGTCTCATTCAAAAGTGAAAAACATCTAACTGCTGTGAAGGGTCTCCAGCAAGCGACAGCCATCAGCCATTACGCGCTTTGGAATAGCGGATGATGACTAATTTCCAAAATCACGGGACTGTTCAGTGCTGATGTTCGACGAAAGTCTTAATCGCACCACCAAAGCGAAACAGCTGGACCTGCACGTGACGTTTTTGGGAGGGCGGGCAGGTGCAGTCAAGATACCTGGGATCCCAGTTCATGGGTCATGCAACTGCCGAGGACTTAATGAAACATGTGAAAGTAAGTAAATGTTTTATTTTAGCAAATAAATAAATTTGAGCTAAAATTATTTTAGCTGTTACGACTTTGTTTATAGATTATTATTTTTTCATTAGCAAAAGGGTGATTAGAGTGGTATTTTCTGTTGAGAACTCTGTTGCACCCTGTTGACTTAAATGGGGCGCTTCTCTTGAATTGCTTAGTTATCAATGATCGCTAGCGTTAACTCGACAATCGACTACTGTGGACTTCGACCGAAAACAGGAAGGCCCTGTCCCAATATGCACACTATGCCCTAAGGCCTTCCTCGAAGTGGACACTTGTTGAAAGTGCACTTAGCGGAGTAAGTGCGTAAGGGCCCGGCTGTGAAAAGCAGAATTGGGACAGTTTTGCACACGTCACTATCTACGTCACTTCTGTTGTGATCAGGAGAGCAAACATAACGTGCAGGGTAGTCCGATAGACTTCTATATATCTCTGAACCGGAGCCTGTAGCGTTGAAATTTGACGTCTTGGGTAAGCTCACCGCAATGGTCTGCTGCGAATGGGTCGAGACTGCAATAAATAAAAATAAAAAGGAATAGGCTACAATAAATGATCTATGGCAGGGCTAGTATAATGGTGGCCCCCTGATCATCTTTATCTGGCCCTCCAACAGTTTTTTATGTTTAAAAACCCTCACAATCTGATATCAAAGTGCCCTCTCAGTAAAGGTTTAGCGCGTTCATAGGCAACCGCATTCATCGGTGAGTTTAACAACGCTCATTGTGGTGTACAACCCCATTCATCGGGTGAGTTTAACAACGCTCAACTGCAGGTAAAGCGGCATTCAGAGGTGAGTTTAACCAAAACAACGCTAAACTGCATGTGGCTAATGTTTACACTCAGGGTACATTACGGCATGTTTTCCATAACGTTACGACGTTCTCAATATAATTCATAATCCCACGCTTATAATGAACAACGCGTTATGGTTATTGTGTTATTAAAAACTGTGTACGCAGGTGTTACAGTTAACATGGTAACACTAAGTTACACCTGGTTTACTTGTATGTTACTGATTAAGAAGTAATGTCAAAAAACAGTTATAACTGCATGAAGATGAATGGTAACACAATACTGGCAAAATACTGTTTACATCTTGCAAATGCATATGATTCAAGACTAGAATTCCCCAGAACGGAGGGAGGGGCGGGTGACCAAACCTCATTATCATTTAAAGTCATATGCACTGAAACGGCGTGCTGAAAACGGAGCTGTTTTTGAGCAGTTAAAATTAGTGTTTTCTTAAAATACTAATGAGAATTTTTAATAAAAGTATATTACAAAGTTTTCATTTAGACCCTAAAGATTCATATTAACTTGTACAAAAATGGCATTATATGACCCCTTTAAGGTTACAAATACACACACACACACACTCCATCATTGCAATCTTGACATTGCAGCCTGTTCATTATAGCCGCAATAAAATATAATAATAAAATAGTAAACCTACCATATAAAAATTACTCTGTTTAAATAGTCAGTAGTACAATTCAGTATCATTCACAGTAAGCACCGCTCCACTGTGATGTTTCCAAGCATATTTTTGCGCCTGTAAAGAGGATGATTTTCTACGTCGGTATTGGAGCGTGAGTAAAGTACAAAGCCTATAATAACTGGCAGAAGGCAGTAAGAGAAACAGGAAGTCTGTTATAACTTCTGCATACATTAATTGATCTCGACGAAACTTCAGCAGTGTGTTCGCTGTAAGAGGCCGATCGCATGGATGTTGCTATTGTGAGTCAGTTATAGCGCCACCAACTGGCAGAAGGAAGTGTGTCACTTTCAAAATGCTTTTAAATCACCCCCTTATGTCTCAAGTGAACAAACAGACCAACAGAAAGTCAGATATTTTGGTTTGAATGTGGATTTCTTGGAATTTGCACACATCTTCTCGACGGTCGAGCGAGCTTACGTTATTGCCCGTCGTGCGCTGGCGACCCTAAAGGCCCAGGGTGGCGGTGCCACCGGCTTGGGCCCGTCATCGCTGCTCGCAGCTTTAATTATTATTATTATTATTATTATTATTATTATTATTTTTACGACTTACGGGGCACTTTTGGGGCTCTTAACATGTTCAAAAACTCTTGAAACTTTGCACACGGGTCAGAACCTGCGGTCATTAGGGCCCGGCTGAAGCTGGTACCCGGGCGTGGCAGGGGCTCGACAGCGCCCCTGGAACAGGGTCCGAAAACTTGGTCTATAACTCAAACACGCTTGCATGTAATAATATGAAACTCGGTACACATATAGATCTCATCGTTTCATATATCCTTCATACTTTTACTTTTTACCCCAGACCAACAGGAAACCGTCTATTTAGGGTTGTTTGAAAACGCACGCTAATGGAATTTGGAATACTCCTCCCAGAGAATTCCACCAATCGCCACCAAACTCGGTCAGCATGATGTCAAGACATTGAGCATGAAAAATTGCCGGCAGATTTTTGATATCTCTAACGGTTTGGCCGTGGCGAGGAAACGAAATGATGGCGAAACGAGAAACAGTCAGAGTGTTATAACTTCTGTATACATTAATTGATCTCGATGAAACTTCAGCGGTGTGTTCGCTGTAAGAGGCGGTCGCATGGATGTGACTATTGTGAGTCAAAGTTATAGCGCCACCAACTGGCAGAAGGAAGTGTGTCACTTTCAAAATGCTTTAAAATCACCCACTTATTGTTACACGATTTACTTCAATCTTTATGTGTATAATGTAAACACCCGGCAGATGTAGGCGTGTGAAAGGATTATTGATATCTTAAATACTGTTGTGCGTGGCAGCTCTTCAAACTTGAATTTTCTTTTTGATGCCTGGTGCAGGGGCTCAGTAGCGCCACCTTCAGACAAAAGTGGGGTATTGGTTTCATACTTTGACCTAGAGTCAGATATTTTGGTTTGAATGTGGAACACATTGTAAATGAACTTTGAAGCTCCAAAAAGCACACAAAGGAAGCATAAAAGCAAGGAAGTGTGTTATAACTTTTGCATACATTAACTGATCTCGATGAAACTTCAGCAGTGTGTCACATGGATGTGACTACTGTGAGTCAAAGTTATAGCGCCACCAACTGGCAGAAGGAAGTGTGTCACTTTCAAAATGCTTTGAAATCACCCCCTTATGTCTCAATTGAACAAAGAGTTGATAAAGAAATCGGGTATCAATATATTGAATTATGAATTATTTCAATGATCAACTGTGATGTCCGGTTAAGATGAAAATAAACTATTGCTCTGTCTAAGCCATTATCTTTCTGAAACACGTCACAAAGACGGATAACACAAACATGATGTTGGAAATATACACTTATCAGAATAGTTATATTAAACTTTAGTCTATTTCAGTTAAAGCCATTTAAGTTATAAAGCTGTCTCATGTAATTTCTCCTTTAATTCTATAATATAACCACTAGGTGGAGTTCTAAGCATATTTTCTGTATTCTCGTTGTTTTAACGTAAGAAGAAGACTTACATGTTGTTGAGAACGCAGTAAAGTGTGACGCATATTTCGTTCTGTGAGTTTTATGAGTACTCCGAGTCTTTATTAAAACCAACACATGAAACATATGTCTAAAGAAAGTAGGGATGGGCTTATCGATCCTAACGTATCAAAACTTCCGAGTATGATGTTGTTTTAGCGTTGTCTGACTAGAGCTGTCGCGATAGTCAATATATCGACTTATCGCACGATATATGGAAATGAGCGCGATCATTTTTGGTGCCGCGATATATTGCAACTGATAATTTGTTTTATTATTAAAAATAATAATCAGATTCATTTTTACATTAAAATGAATGTCACCAACATTTTAGTTGATCACGCTGCCTCTGTCATCTTGTCTGCACTCTGTGTCGGAGGCGGGGCTCAGGCAGCGTGTCCACACACACACACACACACACACACACACACACACACACACACACACACACACACACAGAGAGAGAGACAGCGGACACCGTCAGGTGAAGAGAAGGCGTGAACCAACTGCATTTTAAAGTGTTCTGTTTCGTGACATCTTCAGCGAGCCAGTTAGGAAGAACCAGTCCAACATGGAATTGATTTCAAAGCCGCAATCTTCAGCTCCGGTGTGGGAACATTTTGGCTTTAAGCCGAACAAGAGAGGAGAGCTAATTAACGTTGCGATTTAAAGTTGCCTTTTCAAATTTGCTCGCATCTTCACGAAGGTTTGTCGGTTGTATACAATGTTTGCCTGTTTGAACATTCAAGCGATTTTACACTATTCAACTCAACAAATGTGAAAACAACTCAAATACATGTTTGCGAGCAGATTGAGTGACACAGCGAGCCGCGTCGTGTCTAACGCTCGCTCGAACGCCGATGAGATTTCGCTTTCGCTGCTGCTTGCGTCTGAACGGACAATTTCATACAACAAAGTGTAAAAATACATGATATATTGAGGAGTCTGTTATGTCTCAAGTGAACAAACAGTTGAGAAAGAAATCTGGTATAATTATATTAAATTCTGGCATTATTCCAGATGACGTCCTGCTATATTTTTCTCTCGAAACAGCGGAAACAACTTAAACAAAATACTGCGTTATTTGTGCCCATACTGATACATTTAATACATCATCACAAACTATGAAAGTCGTACTTTTATTTGTGTACACTTAAAATAACAACAAAACCTTGTACTTTTGTAAAATAAAGAAAATAAACCGGCTGCGCTGTCTCTGTCTTCGCGATAATCTTTCTGAAACACGTCACAAAATTCAAGTGAACAAAATCAGCCATTCACGCAGTCTGTATTTTATCATCTCACAATGAATACAGATGCAACAAGCACGGCACAAAACGAAAATAATGATACTTCTCAGTTCTCAAAAGATTAAACTGGACTGTGCCTTGAATATCGTAACATGCGATAAAACCCTCTTAAAGAGACAGTAACAATTTAGCCTTCGCCCTGAACATAGACATCCCAAGTCATTGAAAAGTACAAATGGTATTATTTTAAGTTTTTTAATTTCTCTCTTACCCTGTAAAATGCCACGTTTTTGAATGGCATGTAAAGTGTAAAAATAATCACTCAATCTCCATTTATTTCTCTGATCTGTTTCTATTTTAATGATTTAAAAATCAAAGCACTGACCATTTAAAGTGTGAGCTTGTACATTTTGAAATAGTTATAAACAGTCACAGCAATGCAGTGTTATTATGTACCTAGATAGTCTTTCAAATAAAATGAGTTTACCCCAAAAATATATTTCTCTCATCATTTACTCACCCTCAGGCACGTGCACACATAGACATCAAAGGGGCTTGAGCACCTGCCCTTTTTCTTCCTCGAGAGAAAGTGCCCTTTTTCTGGGGTGTTTATTTTTATTTTTTAATAAATAAATTAATATATATATTCCTGTTTATGCACAGCTTCCTGTCAAACAAATATATTTATTAAATAAAAAATCAAAACATCAGGTCGGTAGATGAGATTTTGTCGATGCCCGCCTCCTCCCTCCCTCCGCGTGCGTGTACAGTGCCTCGACTATACAGCTAATTAGCCAAAAGCAAATATAGTTAACTTGTGTCTTGCTAACATTCATGACTCATGAGCTACTAGCTAATGTAATAGGTTAGCTAAAGTCTAGCTAAGGCAATATATCATGGCCATACAGGCCAATATACTGTACTTATTGGAGACATTACAGGTGAATACAGTCACATTTGTGTGATGTACTTAACATAATGATAAATAATCTTAAGATATTATATCGTATGCTATGTATTGTGAATACACCCATGTTAAACATAAAAATGTACTTCCATTGCATATCATAGGAACACATAAGCGTAAATTATAATTACATTGATAAACCTGTACAAAGACCTCCAGATAAATACTGGCCTTCTGGATTAACACATTTAAGTGCTGCAAAAGATATTGACCTATGACATCCTATGACATCAAAAATTATTCTACATTTGAATTATCTCATAGATGTGACTATTGTGGTTCACGGTCATAGGCCCTGTCCTAAATGGCACACTTCATATGAATTTTCAGTCTTGTGTACTTATTTCATGTGTCCATTAACTCCATGAGACCGTAGGGTGTGTCATTTTTCATTTTAGGTATCGGAAGGGTGCTCACGCATACTTTGTGGTCGATATGTGCCCTCGATGTGCACTTTTGCAGAGCACACACTGATGCGAGCTCTACAGCACACATCTTCTCGACGGTCAAAGCGAGGTTATGTTATTGCCCATCGTGCACAGCAACCCTAAAGGCACGGGGGTGGCGGTGCCACCGGCTTGGGCCCGCCATCGCTGCTCGCAGCTATATTTGTAATTGGTCTCGTCACTGTCATGACTGCTATGTTGCTCGGAACTGCACACAAGAATTTCACCTACTGTTGCACTTGTGTACATGGTAGTGTGACAATAAAGTGATTTGATTTGATTTGATTGATAGAGGTCTCCCTCTGCAGCAAGTTTGTGATGCGATAGGGTTCTCTTCGCACACATTCATTGAACTTTATGGGCTAGATGCTTTGCTACTCCGGGCTCTTATGCCCTTGAGTCGACATCTCAGCCCATGCCTAAACAAGTTTGTGATGCGGCAGGCTGGTCCTCTCGGCACACATTCATCAAAATTGGATGGTTTAGATATTTATGCTACTCCGGGCTTTTATGCCCTTGAGTCGACATCTCAAGCTCACGTCTGAGACCTCTCGCATTTTTGTGAGTACACTGCACAACCGTAGGGGTCCGGACAGCCCCAAGTGCGGCGGCGTGGGTATTGCGTTCCCCTAGCGCTTAGCAGCGCAGCATCTCGTTCCGCTTTTTTCAGGGAACAAGGGTTACACATGTAACCCGAGATGTTTTTTGTAAACAGGGTGTGCAAGAATCTACTACTTCACCAGTAACATTTTGGAATTTAGTTGGTATTTATTAATATTATAATCCATCAATTACAGTATTTATTGTTGTCCAGTTTGTCATTATAACATGATACAGTATTATTATTATTTTACATATTCTTCATCAGACACAGATTACTGTAGCACAGGTGGAAACATACTGTAACATATAGTCAACATGTCCTTTTTTAGTTACATTGTGATCTCCAGCAGACTGTATGTCTTGTGATAAACCTGAGGAACAATCTCTTGTCATGTCTGATCATCTCTGTCATGTTCACATGATATTACTGTACAGTATAAAGATGAGCTCTTGTGAAGAGATGCCAATGAAACTGTTACAGTAAAGCAATCAGCTGAAGAAAGACTCATTATTTTTATTATAATTGCATATTTCCTTTTAGATTTATATTTTTTACACTGGATTCTTTCTAATGATCCCTCAGACTGTGATGTACACGTTCATACTGTCAGTCAACATGAGAGTCCTCACCTCACATCAGCACAAGGGGCTCCTGAACTGAATTTAAATGGATGATCCATTGACCCGTCACTCTTCATGGACACACAGCTGGATTCAGGAGATTCTCCATGAATGACACTAAAACACAACAGCAATTAAACACTGTTTTAAAAACTACAAACTCTCACAAACACTCTTTTCCTCTCATCAGTTTCTCAGTTTTACTCTTCCCAATATTTCTCTGTTCTTTAAGTTTGATGGTTTATTTTACATTCATCTGAAGAAAATTCTGTGTTTGTGTCTAAAAATGTTCAGAGAAACACTTTTGAGTTTCACCTTCTACATACGACTGACTGTACAGGTTTCTCCAGTTCTGTCTGTGACTGAATCAAACCGGTCTCACTGTCATCTGACTGTAGATCTCACTTTACCCTAAAGCTGTTTTCACATGTTTATACTTGAGATAATCCAGTCTGTTCTCATTTCTCCTCAGTGTTTTTATACTGTAGTGTTGTGCAGCATATCAGAAATATCTATCAGTGTATTTTATTAAAGCATTGAAATCCTCTGACCTCTTGACCTTCCCTGTGTCTGTCTGTCCACTGAGATCCTTCCTCCATGACATCATCCATGACATCCATGACATCATCCATGACATCATCCATGACATCATCCATGACATCATCTGAACAGTCCACTGAACACCTGTCAACAAACGGGACATCATCTATATTTGTGACGTGTTTATTTGTTCAATACTGACACATATTTGTTTTTATTTGTCCTCTAGAATATTCCATTAGAAATGAATCAATGAGGTTCAATTGCAGACTGTCAGCTTTTATGACATGTTAAACACCAGCATAAAGAGAAAACATCAGAAGACTCAACAGAAGAAAACAAAGCAACATTTCAAGTCAATAGAAGAAATAACATTTCAGTGCCAAAGAAACTGAACACATACTGACAATTCAGATAAAAGAGCAAAAGTCTCAGTATCTGTTTGTTCTGCTGTGATTAATACTTAGATATCTGTTAGATGTCTTACTGTAGCTGATAGTTTGAAAGGTTTATTATTGTTGTCTTGTGAGTTTTGGTTTGTTTAGCAGCAGTTCAGTACTCACCTGTCAAGAACTGTTGATGTTCCTCTTTACTGACTAGAATATCACCTACAAAATACTTCACAATGAATTTATTGATTGTTTCAGACGATTCAGTGGAACAAAAACTGTCAAACTTTTTCTCTGTTTCGATCGTCGTGTAATTTCCTGCTCTTTTCACAAAATGGATCCTGTATTACTAGTTTCACCTGTCACCTGAGGAGGAGGAGTCTGAAAGAGACAAACAACATTTAAAGGTGCAGCAGGTGTTTCATGCTCTTAAAGGGATAGTTGAGCCAAAATTACAAATCTGTCATCATTTTCTCAGACTCATGTTGTTCTAAACCTCTTTAGCGCTGGGTGATATGTAAAAAATATTTTAATGATAATCGCATTTAAAATATTGTGATATCGGATTATATGGTGAACCCCCCTGCTGAGTGTCAGTGAATAATTTTGCTTTAAAAATTACATTAATTTATCGAAACACGAAAAACTTTAAAAAGTAATTTCTAAATTCAAATTACACTTTAAATTAAACAAAACACTAATTAAAATAGCGATATGATAAAAAGAATCTTATATATAAGCACCTCCCCAAATCCAAACATGTACCGTCTCCATTTGCCATCACGCAAGTATCACGACAGGTGAACAATGACTTATAACCTACAAGCAATCGCACTTCCTGTTGGAAAATGGTCACTAGAAAGTTTTAAGCGATCATGTGTTGGTGAACGGTGAGGTTCCTGACCCCTGCCGTAGCAGAAAACAGTACTTGAGAAAACACCAATAAATAAACTGCAAATTAATAATCATATTTCTATAAGACATTGTTGAGATCTCTTCTGAAACTCTGTTTCAAATATTATTAGAGATAATTGTCTTGTTTCCTGGGTAGGTAAATGGGAATTCTTTAAATACAAACTTCGTCAACTATCTATTTCTTACACCGTGTCCTAACTACACGCGACGCGACGACACGCGATAAAAGGTATCTTTTCCATGTTAATCACAGTTTTTGTCCTAACCAGACGCGACGGCGACACGCGAAGTTTCTAATTTAGAAACGGTTCCTATTTCTGCGACGTCGCGGCTGACAGATCCGCCCACACAGAGATCTCATTGGATGGAAGTTCTGCGTGTCATGAATATTTAATCATCAAACCTGGACGACGAGGAACTGACTGTCGAAGTTCAAAGGCATTCAATTCTCTACGATAAATCCCACAAATTCCACAAAGACATCAGGAAAAAGGATTCCGTCTGGAGAAGTATAGCTGAAGCATTGAATACACATGGTAAGTGAAGTTTAGACTTTCATCTACAGCGAATGAATGAATGAATGAAGCATTTAGCTATAGTAGGCTACTAGAGACGCATCAACCTGTGTAAAACAAATTCCGCTTTATTTTCAATGTAAAGTAGTGTGAATAGGCATGACGATTTGTGTCCCTGTATCCAGGGGTGTCATTCCAGACAATCTACTGAAATACAGGCAGGGTGGGGAGTCGCAATGACAGTATAGTATTAAAATTGTTTCATTTGAGTTTGAATATAATTTTCCTTCCATCCATAATAAAGCGACGGGATGGATATGAATTTCCCTATGAACGAGATCGAATAAACTGATTGTCATATGAAGAAATTACACTGGTTATTTTTATTACTGGTGGTACACATTTTAGTTAAAAATAGGTCACTGTGCCACAAGCGATAATGGATTTGAAAGCATATAATATAGCGTTCAAACTGAATACTATGCAAACATACAACTGTACTTCATAACAAAATTAGTCAATGAGTATATTTTGTTAATGTTTTGATTTTTAATAATGTTATTTCTTGATTTGATTATGTTCTTACCCATTTCCAATGCGAGTGTGGGCCAGCAGTGCGCTTTCACAGAGAGACTCCGCCCACACGCAGTTCTGAATGGCTGTGATTTTTGATTGACGTGTGGCGACTCACAGTCGCGTCGCGTCTAGTGTGGACAGACACACTTGCTGTCGCTGGAATTTTATCGCGTCGCGTGTAGTTAGGACACGGTGTTACAGTAAACAACTAAATAGATCTTATATTTTAGAAGAGATCTCTCATTAAAGAAATAAATGAATGTTCTAACAAATTAAGTTTGACAGAGAATGATACAGCACGATTATTATCTCTGCAATCACAATTAGATTCAATGTATATGAGAAAGGCCAGAGGGGCAAACATTAGATCAAGAGATAAATGATGGAAAAAGGGGAAAAATTCAGTTTATTTTTGTAGGCTGGAGAAAAAGCGTCAGGAAAAAACATTATTAAAACTTGAATCATTAATGGTGTCGAATGTTCTGATGCAACATTAATAGCAAAAGAAATCACCATCTTTTATCAGAACCTGTACTCGTCCTCTTCATTCATTTTAGATCCGAATTCCCTTTTTGAAGAAATTGGTGAATTTGTCCCTGAAATAGATGAACAATTGAAAATGACGTGATGCAGAGTTCACAACTGAAGAGCTTGATTCTGCGGTCATGTGATTGTCATCAGATAAATCACCTGGTCCAGATGGTTTTATGTCACATTTGTATCGTCATTTTTGGGGTTTATTAAGGGAATTTCTTTTTGCAACTTTTCAGGAAATATCTAATAATTCGGTTCTATCTCAATGAGACAAGATTAATCACACTTATTCCCAAACCGGGGAAGGACCCTAGACTGTTGGACAATTTACGATCTATTACTTTGTTAAATAATGACTATAAACTATGAACCCATATATTTAACAATCACTTGAGACTTGGTTTATCTAAAGTTATTGGGGAGACACAAACTGGATTTATTAGAGGCCGATCTATACATAATAATATTCCACTGGTTTTAGACTTGCTAGAGTTTAACAAAGAAACAGAAGATGGAGTTATTTTATTTGTAGATTTCTATAAAGCGTTTGATATGTTGGATCATTCTTTTATTCTTAAATGTTTACAAATGTACGGGTTTGATGAACATGTTGGTAAGATTATTCAGTTGTTCTACACAGATATCAATAGCTCAGATGCCTTACAGGCACTTCACCTAGATTTGACATGAAAAGAGGGGTTAAACAAGACTGCCCCATCTCAGCTCATTATTTATTATGGCTACAGAGATGTTGGCCATCCTTATAAAAAACTCAAATATCGAAAGACTAAATGTGTTTGGACATCAAATTATGACTAGACAATTGGCGGACGACACAACTTTATTTTTAAAAGCTCTTGATCAGATTCACAAAGCAATTGAAATAATTCATAATTTTTTCCAAATTTTCAGGTTTAAAACTTAATATTGATAAAAGTGAAATTATCACAATACATGAATGCTCCTTTGAAGCAATATTTAATATCCCAATCAAATCCAATGTGAAATATTTATGCACATTTCCAAGGATGAAGCTGTTAAGGAGAAACAAAACATCTGGAATAGAAGGAATGAATGCAAATTTAGACTCGATGTATGGATGCAAATGGATTTATCTATTTTTGGAAGGATTTATTGAACTAAAATGGAGAGTCCTGCCAGGTGTATTTACCTGCATCTTGCCTCTCTATTTCCAATAGAGCTATTAAGACTATTAATCAAATGAATGTTCATTTTAATGGAAAAAGCGTGTACATTACATTAAGAGAGCACAACTTACTCAAGATTACGAGAATGGTGGATTACAAGCCTTTGATTTTCAGTGTATAAATGGCATGTTGAAGATTAAATGGTTAAAATGTGAATAACTAATGAAAATAGTTTTTGGTTTAGCATTCCCAAAGGTATGTTTAGGAGATTGTGTGGAATTGATTTCTTATTAAAATGTGACTTTGTTATTTCAAAACATCCAGTCAATTTATCTTCTTTTCACCAACAGATTTTGCTATTCTGGAAGTTATTATATAATCACAACTTTACCCCACATTGGACCCCCATTGGGAATAACAGATTTGTTTTATCCAGATATAAGTCTCTATGTATTATTGATTGGCTCGAAAAGGGTTTCTGGTCTGTAGTTCACTTAATGGATGAGGATGGGAATCTGTTAACTTTTAAAGATGTTTGTACTAAATACAACCTATATTGTGAGCATAAGCAATCTGAACGTATTATAAATGCCATTCCAAAAATGTCCTTCACTTAGTACAAAACCCTTTTGTTCACTCGCTAGATGTCTTATGTGAACTCCCATCCTTCTCTTTGATGGTAACGACCTCATGACAACACTTCCCAAAAAACATATTCCTTCTTCCTTTAATTCTAAATTATATCCTACACTTTTATATCGTCATGATATATTACAAGTCCAGTATATTCGTGTTCCAGTGACTCCTAAAGCGAAGGAAACTCACTTAAAAATATTTAATGGTATTTATCCTTCAAGTTAACTTTTAAGACTTCGATTTAACTTTGACTACAATACTTGTACTTTTTGTCAAATGGACATAGAGACAACTGATCACCTCTTCTTTTATTGTATGCATTCAAATATTTTCTGGGGAAATATGTCCTATTGGTTGGAGACAGAAATTCAATCCCTGCCGACCTTCTCTAGGCCTGTTGTATTTGGAGTGTTATTGGATGACAAAAACATTGAATTCTTTATTAACATAATTTTGATTCTGGGTAAATTCTTTATACATAAATGTAAATGTATAAAGAAAAAACGTATTTCTGTATTTAAAAGTGATTTATTTTGTTTATTTTTGTAACTATTTTCCATCACTGAAATGTATGAAGACTAAACAAGCCTGCAAACTCCTTAAGATGAGAAAAGACTTTGGTTTATTGGAAGATGAATGAAGAGACTCCGCTCTACTTTTTTTGTAATTTTTTTTTAATTATTATTATTTCTTTTATTATTGTATCTGTGTGCTCTGTTGTTTATTTCATTGTTTTCATTTATGAATATAATGCCATTGTAGATGTACATTTTGTTTATGTTCACGTGATTGATTTCGTCTGTCAGTTTTCTTTCGATGAGTTTAAGGATAACAAGTTGAAATTTTGATGCATGGCTAAACCATGAATGACAGCTTGTGTATTGACTTCAGTTCACATTAATTGTAAAATGTATGAATCTTGTACAGAACATAATACTTTTTGCGCCCTGTCCTCTTCTATTGAATGACGTTGGTTTTGTGTCTCTATGTCCTTTAACAAAAACATTTCACATACCAAGATATTACAAAAAAATAAATAATAATAACTGTTGCACTTTCTCCACGGTCCCTTACTAACCACTATGACACGAGGAACTTTTCCCGGGGTTATTCACATTGTGATGGAAGCTCATAATATCGAGTGAAAATAATGAAAATAAGCATGAAGAATATTATTAGCTTTCCATGTTTTACAGTCATACTATTTTGGAAAATATTTTCTAAGCCATTTAAGAGTTATCGCTGAATGTGTCTTGAATATCAAAAACAAAACTGTTGGGATCATGTCATAGAACAATTTCTTCAGAGACATGTTTATATTTGTTTACTGTTAATACTTTAGGATATTTCCAAACCCTTCCCATCATGGGGAGCAAAACATGTTTAGCCAAAATCCTTTCCAAGTTTTAACACCAGCAGATATTGTAAAGTACTGAAGGTTTTTTGGTAAGTGCTTGTGAGTTGAAGAGATCAGATGAAGATACTAATTGTGCATTTCAATCAAAATGATCATCAGTCGTGCATTCATAAGGTCAGGAATCCACTCTTTTGTGCAAGACTTAAAATACCAGTTACAAATAACTAAAGTGTTACATTTACTTACTGTATGTACTTTGTATCTGCTATTGACACAACAGTTTCCGTACTGGCAGCTTAATTTACCCTTGGGACCTTCAGTACACTTGGGGATATCACTCTTGTCCCCTAAATAGTCCCCCATGTGGCAAGCGCTGAAGAACTTAAAAACACTATTATTCCTCAAGCTAATATTGGTGGAGGATTTAACATTGATGTTTACATTATAACACAATTATTAAAAGTTTCTTGCACTACAGATCTCCTGTGATGCCTGTGGAAGGTGGTTCCACCATATGTGTGTAAGAAGACCAAAGATAAAGACATTTCTGTGTGCAGCAATCTCAGTGAGACATCATGAAGGAACTAACAGACCAAAAATGATCAAGTTGAATGTTTTTTACATACTTGTAATTATGAGATTGATGTTGTTTGTTTGTCCATATATATATATATTATTTGTAATTCCCACATTCATTATTGATGTAATACTTGTGTGAGCTTTCTCTCTTATTGAACACAGGGGGAACAGTATCTGACAGTCACATCTTCAGCTGACAGGACGTGTTCCCCTGCTATAATGGGGGTTTAAGGCAAAGATAAAACCTAAAAACTTGTATTATGTTATTTTATTATCTACAATTTGTTTTGAGCTTTTCTCAGTAAATTGTGGTGAAAGTACTTGTTGGGACAGAAAACCATCAGATTTAGTTTATTCAGCTGAACTAAAGTGGACAGTGAAGCACTCTTGTGGCCAAATCACGAAATTGCATTTAAAAAAAAAGCTTGTCTAAGGGGAAAAAGAGAGATATAAATAACGAATGTGGTATTTCTGTTTAGGACCGAATAGTGCTGAAGTTTGTTGTGGAGGTCAAATTCAGTTTTGAGATTTTGTCAATTTCTTTAACAATAAGTTTAGATTTGTAATTGGATATTTTATTTTCATGAATAAGTTTCAGAGTGAGAATATTCAGAGGGTTTGATACAGCAGGTTTTGTTGGAGACACTGAAAAAATAATGTGCTGGATTTGCTTAAAAATATTGTGCATCATTTCTGCATCCCACTTTTTAAACAAATTCCACTAGAAATTTGAAGCAACTTCACCTAAAATAAATGAAGCTGCTATGACCAAATGAATGAGCTTCCATTCAAAAATGTGTCTTAAAATACTGTGAAACACCAGCTAATATATTGAAGGTTTTTAACCCTAATAGTCTCTGTTTACTCAACTCTACATTTTAAGCTCATTTAACTCAATTTTAAGTGCTATTAGCAGCTTCAGATTTTAGGTTCTGTTCATTTACTTTCAATGAACTTTAAAATAAAATGACCTGAAGAAATAACAGACAACTGCTGAATGTCGAAGGTTTTTATTGTTGTTTACATATTTACAATCTCACAGAGATATTCATGCTCTCCTAGAACCAAAATACATTCTCAAACACAAAAAATAGAAACAAAATCATGACAATAAACAAAAACATTAAAACAAGTGGACTATGCAATGACTTAAATCATTTCAGTAAATCTAATTCAACAATTTAAAATGCATTTTAACAGACTGCAGAAATATAAAACTCTCTGAAATAATACTGCAACAAAAACAGCAGAAACAGTTTGTATTTATAAATGAAACTATTCAATCAAAAGATCTTTTATACTTGGCCAGACATTGCCATTATCAAGATCAACACCAAACAGGAATGAGTATACTGGCACAGAGCTTAAATCCATCACCTGTCTCCTTGTATCTGGATGCAACAGGAAGTGTTATCTCAAAGATCCCAAAACACAAAAGGAGAATCCTTTATTATGCTCTCACCTTACCTGGAAAAGGAAAAGATGCCCCCCATTGCCAGTTAGGGAAATGATTTCGACTGAGCATTCAATCCCGCCAATAACATTCTGTCTTCTGCAGTTTTTGCTCAAACTGTCCACATACTCCACTTTACAAACACACCGTGTAGAGACTGACTACAGTTGTGCAATAATGCAAGCGGTACTACTGTCTTTAAATAAGGAATCAATGCTCGAAACCTTGAAAGTGTTCCTGTGATCTGCCACAAACAATAAAAGTGGGCAGAAATCAAGTCAAGACGGTTTTGCATCTGTGTGCTGCGCATGTAATCAAAGCTGTCACTTCAGCATTGCAAAAAAGGACAACCGATAAAGGCCTGAAACCATTTGCAGCATTCGTCTTTGCCAGGTTGCAAAACACGGTGTCTCTTGACGATGCCCTGCAAATGTTCAGGCCCTTTTGCATTGTGCTGCTTGTTAGGATGTTACTGAAAATGTGTCCAGCAGTGTCACGTTCTTACAGGAGGTCATCAATCAAGAACCCATTCTTCAAGACACTACAGAAGAGGCAGCAGATGCCTAGCTGACATTTCCACGTTAAAAAATAAAGACAAAATAACACCAACCAAGTGCAGAGACACAGCCAGTGCAAGAAACGGTGGAGAAGGAGGGGTTGCAGGAGAGGAATTTAAGAACTGTGACATTCATCATATTTGTGATTGTTTATATGAATCTTATTTAGTGCCGTAGCATACATGTTTGTTCATGGAAATAAAAAGAGGCTGTGAGGGATATAGTCCATTTAAATGGTTGTACTATTGTTCAAATTGGAGTTGATGGTTTATAAATACTTTCTAAACAGCAGTTGTGAAAATGAAATGCAATCTAATCTTTACAAATGTGTATACAGCCGGTGAAGAGACTGTTATTCTCTACCTCACTGCCTCGTTTTCATTGTGCTCAAAAATCAAATATGGTTCTCCTCTGAATAAGGTCCAACAAATATATTTACAGGTTGCAACACTGTGGCGATGTGAAGAGAATGAGCAGGTTGTGGCACAAATAAAAGCTCAGCCTTACAAGTTCACTCTTGTTTTGAGGCACGCAGACTTCCTGACTCTACGACCCCATGAGTTGTTCAATGGTGAAGTGAAGATTTTGATAATAAACTTGAGCTCACAGCCTCCACATGTGCATACAGTATACAGAGCCGTGCATACAATTCCAACCATTCATGCACTTATTTATTATTAGTTTTAATTGAATGTTTTTAATGACGTACAACAGATGATGTTGGTTGTAATGCATGTAATTACTGTTATGAATGAGACCAAGCATAAATAAAAAGTATATGAGGCACGCAATGGTACTATAAAGAAATAATAATAATAATAATAATAATACAAGGACATTAAGATCAGAACAGTATCTTGATTATGCATCTTCTAATTGTGTTATTCATATTCTTTAGGTTATGGAGAGTTACATTCGTGCTATCCTAAATAAACACGACAAGCCTGTGAGACTGTACAGCTAAATCACTACACCACCGGAGTCATTCTGTGACAAAGAGAACAAGTCGCTCGACAAGGTTTGAAGGACGGAAGTATCCTATATGGAGATAGGCATGTGTTACACCTTTAAAACAACAAATGCAACTATGTATAAAAATGTACAAAAGTGCAATTTTAATAGTGAAAAACGTAATCATGCTCGTTTATGACACTGTACAGGTTCATTTTGACACGTTTGATGGAGCCATTTCATTTGTGAATATAAGAAACAATCACTGGATGTTTGTGGTAAGTGAAGGGATTTCTTCATGTCCTTATAGGCCCTGCCTAAATTTAGTAGATCATAAATACTTCAGTGACAGTTCTCGTCGCTAAACTTTTAAATCCCACTTCAGTTCCTCTCAAACACCTGCAATTCCGAACACAAACATTCGGGGACCAAATGTGGTTTTGATGTAATGACGCCCCAGGGCCGGATTAAGGTCCACCTGGTGTGACGTCACCAGCGAATGGATAATTCGTTGTGCTCGGTTTCTGTTCACAGTCCTGAATCGAGCATTTGCAGCATTTTCCAATCTTTACCTCCGTTACTTGCGTTACCTCTGAAGAACTAACTTGGATTAAACACTGTAAAATAAATCTGGCAGCTGTGATTGACAGAATAATTATGTTAAAATACAGTTCAAATGTAGTAAACCACTTTACAGAACAACCTGCAGATTTCACAGTTTAAAATGGTTGTAATTTACACGCTGGCACTGTAAAAAAAACAAAATAATCTTCTGAAAGTGTAAAAATCTGTTGTTTACTTTATAAGGTATTTGTTAATCACATAGTAACTACAGAAGGGCACAAAACTACTGTATTGTCTTTTAAAATAAATTAAAACCTTTTACTGTATATTTTACAGTTAATATTTGTTAATCAATGAACATTTTATTTCTGTAGCATGTTTACAGTATTTTACTGTTACTGTCATTTTTTACAGTGTGCAATGAACTCAAATTGTTGATAAAGTGATAGTTCACCCCAAACTGAACAATCTCTCATCATTTACTCACCAATGTCAAAGAAAGAAAGTGAAACACCTCTGGGACGGCACGAGGGAGTCAATTATAAGAGCAGTTTCATTTTTGGGTGAAATATCCCTTTAAACTTTTATGGAATAATAAAATAATGATGATAAACTGTGGAAACAGACATGATTGTACAATTGTAACAATGTGATTTGATATTGTTCATTGTGTTTTGTCAGTATCTTCATGTTCCTTCTGAACACATGTTTGTTGTGGATCCTGCAGTTGCTGAATCTGACATGGAGAGTCTCAGAACTGCATCCCAAAAATTAGCCTTTATTACATGACACACAAACACACAATAAATCCTTCTAAAAACATGATCACTTGTAAAGTTACATTTTCTTTCGGACATTTTGTGTGTAAATGGTTTTGAAACACAGACAATACTTCAGAATGCGGCTGAAGCGACTCGGAAAGGAAGAGTGGGTGAACATTCAGTGGAGGTCTGCTCATATTTCACACACAGTCCAAGAAGATGCAACGAGTTGTGGGATGTTTGTCTTACAGGTCATCTTTAATGAAAAGATGAAGCTTTCAAAACTGTGATGAAATCTGATCAACTGCTCACTTTAGACATTGTTCTCACTGATATAAAGTCTCTAATGGACATGAATGAACCATCTGTATCTTTTATAAGCTCTGCTGCTGTAACAAACGTTAAATAAACTGTGAACAGTTTCCTGAGATTCCACAGACATTCAACATCATCTAAAGAGCAAATCAAAGAACAGAGAAGGGAGATGGCAGAGGACACTGCATCAGGTTAACTGCTCAAAAATCAATGAAACATTTTGTGTCATAGCATTTAAATCAGTTAATGTGAGCTAAACATTTGTGTTCATTATTCTATAAAAATGTCCATTTTACAATCAAAAGAAGACGACTGCTCTATCTGTGCTTTGAGAGACCTCCCTAAAGGGACAAGCACAGACATCATTGACGGGGTTTTGCTCATGTCGTCTTTAGCATACATTATTTTTGCCATTTTTGCTGAATTAGAAGAGACCATGTCTGATATATATGAATAGAGTGGCATGTCCTGACATATACACAGGGGGAAACGTGTGTTAAAACAGCACATGGTAACCAGGGCCTTGTTTCCCGTGAGCCTCATATAAGCCCAAGTAAAATATCAAACTGTTATTACTTTGCCATACTTTATACAATATACTTTAAACATGACATCGTCTTACACAAGACAGTATTTTAAATGTGTTTCCTGCAAACACTGTAAAAGTTTACATGTTCAGTTCACTTCAAAATGAAGGAAACCGATTGCATTATTTCTGCAAAGCAAACTTACTAAAATGAAGTTATATTAACGTTCCTATTTAAGTAATGTCAACTTATTATTAAACTTAATAGTACATTTCTAGTTAACTTTACTTGCTTGTTTTTTATTAATTACTATAAATGAATTAGTAACCGTACAAATGATTTATTAGTAAGATTACTCTATTAAGTCAATGAACTTCAAATTAATACAATTCATTCACTTTACTTCTGAAATAGCACTAATCTCAACATGAGTTTACTGTGTCACTTTAAGTTGTGTACACTTAAAATACTACAATCGGTGTCCACATTCTCTTTAAGTAAACTCAACATCATTTATCTAGTTCAAATAACACACTTAACTGTTTATTTGTGTAATAAACAGCTGAAACTCTTTAAGAACAACACAATAAAAACTATTCCTTTAAAACAATCTGTTCTCAAGACTTCAGCCTCTTGCCGCACTCTGCTGCATGACAACATCATATCTGGACCATAAACACGGTATAGAGCATTTGCAGAACAGACACTGTGCAAACTCAAAAAAACCATTTAAAAAACAATAAAAGAAAAAGAGCCTTTAAACTGTAAAAAATGTCTACTAATTTAATTACTAATTTAAATAGTAAAATACTGTAAAAATGCTAGAGAAATAAAAAGTTAATTGATTATAAAATATTAACTGTAAAATATACAGTCAAATGTTTTAATATATTTTAAAAGACAATACAGTAGTTTTTACAATAAAATTATGTAAAAATGTAATTATTTAAATGTAAAAAGATTTTCCTGTATAATTAATGGTAAAAAGAACGAGAGTACATGTAATTTTTTACAGTAAATTATTCTCTTATTGTCCCTGTAATAAGCGCTTTGGATAAAACAACAGAAGCTTTTGCAATATTGAATTTCAGTCAATCACTTCAATTGAAAAGAAAGATGCAATGAAAGAAAATGGTGACTGAGAATGTCAGTCTCTAATGTTCTGCCGTATATTTCCTTTTGTGTTTCACAGAATAAAAATGTGTAATGTTCAGAACAACATGAGGGTGTGTGTATGATGACAGCATTAGACTTTTATCAATGAGTGAACTCTTAAAATCTGTCAAATTTACACCAACTTTAAATGATCCTGTAATTAGTTATTATAAATCCCTTTATGAATGCAAAAGTGTGAAGCTGTTTTTTCTATAATTGTGTAAGGCAGGGTGCCAATGTGTTTGCATTCAAAGGCAAAGAGCAAATGTATGATCTTTGAGAAAATCAACAAATTAACTTTCTCGCAATTAGCAACTCTTCCTGAGGCACCCCACTGAGCGAAGACTGCAAATTCACACCTCATTGTTGCCCTTCCACATCTGTCCCATTCTCTCCTCTCTCCCCCTCATCCATTCCCCTTCAGCTCAGAATCACCTAAGATCTGTATGTAACAAAAGTCTATATCGGATGTATACAAATAATGTAACTAGTGGAACATGTTTGGTATCATTTAAAATGTCTCAGTGCGTCTGGTATAGTGCTCTTATTCCCAGGTTTGTAAACTTAATGACAACAAAGTTATAAGGTCTTTGCCAAATGCTTTATAATTCTGGAGGTCTGTCCCCATCCCTGCTTGTATGTTAATGAGGTATGTCCCCAGGACTTCCAAACCTAACCACTCCCAAAATTCCCTTTGTTCATGGTTTGGGTATTTAAGGAGAGTTCATGGTTCTCTGTAGTCAGACGATCCCACACAGTTTACTGTGTGTAATTTATATCAGGTGATTGCAATTCGACTTTCTTAGGTTTTGATAAAATGTCTAACTTTGACTTATCACTGTCTAATTGGAATTGATGAATTGATTATGCTACCTGGTCAATAAATTGTCAACATTTGATTTTATTCTGACTGACTCTTACATTGTGTTTCCCAAACAGATTAAACGATTCGTATGTTACCGCAAGTCTGCGTCAGATTAGTGACGACTAATATTTGGCATCGATTCAAGTGTACTTGGTTTGCAAAGACAAAAAGGGAATTTCCGTTTAGAACAGCAAACGCTGCTTGACCAATCTAAATTCGGGTGTGTCTTACCTCTGTTTTAATTTGATGTTTCTCCAGATAAGTATACGTGGGAAACCACGCATGGCCAATCCAAAGCTATTACAAGAGAAGTTATGTTGGTCAACTTGCATCTGTAATAGTGGCTGTGACCTCTACTGAAGAAAACGTTAAGTTACATTCAAGTGTATGCAATTCCATGGGGGCTATACTGAAGTATCTTTGATTGTGTATACGTGAACGTGACCGATCTCAGGTATATAGCAATTACCTCTGTTTGATGATCCAATACTGGCCGCTTGTGATCGTGAGACCCGCGGTGTAGAGAAAACACGCGAGGACCTCAAAGCGACATAGTTTCTTAATCTGAACGGGTAAAATATAATTAAAGGAGTTAAAAGAATAATCAAACGTTCGCTCACTTTTAATGATGCTCAGATATCATTAAAACCCTTTTTCATTTATGGAGTCAGATGAAATAACGAGGTAATACATAAGAGAAAATGTATTTCATTTAATATTGTTGTGTTGTGTAACAAGAAAGACTGTAACGCGCAGAGACTTTCACCCGTATTATTGGAGACCGCCATTGGACCGATAAACGTGCTTACAAAGTGGTGACAGCCCTTCTGTGATCTCGCAACCAGACGAGCAACGTCTTTCCAGCGCGACATTCAACTCGATCCCTGCCCGGGACATGAGGTTTGATCTTCTCACCTATCTCCAGCTGCTGTGGTAAGTCAATCTTTATTTGCCTTTTAGAAGAGGGGAAGATTGTTTGCACCTCACATCTGTTTAGACCGGAACCGAAAAATCCGGTGGGCGTAAGAATTAGACGGAAAACATGTCTTTCCTGGGACAGCACAGCAGCATTGTAGGTGAGGAAATTATGGAGATTCTAAGCGTGCAATTAAAAAACCTCCTTGTTCGGTTAAGCGACAAGGGACTAAAATTAAATTGGAGCAACAACGAAATAATATCCTGGTATTCTGCTGAGGGTGCGAAATTGAAATCAAAATCAAAATACAATAACTTTCCCGCTGCAATTGTTTATTTGCTTCGTCGTAACGACCTCGAGACCATAACCGAGAACGAACGAACAATAGCAAATATCAAAGAAATCGAAAGATTGCGATCTGACGAATTACAAAAGTTAAGAACACAAGTTGAAGCCTTCGCATACGAGCAACAGGGGTGGGCTAGACAACGCGAAGAAATGGATCAAATTCAAAGAAAACTTAAAAGCGGCAGGAATTACATATCTGCTCTCGAAGATTGCTGCGATGAATCCGGGTTTCCAGTAGCTGCAGTTAAACGAGCAGCACTGGATAAAACCTTTGAGCTAGAGACTCAAAATGATGACGATGCCGCGTTAGGAGACAGGCCACAGAGAGAAACTTCGTAACCGAGCTCTTGTGAACCTGTGGCCTGAAGAACCAAACCTCGCGAAGCCCAATTAAGACTCGAACAAAATCGAATGACTTGCCAAGTAAATCAGTTAAAGTCGCTGTGCTTAAAACCATGATGAACGCGGATGATGAAATCACAAAAATCAGCCGCCCGTTAACATGCGAAGAATGCTCTAGACATAGGCCCTACAGGTCGTAGGAATTATGCAGAGAAAAGGGCCGTTTCAACCCTACTGGGAAGCATTGATGTTACAGGCCACGGTGTACAAATGAGAAATTAGAGATACGGCAAATAGCTCTTCTCACTATCCCTGAGGAGCTCAGACCGAAACTAACCACAGAGATGAAATCTGGCCACATTATGAACCGAGACAATAAGGAAACCGACGAGATTATCTACGAGCGTCTAAAACAGGCATTATTAGACATGAGGGGGCTGACACATGCAGATTGGAGAAAAATATTCGAAATCAAACAAGCGAGTAATGAGTCATTTGAAACGTACGCAGAACGGTTATGGGTAACATACAGAGAACACTCAGGCCTAGAAAATGCAAACCGTGACCATGACGCATTACTACAACTTGCTAAGAACAATGCCGGCATCCCAGTTCAAACGGCTTTATCCAATGGTGTCGACCCGTCCGAAAACACGTTCAGATCAATAGTAGACTGGGGTTCAAGAATAGAAAGCAGGTGGAGATCAAAACCCGTAGTGTTTCGTCCACAAAATGGTTAACAGAAGGGAACGGCCCAGATAAATTTAACCAAAGATCTCAAAGCAAAATGCAATGCCATTATTGCAAAAAGTTTAACCATCTCATAAGAGATTGCCAAAAAAAGAGAAAGAGATTTGAGAAAACAAGCAAAACATTGCCAAAAAACGCCCTATAGCAACCTGTTGAAACTATTCACAAATTTCATCACTGAGTTTAAAAAACAAAACTGCCAAAAGGGCGTGGCCCACAACGCAAACGGAATAACGGAAAATACCATCACCAATAGGGATATGTGGCCTCCATCCCCATAGGGAGATGAATGGCAGCCTGACGGGCTGATTGTTCCTGCTGTGAGTGCGGTTCAGACTATTCCTATTAACTTAAAACAGTACCAACAAGAACTGTGGAGTTCTGATGGAGAGCTGACACCGCACCAGCAGCAGGACCAACTAGTCATGGTCATTGAAAGCATGATTTTAAGAGACGATAAATACATCGTTCCAGAAACCAGTGATAAAATCAGTTTAATTTATACTATTTTTATATAATATAGTTGTATTATAATCACATTATAATATGCATTATATTATAATGGCCACGCATGGCCACAGAAGGGGAAAGGTTGTGCATGGCATTGCAGATGTATATTAGACATGTATATTTGTAGTGACACTGCCAACCGAACAACCTTACCGGCCCTGAAAATTCTTGTGATTTGAATTTCATTGGTTCTCTTATCAGTGCCAAGAGGGAGGGGTATACGGTCGTTGTTTGCTGTGCACCAATGCTGTAAAAACAGAGGCACATGATAATGAACCAAATTATCTCTTGCTGAGAAGCACCAATTTAATTTAAAATCTGATCAGGGGAACCATTCCAATGGATAGACAATGAAAAAAATGTGTATGTAAAATGCTAAACATCAGGCAAAAATGTCATAACCCTGACAGACCACAGAGATCATAAAACGTGTGAATAGCACCCTTAAAAAATGCTAAGCAGAAAGCACATCACCAAGATGTGAACGGATTCTTTGGCCACAGAGCTGTGTTGGGAGCAATAAAAATAAAAACAAAGCTCATAAAGTTCCCCAGCAGAACTGGGGACTATATTGATCACAACAGCAGACCGTGCCGACTCAACTGTGAGAACAGCTTAAGGTGCTTCACACTTCAAAATGCACTAAAATATCAGCAGTAATTCAGATCTCACCAAAGATGCTCAGTCTAATTTGATCCCTGAAATAAAATTTGCAGAGAGACTAAAACTGTCTGTAACAGTTTGGCTTTGACCATCAGAGGAAAATAAAGTACCATGTGGCAGCGGGGGCGTGGTCAAGCGCCCGTCCGGGAGAGAAAAGCGGTAAGGGCGCTTACACCTGAGCTAAATTATGTCTAACACCTGTCTCTAATTTCAGTGAGCACGGGGAGAGCGGCATAAAAAGGCAGCGAGAGGGCCTCCAGGGAGAGAAAGATGACAAGTGAACTCAGTGCGCTGATATTGTGTTGTATTGTGTGTGATAGTGGTATTGTATGAAACAACGGGAATTAAAAGCTTACCTTGTGGTGAAGACCTGTTTCCTGTCCTCCTTCATGTGAGAAGTATTACACTGGTGCCGAAACCCGGGAATTTAAAGGAGGACAGGAAACAGGTCTTCACCACAAGGTAAGCTTTAATTCCGTTGTTCTACAATACCACTATCACACACAATACAATATCAGCGACTGAGTTCACTTGTCATCTCTCTCTCCTGGAGGCCCTCTCGCTGCCTTTTTATGCCGCTCTCCCGTGCTCACTGAAATTAGAGACAGGTGTTAGACATAATTTAGCTCAGGTGTAAGCGCCCTTACCGCTTTTCTCTCCCGGACGGGCGCTTGACCACGCCCCCGCTGCCACATTCCAATTGTCTAAATGCAAATTAATTAAAGGTTCAACATTAACTGTTTTCTCTTTCTGTAGTTGTTCATATTTCAGGTTGCAATGCCGTGAGGGACAGATGCAAAAAGATTTCTGATCCCCCTGCCTCAAGCCAGGACATAAATTTGGCCATACTGGAGATGGGTGCGAAAGCAAAATCTAATGGGCCATTCACACCTCACAGCTTTACAAAAACAAAAAATAGCTGTATGGCCTCCCGGATTAGCCCCGGAACCAAAATTATGCAACACCAATTGCTCTATATCAAGTTCCACCCATCTCCTAAACATACAGAGCACACACTTTTATCACTACACATCATGGAACAAAATAATGGCCGAGATTCTGAAAATACTAAAGATCTGGCTTACCTCTCACATACACATATCCTCTCACACATATGACATTACAAACCTGTTTCCATAAAACGGGCACTATTTACAACTTCCTTTTAAATACTGTAATATACCTGGGACATGTGCATGGCTACAGTCACACATCGATGATTTAATTACTAATTGCAAGCAAACTTGAAACCCAAATTTCAACATTTCCACCTACATATAAATCAAACCAATTGATTGTTGTTGGAATGGTTGCAAACCAGAGGGCCCCTGGTTTCCAACACATCGCTAATAACAATGTAAATATAAAAGAAGAGCTCTATACCAGGCACAGTGTTGCCTCAACCAGGCACAGTGTTGCGACTTCAGATGCCTCATCAGATCCATACGGACATCAACCGACATGGCACTGGCTCTCAGCCCTTCGCAACTGCACACACTTCAGCGACTCAGATAAAAATAGAAACTAAGACAAAATGACCCCACAGGGACTCTTCTGGAATTGTCCCCGGGGGTCAAGCGGAGGAAACTGTAAGGCAGGGTGCCAATGTGTTTGCATTCAAAGCAGGGTTCCCACACCTTGGTTAACTTCAAATTCAAGGACCTTTCAAGGACTTTCCAGGTCCAATATCCTCAAATTCAATGTGGATGTGGGCACACATTTCAAGTGAGAGCAAGGTTACATCGTGTTGCCTTGTAAGATACATTGTTACAGTTTTCATGTGTCAAACACAACTATGCAAAAAAGCTTTTGTTTTGCATTATTTTGATCTATTTGACAAAGATCTGATATTCTATTTGTCGTATTTCTGTTTTGCACAAAACTGAAGAATATTCGGTACATCCTATACTGTACTCTAAAATGATCTCCAACTTTTGAAATTTCATTGAAAAGAGCTTAGGCCCATGTAACCAGAAGTAAGATTAAAATACTTTTAAGTTTTTCTTGCCTCATGGGTTTACATTATATTCAACATTACATTAAATAAAACATCTGTGATAATCTGTTGCCCAAATATTTTATTTTTATTGAAAACAATATACAGTCATTGACTGAACATATTTGGCTTTGGTGTAAGCACTGAAAACATATCACAACATAGTGCAGATCAAATACATTATAAAACATTCCAATAAGGGACATTAACATAAGGCCATGAATGGATAAACAATATTAAACAATAAATAAAAAACACAAGGTCAGCTTAAAATATGTAACAGAGCAAAAACGTTCCCTGAGGTATTCTGTGGTGGTTTTCCTTTTTAAGTTGATTGTCGCTTTGTTGTTTTTTGTCTTCATTTGCTTTTCAATTCATTCAATTTCTTGTCGAGCGATTTTTCCACTTCCACCATTTCTGCTCTCTTTTCCTTTGCTCCCTTCCTTAAGCTGTTAGACTTGGCAATTAGAGTTAGTTTGCCTGTTTTCTCTGCCTCAAGAGCCAATTTGTCAGCAGAGGTCTCAAGTGCATCCATGTCATCTTTCAGTCTTTTTTTCTTCATTTTAAGTTCCTCAATTTCATCCAGCACATATTTTCTCTTATTGTTTTTTTCTGCATCATCTCTCTTTCTTCTCATATCCTCAAGATGTGTGATGTATCTCTGTCGAGCACCTCCAACTGACATCAATAGCGGTCTGTCAATTGTGACATTCTTGGTGCCACCCACAGCCCTGAGGTGGTCCGAAATGCACCTCTGTGCCACGTACAAATCTTCTGAAAAGTTATCATCCTCAATTTGATGGTTGATTGAAAATCCATGCTCTACAGAGGCTTGCCCATGTGAGAGGAGGAGGAGTTGGCGGCAGAGTCTCCATAGCTTTTCATATGGTTTCTGTGTGGACATCCTGTCATGCAAAAATGTGTCAACCCTGTCTGTGTATGGATCAAAGTGGGAAAATTGTGAACACTGAGGCAGCACAATCTCCTCAATGAATTGACTGTAGAGTCGAATTAACTCGTCACAGTCTTCTTCATTTACACGGTGGACATGCACAAGGTATGTCAAAGCCTTCCTGAACTTAGTTATTTCGACACCTGCATCTTTGCAGGCCATTTCCCTTGGATCAAGGAAGGAAAGGTGAGAGACAAGAGGGTATTTGAGGGGGGACTTCTCGATTAACTTCTGTACAGTTAACACCAGGCACTTCTTGCAACTGTGTTTGAAGAGCAGGAGTGTTTTCTGTCCTATTGTCTTCAATGTGGACACGTCCCTCAAAATTCTCCCTGTAACAAAACCCAAGTCCACCTGTGAGGAGTCAACATGACAGTCTTGATCTCCCACCTCAATGTCCAGAAGTTTATGAGGTGTTGTTGCTTTCTTTATGATGTCTTTTTTGATGCATCTGCACATCAGGCTCTTCAGCAGCATGAACAGGTCTGTTGAAACAAATGGCACCATGGGCTTATCAGTCTGGTAGCATGCAAGAAATGGAGTCACTTCTTTGCTCACTGACAAGATGAAATTAAGTTTAGCAGCCATGAGTGGATCTTCAACAGCCTCCTGAATCACCTCAAAGGACTTTGTCCCTGGATTTGGACACCTCTTTTCCTTAACAGCATTGACAAATGCAGCCATGTGTGGTAAAACTTCCAACGCCCTTTCTAGTACAGGCACATTTTCCAGCCATCTTGTCCTGCAAAACTTTAGTGGTGTTGGGGAACCTGATCCTGTTATGTTGAAATAATCTTCTCTATGAGCTGGAGAATCCCTCAGAAGCTGGTGCATGGATTGCAATATGCTGCCAACTTTCCAGTCTGTCCCTTCCACTCCTCTCAGAAAGGCTCCGTGTGCAATATGGAGGCCGCAGCTGCCAATATTGATAAGGTGTACATTATGAGTATCTTGGAGGGATTTGTCAACCTTTGAATAAAAAGACCAATTCACATTTGGTCCATCCATGGAGATCTGAACCATGTTTTCTTTTGGCAGATTTTCAGTACTCCTCTCATAGACTGATTTAAGGTCTACTGCAGTTGCGTGTCCCATGAATTTTGAGTCATAAAATCTTGTCACAACTTTGTCCCCATCCCATAAATGGACATGAAAGTCACATTGCTTTGATTGTGTTTTTCTGTTAAGGCTCTCATCAAAGAGAAGTACATAGTCCTCCCTACCAGAAGAGAGTTTTTTGCACAACAAGTGTTTGAAATGCGGAGCAAAACCATGCTTGCAAATGTACATGGCCTTTGTTGCTCCACAGGCAAAAGTCTTCGCAATTGCACTGTCGTGGAACATAGCACACCTAAAAGTAAAGAAAAAAAGAAAGAGATTGAAATCAAACACATTTTTATTTGTGTGGGTGTGACTGTATTTTCCCACTGGTTAACCGACGTGTGACAAAACCGGTAATACCGCTTTTAAATCGCTAATTTGGAGGCGAAAGTAAAATGCGCGTGTCCGCACAGGCATTCATAATGGTGAAGCGAGTGTTTGGTTTTTCCATAGGAATGAACTGAGAACGCTCGCTCTGTTCTGCCCGTCGACACGTGCGGCTGTGCGCTTTTTAGTTTCGATTTCAAATTAGGACCAATTTGGGGGTTGATTGCTTGAATGGTGTGTTTATTAGCCTATTATTCTTAATGAAAATCCCAACAACAAAACCGTATAATGACAAATTTTCTTAAATAGGCGCTTTTACATTTCGCTTTGACACCAAATATTCCGTCATCATCTTGTCAGTCAGCTCTTTACTCTCGTAATAAATTAAATCTGACTCCTGTTGCTGATCTGTTCTGCGACTCTGTCAGCTTGTGATTTATTAGGCAGACACCGTTCAATTTTTAATTTTAGTGTCTGTTCTCTAACTGAACTAATGATTTTATAAAAATAAAAAAAATTATCAATTCGACGGTGGGCAACTGATATCCGGTGTTGCTTCTGAACACCGGTAACACCGTCACCGACTATCGTAGCAAGCCTAGTGTGACTGTGTTTTCAAAGTATAGCCACCACAAAGTCAGATTTCAGCACCTCCTTGACTGTGTGAAATCATTTTGAAGCACATAAAATCATACATTTACATTCATGCATTTGGCAGACGCTTTTATCCAAAGCGACTTACAGTTCCCTTATTACAGGGACAATCCCCCCGGAGCAACCTGGAGTTAAGTGCCTTGCTCAAGAACACAATGGTGGTGGCTGTGGGGATCGAACCAGCAAACTTCTGATTACAAGTTTACCAGTTATGTGCATTAGACCACTACACCACCACCACTCCCGTACAAATACAAATCTTTGCATACAAATCTGTGAATGCATTAAATCAAACTTAACGCCTTGGAATCTCAAAATGATGTTATAGGTAAAAGTTAAAATCATTTAATTTACCTGTCCCTTCACTGGAATTGAAAGAGTAGTGAGACTCCATCATGTTCAAACACCACAGGATCTCAGCTTTTAATGTGTCCTCTCTGGGAACGCCTGTGATTATTGACGGTTTGGAGGACATGGCGATGGTGCTAGTCGTTGCAGATGTACATGGTGGTGGAGTTGCTGTCACCAACCTTTCCACAAAGTTGACTAAAGTGGGCTGTGAGAAATAGTAAGACATATTGTAAGAAATAACACTGACTTATTGTAATACAACTGTTATATGACACCTAAATATAACACCGTTGGGGCACAAGGACTTAAATTACCTTAAAAGCGTAAATACCTTTAAAAACACTCAATCCAGACCCATGTAACAGCTGATACAACTATTTCCTGTGGTGGTAAATAGTCAGGTATGTATTTATATATGCATCATCATAAACTAATTAGCTTATAGCCTAGATATGTTAACACAATATTTGATTTACAATGGGTGACATACAATATCTTGGTAAGCCTACTGATGCCACTGATTGGGAAGCAACAAACGATTATTTTGATAATTGATTAATCTAATGATTATTACAACAATTATTGACTAATTGTATAGTTACACATTTTTCTTGAGTTACACATTCTAACTAATAAATAAGGTATTTAAAAAAAAATAGTGTAAAGCTGCTTGCTTTAGATCAATCTATTGTATAAAGCGCTATATAAATAAACGTGATGTGACTGGAGTGCCGATACTTTTTAAGTTCACTGTTCAACTCAACAGCCTTCCCGACTAACGCCCGTTGCACACATACTCCGTTTGCAGTGTGTATGCGATCCGTTCCAGATGCAGTGCATATACAGCAGTGCAGAGATCGTTTACGCACCGAGTCTTTTCTTCCGTGCTGCAAACGCTGAATTAAAGTGTTCTTGGTCAAAATTAACATGAAAATGTAGTTATTTCACCATACATGCATTTAATCAAATACGACTATTTTTCACAGTCATCTTTTTACTTTAAGACCAGGGTAAAGCAAGGAAAACTACAATTTACTTCAAGGTGACATAATGAATGACACTCGTCTCATTCGTGGAAGTGGAAAAACAAGTTCTTTGTGATGCAATATTTATTGTATAAAGATGTATTATGCAAAAGAAAAGGTATGAGTCTGCTGTTTTTGTCAATTTTAATTTAAAATGTTTGCGATTTTAATATAACTACATTGTTCAATATGTTACCACTTGCTTGAGCAACTTAAAATATAATCTATATTATATAGAAGTAATGCATTGAATAATACGTTGTTTAAATTGTGTTAAATGTAAATACGTCTATTAAAGAGTATGTGTACAAAGAGAATCGCACTGGTGCCAACTTTTTTTTAAATAAAAGTTGCTGATAACTTCTGGATTTGAAATACAAATAGTGAGTAAGTGTTTGTGGTAGAGCCGCGGATCAGTTGCGCACTGCAAATGCAGCATAATGTGAAAGCGCTATAGCGCGTGCTGCTCCTGTACCATACGCTGCGCATTATGTGTGAAACGGGCGTAACATTTCACAGCGAGACATTTAAGTAACAGCAAAAACAGCTAGCAGCTAACATTCAATCAACATTTCTGTCAGATGCAGGCTATGGTAGGACTTACCTGCTTTCGATTTCCGAAGTGCCGTCTTGTGTGTAGATCCAGCCGCATGACTTGAGGCGCCGCTTCTCCCATGCTATCCACTTTGATCGATTTACAACAGGCTTTGCACCTGGCTAAGTGATGGCCTTTTGGATCTCTGGCAAGCCATTCATTATATTTTTCTTTGGTGAGCCAAATATCCTGAAATTTACATTTTCCAGGCATCACGTTTCAGCCTATTTTTGCAACGTCTGAGTGGGAAACGTTGAGGTACCAGCGCGCGTGAACGTCATGGCAGCGTACAAAACAAAGTACCTCGTGCGGGAAACACTTAACGTAAATGTGCGTAACTAACGTAAATCAAGCAGGCTAGTATGCAGCATAAGCCAGATTTTTTTTCCAGAAAACTTCTTGCACAAAATAAATTCAAGCACTTTCAAGGACCTGTATCTATGTATGTTTATTTTCAAGACCTTTCCAGGGCCTTGAATTTTATTTTTCAGATTCACAAACTTTCAAGGATTTCAAGGACCCGTGGGAACCCTGTCAAAGGCAAAGAGCAAATGTATGATCTTTGAGAAAATCAACAAATTAACTTTCTCGCAATTAGCAACTCTTCCTGAGGCACCACACCCCACTGAGCGAAGACTGCAAATTCACACCTCATTGTTGCCCTTCCACATCTGTCCCATTCTCTCCTCTCTCCCCCTCATCCATTCCCCTTCAGCTCAGAATCACCTAAGATCTGTATGTAACAAAAGTCTATATCGGATGTATACAAATAATGTAACTAGTGGAACATGTTTGGTATCATTTAAAATGTCTCAGTGCGTCTGGTATAGTGCTCTTATTCCCAGGTTTGTAAACTTAATGACAACAAAGTTATAAGGTCTTTGCCAAATGCTTTATAATTCTGGAGGTCTGTCCCCATCCCTGCTTGTATGTTAATGAGGTATGTCCCCAGGACTTCCAAACCTAACCACTCCCAAAATCCCCTTTGTTAATGGTTTGGGTATTTAAGGAGAGTTCATGGTTCTCTGTAGTCAGACGATCCCACACAGTTTACTGTGTGTAATTTATATCAGGTGATTGCAATTCGACTTTCTTAGGTTTTGATAAAATGTCTAACTTTGACTTATCACTGTCTAATTGGAATTGATGAATTGATTATGCTACCTGGTCAATAAATTGTCAACATTTGATTTTATTCTGACTGACTCTGACATTGTGTTTCCCAAACAGATTAAACGATTCTTATGTTACCGCAAGTCTGCGTCAGATTAGTGACGACTAATATTTGGCATCGATTCAAGTGTACTTGGTTTGCAAGGACAAAAAGGGAATTTCCATTTAGAACAGCAAACGCTGCTTGACCAATCTAAATTCGGGTGTGTCTTACCTCTGTTTTAATTTGATGTTTCTCCAGATAAGTATACGTGGGAAACCACGCATGGCCAATCCAAAGCTATTATAAGAGAAGTTATGTTGGTCAACTCACATCTGTAATAGTGGCTGTGACCTCTACTGAAGAAAACGTTACGTTACATTCAAGTGTATGCAATTCCATGGGGGCTATACTGAAGTATCTTTGATTGTGTGAACGTGAACATGACCGATCTCAGGTATATAGCAATTACCTCTGTTTGATGATCCAATACTGGCCGCTTGTGATCGTGAGACCCGCGGTGTAGAGAAAAACACGCGAGGACCTCAAAGCGACATAGTTTCTTAATCTAAACGGGTAAAATATAATTAAAGGAGTTAAAAGAATAATCAAACATTCGCTCACTTTTAATGATGCTCAGAAATCATTAAAAACCTTTTTCATTTATGGAGTCAGATGAAATAACGAGGTAATACATAAGAGAACATGTATTTCATTTAATATTGTTGTGTTGAGTAACAAGAAAGACTGTAACGCGCAGAGACTTTCACCCGTATTATTGGAGACCGTCATTGGACTGATAAACGGGATTACAATTGTCTGTTAAGTATTAAGATTTATATAATGTAGAAAAATCACAAGAATTCTGTATTTGTAAATGTTTATTTAGTATAAATAAAACAATGAGTATCTGAATGTGCCGTGTGTTTAATAAAGAGTTCATATATAGACTCATTTATTCATTTAAAATCATTATTTTTATTATTGAATCTGATAGTAAATAAGTTCAATCACATCACAGTGAGACACAAAGTACTGTCATTGTATTGAATTCAATCAGTTTCATTGATGAAATGATTTCTAGAAAGAGTTTGGAGTTGTGTTGATGTGAGATACAGTGAGTATATTTCACTCATCCAGTTGTGTGTGTGTGTCTCTGATGATCCATTTCACACACACACACTGAGGAATCAGGAAAAACTCTAAATCCAGCATAGAGGGGTCGAGTGAATGTGGTGATGAGTGTGTGTAAGTGTGTGAGTGTGTGTGTGTCAGAGATGCTGTAGAAGGACAGAGTGCCGGCCAGACAGTCCACATACACTCCTACTCTCTTACAGTCGTGTGAAGGGGGACGTATGTCAGTGGCGATATTATTGTGCCAGACAGTGAATCTGTCATTAGAGCAGATCAGACTCCAGGAGTTTACATTGTATCCAAACATACTGTCACGACTCTCTCCTTTCCTGCTGATTCCTTTATACGACACTGATATAACAGCAACATCTCCACTCCATTGAGTCTCCCAGTAACAGCGTCCAGTCAGACTCTCTCTACACAGAACCTGACGATACTCATCAAATCTGTCTGGATGATCAGGATATGACTGACGCTCTCTCACATGTGTCACCTTCCTGTTCCCCTCAGACAGAATGAGTTCAGTGTTTACTGTGTTTGAATCCAGTGTGAGATCACAGACATCTGAACACAAGAAGAGAAAAAACACTTAAAACACAACAATCACTAAACCAGTGTGTGTGTGTGTGAGTGTGTGAGAGTGTGTGTGTTATTGAGTGTGTGTGTGTGTGTGTGTGTGTGTGTGTGTGTTTGAATCCAGTGTGAGATCACACACATCTGAACACAAGAAGAGAAAAAACACAAAAAACACAACAATCACTAAACCAGTGTGTGTGTGTGTGTGTGTGTGTGTGTGTGAGTGTGTGAGAGTGTGTGAGAGTGTGTGAGAGTGTGTGAGAGTGTGTGTGTTATTGAGTGTGTGTGTGTGTGTGTGTTTGAATCCAGTGTGAGATCACAGACATCTGAACACAAGAAGAGAAAAAACACAAAAAACACAACAATCACTAAACCAGTGTGTGTGTGTGAGTGTGTGAGAGTGTGTGTGTTATTGAGTGTGTGTGTGTGTGTGTGTGTGAGTGTGTGTGTGTGTTTGAATCCAGTGTGAGATCACAGACATCTGAACACAAGAAGAGAAAAAACACTTAAAACACAACAATCACTAAACCTGTGTGTGTGTGTGTGTGTGTGTGTGTGTGTGTGTGTGTGTGTGTGTGTGTGTGTGTGTAGACCTACATTTGTGTGGTCCTGCTGTAATCCTGAACTCTCCTCCATGATCCACACTATAAAAACACAAACACACACAAATGATGACATCACATTCAGCTCACCTGAAACTTACTTCAAAGTGATTTTATCTGAAATAACACACAGAGAATGTCTCTCTCTCTCTCTCTCTCTCTCTCTCTCTCTCTCTCTTTATTAATTTATATTTATTAGCTTTATTGGCATGTAAAAGTTTGATGGTTTTATAGCCTCATTTTTTATCAACTAGTTGAAACTTTCAGAAAAGAATCTAATAATGACACACAGGACTGTTATTTAGTTTTCCTGGAACTGAATGTGTTAACACTAACAACAAAACAAATATGTGATTAATCATGATTCAATATTTCAATCCACTGACAGTCTTACAACACATGAGGGGTGTGAGGGGTCCAGGAACTGAGTGTGACACCCCTGCAATACACACACACAACATCCCACCAACAATAAACTCAAGTGCTTTCACACTGCACTTAACCCTGGGTTATTGTCTTTTAACCCCGCTTTAACCTCCAGTAAAGTAACGTTTCACACTTGTAACTCTGAAAGGTGATTAGCAACACTTTTAATCCTGGGTTATGAAACGGCTCCAGATCAGTGTTAGCGCCGCTTTTAAAAGTGCAGCAGTAAGTTTTTATCTGGCTCTTATTCGTCCCAATAGTACCAGTGGTTTTGGACTTTATACTGACACCACAGACTGATCACTGCCCGACCCCCCCTGTGAAAAATCCTGCACCGCCCCTGTTAACTGCTGCTGGGCCACACAAAAATGTCTGTAAGATGGACTGCTGCGACTCGTAATCTCTCTGGTGGCTGATGAGACCGTTGTGTGCTCACTCTTGGTGCTTGATGTCACACCGTTTATCTGTGATCATTATTGATATTATTAGTGGTAGTAACTGATCAACTGCAAGACAGTTTGTTATGTGCGGTCAACATGGCAGCATCCATGAGGGGCGACCCGCTCAATGTACAATTAAACAGCTTTTTTTGAGGTCAGTATCTGACTGGAGTCATCATCTAATGTGAGTGTACATCATTTTAAACATATTTGTGTGCTATTGTGTTTATTTGTAACACTTTTTAAATGAGCTTAATACAGTGACAGAGCACAACACAAGCAAATGTGCTACAGTATCACTGTTCATTTCCTGTATGCTAATGCACTTTATAAACCCTATTTAGTACTTTACAAATAAAACATATTATTAGTATTAAACATATTGTAGTCTTGCTGTTGTGCTGCACTTAAGCAAATAATAAATATTATAAAATGAAAATAAGCTCATCGTAACATTTCATATAAACACAATCCGTTTGCATCTAAATATATTATCCTCCACAGATTTCATGGGACGATGCAACAAACTTTCCAAACAGAATAACTGAGAACCATTAATGGTGCCAAACCCAAAATGTCCAAAATACTCTCACACTGCAGATTTCAGCAGTGAAATAAATGTACTATAAGATACTGTCCAAAGCATTAACCAACAGATTCAAACTTTACATATCTAAATTAATTCACACTGACCAGTCATATTGTATTCCTAAACGCACAATATTTGATCATTTGTTTTGAATACATGATCTGATTTCTTTTGCCAGAGACAATAATCTTAATGTAGGATTTTTATATTTGGACCAAGAAAAGCTTTTGATGGTGTAAATAAATGTTCAGGGTCCGACATGTCTTTGTGGTGAGATGAGCCCGTGCCGTGCCTTTAAATGAAGTGTCCATTCAATGTAAAATGAGGAAATCACGATTTATCAAATGTATCTGATGATGTCATCATTAAACTGATTTGGATTTTAGAAAAGTTCAGATTTTATAATTAAACAGATTTTATATTCATGCAATACTGTGAATAAGAATGTCTATGGTGTGAAAACCATCTATTATTAAACTGGGGTATATCGTGAAACTGTTAAACCGTTACATCCCTACTGGAGATGCTGCCACTATTACAGAAACCATCTTCAACATCATTACAGCAGAGAAATGCAGACCTGCAGACACTCTTGCATCATTGACCAGTGACGCTGCTTCTGTTATGATCGGTAAGATTTGAACATTTCACTTTTATTTGAACAGCAGTTTTGATATAGAATTGATTTTTACTGTCAAGGCAAGAAAACTGAAGAAAGAGACTAAAAGACCTTTTCCCTGAATCACTGTCACTGTCCACTGTGTTCCCCATCCAATAAAAAGGGAAAGTCTTACCCAACCAAATACTGCAAAACCATTTCAACAATATTTTGGTTATATCAAGCAAGCAGCACCTTTTTTTGCCAATGTGTGAACAGCTTGTAACACAACTTATAAAATGAGCCCTTCACAGACTTCCTAGTTTGCCTATTAAAGCCTGTAGACTGATTTTCATGTGAAGGGAGCGGGTCGCTTTTGCCGGGAAAATCACAAATATGTGCCGTTTATGTGCGCTCCCGAGAGCCTCAGTGCTTCTCTTCCACTATTCAACAGCAAAAGCAAACTGCAACACTAGACAACATTATCTTAAGAGAAGAATCCAGCAAACGTCCCAGCACAACACCGACTCCAACACAAACTCAGAGTAAGCCAAAAAACATTGATTTACTGAATCCCGTCTGGTTAATCGGGAATGTGATCATGGTCGAGTGAAAACTAGAGTGAAAATCGGCAGGGCATTTGATTCCTGGATGGACCTTTGTTTTGTTTTGGGGATCAAAACTGACCCTGAATTGGCGTTTTTCTAATTGGACAGGTAAACTTACATAACTGCAAAGCATGTGACATATTGAGCCATAAGGATTGATCTGTGACATTTTAGCTAAACTACAATAACACATGAAATGAATGCTAGACAATGTTCAAGATAATGCAAAAAGACACATTCATTAGAGTAACGTAACTTGGTTATACAGAAAATATATATAATCTATTATTATAAAACAATAGTGCATCGATATATCAAAATGTCAGTTGTGATGAATCAGATCAATACTGAATTGTGTCACATATTTATAATGTACAGTCTATTTTATAAACAGCTACTGTCATCATCCACCACATTTAGCTAACAGCAATTGATAAAGCTGACTAGCTAGCTAACACCGACAGCGGATATCATATAAATGCAGTCAATGTATCATGCAAAGAAAAGTGATTATTCAAACTACAGTCTCACATAGTCAGACCGATATCCACACTTTGTTTTAGCCCTGTTCCAGCACTGGAGAGTCAAATATAATATACAGTCTCAAAGTTTTTAAAACAATCATAACTGAGTAATTTTAATTATGCTACCTCATCTGTCAGCATGATGCCGGTGAATCACGTTCAGTCTCTTTGTACATTACATAATTGTTTTGGTAAATGCTCGCTCGCGTCCCTATGGAGGCCACAGGTGTCATTAATAACAAGGGTTTCTGAATCTTACATACGGCACCTTTAATAAAATTTGCCCTTTGTCACCTTTTCTGTATTTAGGGGACTGTCCTCAAGTCATCTCTTGGACAACTAAAGTCCAAAAGCTCTGTAAAGGACAGGTGGGAATCTTGGCTATGAGTTGGGGTTTATGATTTAGTGATTATGGCCCGAGACAGCTGGGATAGGCTCCAGCACATGTGACCCTGCATATGACAGTTGGCTTTAGAAGATGGATGGATTTAGTGATTAGTGACCCTAATAATAATGTTCTTAATAGGGGTGATTTGTTGGGGATTATAATTTTATGATTGCGAACACTTTTAAATAAGATTCAGGTGAGGTGGTTTTTTAAGAAGTGTTTTTTTTCTAAATCAAAACCATGAATAATTTTGTTTTTCCCTTTTCATTAGTCGGTTCTGAATTCCCTTGAATACCCCCAGAGTGAGGTCACGTGACACTTCACAGTGTAGACGAGTAATATACTGAATTCTTGATTTGTCATTTAAAAAATTTATAGATAAAAATATATTTAAAAATACTGTATATCAGTGGCGGCTGCTGGTCTTTCAAAGAGGGGAAGCTCATTTTCGGCCTACATTATAAACTTATTTAAAAGTAAATTCTGCCCTACGTTCCTTTTCGAGAAAATGCACTGTGACTCTGTCGTACCAACTAGGCGTCTTTTCCAGTGACTTGACAAGTGTCTTCTCAATGGCCAGCAGAGCTAGGCTGCTTAAACGACCTTGGCCCATTGTGTTACGGGTGTAGGACTTGAGACGCTTTAAACAGGAGAAGCTCCTTTCTACACCTGCAGGTGTAGCTCCAATTGTTGCCACTAATGAGAACAGTTTGTAAAGCTGAGGCATTGCACTGTCCAACTCCATGTCTTTGAGGAACACCAAGTAATCACACAGCTTTCCCCTGTTACCCTGCAAGTCCTGATCTGAATACAGGACTTGAAGTTCAGACCTCAGTCTCCCTGAATCAAAGTGATGGCCATAACTTTTCAGGACACTTTGGAAGGCCTCCTCTGGAAATTCTTGTCTCATGTCATCAAATTTCCCTGGATTGACTAATTCTAAGAAGAGCATACTTTCCAAATTTGAAAAACGTTGAGGAATCTGCTCCAAGATGTTATCAAGGATGGCCATGTAGAGATTTCTGCAGTGCTCTTGGGGATCCTGCAATTGGGTCAAGCAGGCTTTCTCATGGGCTCATCTCGTGGGTCTGATGTGAGATCTGCTGTTTTGGCATAAACAGCTTGGAAAGCCCCTCTGTCCTTTTCTCTTTGACAAATGCAAGAAGAGATTCAATTCTTTTCTTGCAGTAAAAAACATCCATCGCCCTCTGCTGGACAACATCAAAGACCACATCAGTCTCAGTGAAGATTTGTTCATATGTGAAGATTTGACAACATGAACACAAACTCAAAATCCTCCAGTTTCCTCAGAAAGCCTTTGGCACAATCCAGTGTATCATCATCAATTGTCGTGTCTGCAATGATGTTTTCAAATGTCTGCAGGAGGCCATCATAATTGTTTGCCACAGTGCTCACTATCCGTGATGTGAAATTCCATCGAGTAGGAGCGTTTCTGGGCAACCTTGAACAGCCTGCAGACTCCAGAAAAGACGTCCTCTTTGTGGATTTTGAAAAAAATGTGCCAAACCCAGAGAGTGATGCAAAAAAATTCTGCATTCAGGCAAGCATTTAGCCCCTGTGACAGCACCAGATTCAGTCTGTGTGCATAGCAATGCACAAACATTGCACTTGGGGCTATTGCTTTCACTTTGGCCTGCAGACCATTGAGTGCTGAAGCCATGACAGCAGCCCCATCATAGGTCTGTGCCACAAGCTTATCCTTAAAATTGTAGGCCTGCATGTTCTCATTTAAAACATCAAAAGCGGACTGAGCATCTCAGCCCTCCAGAAACATCAAAAAATCCAATAAAGCGCTCCTGAATTTTACCTGCACTATCCACATAGCGAACAATGACAGAGAGTTGGGCACGGCAGGATATATCAGTTGTTTCATCCACCTGCCATCCAAAAAAGGGAGCATCCTGAATTTCATCTCTGATCTGATCAGAAATGGTGGCTGCAAGAGCAGAGATCAAGTCATTTTGAATAGTATGGGACATACCAGAAAACACAGTTGAGGACTCTAATTGTGTGGACAGTACAGAGTCATATTTAGATAATGTTTCTGTGAACTCCCTGTAATTTCCCTTGTTGGATGATTCACTACTCTCATCATGTCCCCTAAATGACAGCTCCTGTCGGCCAAGCAAGGATGTTACATCAATAAGGCGGTTTAGGAAGGCCCTGTTTTGTTTGACTGTTTCATTATGTTTAGTCACTTGAATGCGAGCACCTTCATTGATTGCATGCTCAACCCTGATCCTGCCCATGCAACTTAATCTTGCACATGCACTCACATGTTCATTGCTCTTTTCATGTCTTTTATATGCCCTGTCAAAGTTAGACAGATCTCCAAACCCCACTTTTGACCAAACAACACATCCGTGAGATGGTTTCATCAAGAGGCATGGCCAGCAGTACATTTTATTTGTCACAGCACTTCCAGTCAGCCAGCTAACTTTGTCATACCAGGAGAGCTGAAAAGACCTGTTATTTTTCCTTATTTTTTGCACTAAATCAATCTTAGGTGTTGATCTGCCCTGCTGTTTAATTCTAATTTTTTCCTCGTAAGGAAGACTTTCAAATGGCTTTGCCAAAATCAGGTCGACAATATTAGCACCGTCTGCCATCGATGCGCAGTTTCACCCGTCTGACGCTAGCCTAGCCTACTGTATGAATGAATGAATGAACGAACGAACGAATGAGCAGCTCTAAAGCAAAATATATTAAACTTGGTAAAACTGAAACAAGGAATGTGGTGTATAATTGTGTGAAATGTATTATGCAAATTGACTAGCAATTTAAGCCAAACAAATATAAAGAAATAGGTTGCAGCAGTTTGTCTTTCGACTACACTTGAGAAATCCGCGATGGGACTGAGCCGTGAAATAGCTTCAGTGACTTCTTATAGTACAGATTCGATGTCAATCAAAAGGAGATGCAGTATTTCGACAGATCCTCCAATCATCACGCGGAAGCCCGGAGTCGGGCCAGCCCACTCCTCATTCACCCCCAGAGGCGCTGAGCATCCGTGGGCGGGACATAATCGCAGCATTTATCCAATGACCGTCTATTTTCGAGCACTGAAAAAACTGTTCAGAGCAGCCCCATTGAAGTCAATGGGCCTTCGGCATCAACAGGAAATGCACTGACGCTACGGGAATGTATGAGAAGTAAATCGAGTCAGCCGACCTGCTATATGTAATGTAGCTGATTCTGAACGAACTTCGTCTTCGAGATGAGCGTGTTCTAACGCATTTTTAGTCAATAAATTGTTTACACAATAGTACATATTTGACCATTATTTTTTGACATTATAGGGAAGCTGAGCTTTCCTTGCAGTCTTAGAGAAATCCCCACTGCTGTATATACTAAACATATAAACAAATGGTTTTTGTCTACTGTACTGTATTTGTTTTACTTCCTCTTTTATACATAGCTATAAAAACTGTCAGAAATCATCAATACTGTCTGTCTGTACACTGTGTGTGTGTGTGTTTGGTGGTTTTATTAGGTTATACACTAGTAGTTACGAAGGTATTATGCTATAAATGTGGTTTATGAGGACATCTCTCGTGTCCTTGTAATTCAAACATACATAATATATAATTGTTTTTAAATGTAAATATCCCAAATGTTTCTGTGAGGGTTAGGTTTAGGGGATAGAATATATATAATAAAAATCATTGTGTCTATGGAGAATCCACATAATGATATGAGTAACAATGTTTGTGACTGTGTGTGTTTACAGGTTTAATATATGTACGTCTCTGATGTCTGTTTTAGATCTTTTCATCTGGAAAGCAACATCTAATAAACATCTTAAATATCAGATTTACAACATTCTAGATCATAAATGTCTCAAAGACATCTGCTGAATGTCTTATTGACATTCGAGACAACATTTTCATATTATAGACATATTGCAGATGAGCAAACAATGTAAAATAGATGTTGTTAAGATGTAAACACACATCAAATAGACGTCTGGTTGATGTACGTGTGCTATCAGGGATAGTTTGTTCAGTATAAACATCATTATGATAGGAGTACCAACATATACTATGTGTGAGTGTGTGTGTGACAAACACATTTTCACCTAATGTAAACAAAGATGGCTGGACTGGAATGATTGCATTTTCCTGATGTGTTAACTGCATATAGGTGAGCTGTTGTCCGTTATGGTGATGTTATGCGACAATTCGTTTCGACAATGATGAATTACTTATGTATTACAATTTGGCTGTCTGTTTCAATGAGCGTACTGTGTGCTCGAAAAGACTATTGAGTTGCTGTTTGAGTTACTTATGATTGACAACAGAACGATCACCTAATGTAAACAGACATGGCTGCGAGGATCAGTGATCCCAATTTTGTGTTGACTGTTTGTATACGAGCTGTAAACTTTTATAGTAGTAATTGTGTGACCATTTGGATGTCTATGTCATAAAATAATCATACCATGTGCTTGAAAAGACTGTATGAGTATCAGTTTGTGTGAATATGAATTACAGGCACTTGGGCAGTGCAGTTTAGTGTTGGCATGAAAACCGATTTGAATCTGGCAGCACTGACTGTTGCAGAAACACAAATGTGTGACGCTACTCTAAGGGTGCCAGTCATAAACCATCACAAATATGCACCAGTAAATGTGAAAGGGTTAAGTGACAGATGCTTAAAGATTGTTCTTTTGAATTGTTTTCCTAAAATGAGTAAAAAAATAATATTCTATATAAAATGTAATGATTACAAAAATGTCCTCATTCTAATGAAACACTAAAAATGTATGTCTTCTGTGTGTATTTGTTAAGGATTTTTTTTTTAAAAGGAATAAATACAGGTGCTATTTCAGTGAATTAACTGACCATTCAATAAATTCAAGACCAATTAGGGCCTGGGTTTAAGGGGTTAATATGGGTATAAACAGGGTTTTACAGCTCAACATACTTAAGTTTGTCCAGTGTGCAATTTTGATCGTTGAGTCTTTCAGAGAGCAGCCTGACTCCTGATTCTCCTGGGTGATTATAGCTCAGATCCAGCTCTTTCAGGCGTGATAGATTTGATCTCAGAGCTGATGCCACAGAACAACAGCCTTCCTCTGTCACCATACAGCCAGATAATCTACAAACACACAAACATAACAGTCAGATAATCTAAAAACGTGCATATAACCAATCAAATAATCTACAAACGCACATCAACAGTCAGATAACCTACAAACACACATCAGCATTTACCAGCAGCCATATTAACCTGTAGCTCAAGACTAGTTGCCACTGAAGCTAAGCAGGGTTGAGCCTGGTCAGTACCTGGATGAGAGACCTCCTGGGGAAGACTAAGTTTGCGACTGGAAAATCAATTTCTTTAAAATTATTCAGTTGATAAATAGTTCTCTAGGAGACAGCATGAGCGAATTATTGACAGATTTCCCAAATCATAAGTCTGCTATGCTATTACATATTGATAATGTAAACAACGTTGTGTATTCGTTTACAGTAGCAGTTCAAATGTTAATGTACTGCTAGTCATTTGTCCTGCATTAGTTATTGATTAGTTTTGCATGAATTATGAAACTTTTTCAGTAGTTCTCTGGGATAGTATTGTCAAAAATACCGGTACCCCGGTACCAAGTCGGTACTCAAACAAAAAATTATTTACGATACCAGAATTTCTGAAGGTACCGGGGTACCGAGTACCGGATCTACCCGGTACCCATGCAGAGGCGGGACAAGCAAAAGATTGCGGCAAGCAAATTAGCAGCTGCTGCTACTGCGGAGTCTCAACTGAATCATGTCGAAATGAAAAGTGGAAAAAGCCAGGTAATTTGAGGCAGATGAAAAGGGAAACATCACAGATCAGCAAAAACCTATTTGTAAACGCTGCTTTCACAATTTTCTGACGAAAGGAGGGAACACATCAAACTTAACAAAGCACATGAAAGAACGACACCCGGATTTATTCAAGCAAATAAAGCAGGTGAGTTTAAACTTTCACAGTTTATTTTATGTATTTCCCAAAGTATTAGGGAATCATTAAAAAAAAGTACATTCAGAAGCATGTAACGTTGTGGAATAAGCGGAGGCAGAGCTCTTTATAGGAAACATCCCGGCATTAAATCTTAAATGCAGTCAAATGTAATGCGTTATTGCTTTATTAAAGTTCAAATAATACAGAAGCAGATCATGTTAATAACTATAAACTAAGAAACTGGCATTTCTCTGTGTGGTCGGTGCCTCTTCTAGGAGTTGTGTGAATGTCCCGATCTAAGGGGGAGAGATTGAAACTGCTCCCGGCTGAGAGAGACTCTGCCTTGGGAAACTCATCCCTCGCACGCGCACACTTAATGCAGTTAGATTAGAACGCGATTGCTCGTGACTTTAATCATAATATGATATATGTCCATATGCATTTCTTATCATGAAGAAAAATGGCAAAATGCAGCTTTATTAATAAGAGAGCACTTTGCACATTAGTTTGGAAATTGTTTTTTATTAATTCTATTGTATGCAAAAGTTGAAGCAAATCTTATATAAGTGTTCAAAAATACTTTAAGCATACATTGTTCAGTTTTGTTATAATTAAAAAAGAATATATTTAAATTAAAGTGTTGCTCAATGGCTTATTTGTGTTCTTAGTTCTGCTGCTAATGTTTTGTAGACTTTGTTATTAAAAGAGTGTTGTTCAGAAACCTGTTTTTGTGTTTTGCTTTGGTACCGAAAATGGTATAGAGTACCATAAAATTTCACTGGTATTGGTACCGACTACTGAAATTTTGGTACTAGATTGTTAATATTGTGTTACTCGTTTGTTCCTGTGTAGTTATTCATTAATGAAGGAACATTATTATAAAGTGTTAGCGAGTTTTCGAAAGAGCTGGAAAAAAATTAATGTTGTGATCATTTTGAACTGTGATATCAGAATCAGAATAACTTGATTCACTTGAGAGGAAACAGACTCAGCAAAGGGAGCCCATCCACAAGTACACAGTAGTGGGCAACCGATATATCGCCAAGGCCGATAAATCGGATGATATTCTGACATATTTAATGATTGCCGTTGGCCGATAAATTTCACCATTTGGCGACGAAAATCACCTGCCTGCACGTGAAGCATATGAGACATGTACACGACTAGTCACGGTTTGTTTTGTTGTTACATACCATCGTGTAACTACAACAATATGATGTTTCAGAGCAAATACAACATTGTGTCACATAGTGTCATTTAAACGGTCCACATAACAGAGCCGCGGCAGACACGTTTGAGTTCATGTTAAAGTGCTCGCCTGTTTCACTCTCCCTCTCTCTCCTCAACAGTTTCCTGTAACTTTGAGCTGTCTTGTCTAGCGACAAAAAGGCAAATATCAATCAAACTATTATCATTTCTGCAAATATGCGCATATCCAATAAACCAACTTTACACAGCTTGAGCAGATCAAGCATCCTGATGAACACTCATATATCTTCCTCTGAAGCACATATTCTAACAGTCCTTAACAGTTTCCTGTAACTGTTCTTATGATAAAAGGCAAATATCAATAAAACTTCTATTATATACTGTCTGCAAATATGTGCATATCTCGTTTAAACAGATGTCATTCACAAACCTCAAGAAAATCCAGTGTTTTATTCCCATCGGTCACTCATCTAATATCTTCCTCTGAAGTGGTGGTGGCGTAGTGGGCTAAAGCACAGGGATGTTAATCAGAAGATCACTGGTTCTAACCCCACAGCCACCACCATTGTGTCCTTGAGCAAGGCACTTAACTCCAGGTTGTTCTGGGGATAATTGTAATAATTGCACTGTAAGTCGCTTTGGATAAAAAGCGTCTGCCAAATGCATACATGTAAATGTAAGTGCGTATTCCATCAGCCAGAATCAAAAACTTCAGTATCAGGATAAAAAGTTCCTCTCATTCACAAATCATGAAGTAGGTGATACAGGCTGTTTAAACTGTCAGGAGATGGATCTGCATGAGCATGTGAGTGCAACTTCAAGGCTGCATCCGAAACCAGGAAAATGCTACCTCCGGAGGCTGTATACTTGGGAACGATAAAAATAAGGTGCTTTTCAAACTGTTTGGAGATCAGTTTCCTAAAGCATTCAATTCATTCAAAAAAGCGGTCAGTTAAGCCATGAACTGATTAGGTTGCAAGTCAGCTGCCTACATTTTCGGATGCAGTCCAAGATAAAAGTGCTTCACGTGCGCTTTAAGTATATTTTTTATTCACTATACACTATTTGTACAATTGGTTTGATTCTGTATTTTTTAGTTTTGATTGCTAACGTGGACATGCCATTCATGGTTGCTGGACTACTGTATGTACTGTTTTTTCCTTCTTCCTAATATATTACAAATTTCATCACTTTCATCAATAAATTACAAAAATGTGATGACTAAACAGAAATCTGAAGAAACTGATATCTACCATTTAAAATATTGAATACAATATTATCTATTTGTTTTGTGTGAAATTGAATAAATATAGTGTTAATTAAGAGTTTATTATTATTATTTTTAACAATTTTATGTTGGTTACTATAATAAATAGTGTGATGTCGGCCTTGTATCGGTCTATTGGCCACCTTGCTCTCTGGATATCGATATCGGCCATTAAAAACCCCATATCGGTCGACCACTGGTACACAGTAACCACAGCTATGAACTGCAAAATATTCATATTGTATATTCCAATGTACTAATGAATCTGCAAACACAAACCTCAGTATTTCCAGTATACAGTGAGGACTCTTCAGTGCATCAGAGAGCAGCTTCACTCCTGAATCCTGCAGGTCATTGTTACTCAGGTCCAGCTCTCTCAGGGAGTTTGATGATTGTAGAAATGAAGACAAACTTCCACAACACTGACCAGTGAATCTACAAGCTGCACATCTAAAACAAATAAAGAAACAATAATAAAAAGCAGTTTTATAAAACAAATGGTAATAACAGAGTGAATGCTCTACAGTTTGATATGAAGGGTTGTGACAGTCACTGAGCATTTATTGTTTCATTGTCACAGCCATGAACCACAATATATTTGCATTGTATATTCCAATATACTAATGAATCTGCAAACACAAACCTCAGTATTTCCAGTGTACATTGAGGACTCTTCAGTGCATCAGAGAGCAGCTTCACTCCTGAATCCTGCAGGTCATTGTTACTCAGATCCAGCTCTCTCAGGGAGTTTGATGATTGTAGAAATGAAGACAAACTTCCACAACACTGACCAGTGAATCTACAAGCTGCACATCTAAAACAAATAAAGAAACAATAATAAAAAGCAGTTTTATAAAACAAATGGTAATAACAGAGTGAATGCTCTACAGTTTGATATGAAGGGTTGTGACAGTCACTGAGCCATTTATTGTTTTATTGTCACAGCTATGATCCACAATATATTCGTATTGTATATTCCAATGTACTAATGAATCTGCAAACACAAACCTCAGTATTTCCAGTTTACAGTGAGGACTATTCAGTGCATCAGAGAGCAGATTCACTCCTGAATCCTGCAGGCCATTGTTACTCATTTCCAGCTCTCTCAGACTTGAGGAGTTTGAGCTGAGAACTGAGGCCAGTACTGAACAACTTTTCTCTGTCAGATTGCATCCCATCAGACTGAGAGAAATGACAAGATAACAGTGTGTTAATCTATATGTTTTAGTGAAGGCTTCTCAGCAAAGCTGTTGGGAACAAATAAAAAATATATGGCCACTATGTTTGATTGCTCATAGTCATTTGCAAATTTTTTGAAGCTCTTCTACTATCAAGACCCAGTCTGGACAGCCCAACTTGTATTGTTCTGAGTTCTGTCTGTTTTGGTCCATGTGTGCATTTGTTTTGAGCACATGTCTTTGTTTGTGTTTGTGTCAGCCATGTGCTCTCCTTACTCCGCCTCCTCATTCCCCCTTGCCTCACCTCATCATCTGATCCTTGTTGTGTTGATTGTCATCACCTGTTCCTCAGGTGCTCTCCCTCTACATACTGTGCCTTCTACCTTCTTGTGTCTGTTAGATCATTTTGTGAGTTTGGTTAGTCAGTCATTCCTAGTCTGTTTCTCCAGTTCGTGTCTTGTTTATTTTCTTTTTGTTAAGGTTCTATTAATTTTAATGTATGGGTTTTTAGATTGTATTTTGTTTTAGTTTTTTTTCATAAAAGCTCTTTGTTTAGCATCCCTGCACTTGGGTTCCTGCAAAATATCCTGATGTCTAAGAATTTTTGTCTCGAAAACATATTTGAACTTCCCAAAAACAACCCTAATTTATGATGGAAGTGAAGTTAGGTCAATTAAGCAGTTTAGTAAATTTATATATTAACAGCATAATATTTGTAGCTAGCTTAAACTGTTTATCACACAGTTATAGCCTGTGTTCATTGTTATGTTAACATTTTAATTTGTGCAAATCCTGACTAATCCTGTCTAACAATTCATTCTAATAAAAGAAAATTAAACATACATGATATATACATAATCCTCTGAAATCAATCTCCAATAAAATATTTTTCTCAGGTGCAAAAATCACGAAATAATTCTACAAAGTGACATCAGCCTGCAACACGCTCCAAGTAATCAATGGTTTAGGTTGTTCCAGTTAAACCCATTGCATGTCTTCCGAAAGGTATTGGACACTCGCACAACATAAGCAGTGACATACATCCAAGTCCATGTGACAGAGTGAAGTATGCAAGGGGATACAATTTTTAAATGGATGGAAGGCCTGAGCAGCGCACTCCTGAGGTGGGAATTAGGCAAATGTGCCTCATAGTGATGTAGCTATTTCACAGAAGTAATGACTGGACTGCAAACCATGTCTTTCAGGCAGTTCAGGGGCAGTGTTTTCTGTGGGAGAAAGTAACTCCCTTTGGCGTTGAATTTGTGCTTTGTAACTTTGCAGACCTTTTACATGCACAAACAGCAATATTACACACTAATGGAAAGGTAATGTCCCAATAAGTATAATAGGGCCTCTTAAAGCCTAATCCAGACACTAATTAGATAATTTACTGTTTAAACAATGTAAACAAAAAAAATTATGTCACTGTGACATCATCATACGTCTTACGCATCATATGCATCAAACAAAAAAAAGTACATTGTTTAGCTGTTTTAAATGGCAGCAAACGTAGGTTCTTCTCTTTCACAATGTGGCGCCATTATTCAGACCACCGTGTAAAACACTTGGCATTAAGCTGAGAAGTCAATTTAATCTATCAATCTTTTAAAGAGAAAATAAGGCTTTGACATCATGTATTTATACTTGCGCTCATCCTATAATGACATGAGAGATTTAAGAAGACATGACAACATTTCTGGTAAGTGAACACAGTGATCAACAATGCTCTCTGGTTTTTATGGTGCATTTAGAGAATTTTTAGGAAGAGAATGTTTCAGTGCACTGGAATGATTTTGCGACTGGGACAGCCGTAAAAATGGCTGACTCCCTGACCAGTGCCCTGCTTAGTGTACTAGAGAGCTGATTGAGATGTACCCAATAACATGCATTAGGTGTGTGCAACTTCAACTGCAGCTTGCCTTACTGATCTGAGAGATTTACCAATTGTAGTAGCGGAAGCAGTTGAAAACGGAGCCATCAAGCAGGACCCATCCTGTTTCACGAAATGTGCTCAACTCACATTAGTCACAGAAGATCCCAAAATGATTGCTTTGTTTATTACTGATGAAGTGGAAATCAGAACTCAGGTTTTAAATGTACATCTAAAAACCGAAAACATTACTGATCTGAAAAGATTGAGTTCTTCTAAATACAGGGCCTGCTGTGTGTACAAAAGAAAGTCCAATAAATGTCTAATTATTTTGATACCAATAAAGGAGTCCATATTTTTTGTATAAAAAGTTGAATAAACATGATATTACTATGATAAACATGTTATAATATGAGATAAATAATGTGCTGTTATAAAAACATGAATTAGCGAGAGTTTATTGGAACTGGAGTTGTTATAATAAACACCTTGTTAATGGCATACCATCATACTACTCTTATTTCTTTCTCAGACTGACATAGCTGAAGTAGTAAAAGTAGTATGTGTCATTTGATATTCATACGCATCCCATGAAACACACGCTACCGTTGTCATCTGTGATTCTGGCCAATCATGAATAAGTTGTGACATCATCAAAGCTCTTGCAGCCACTCTGGAGAAGCTACGTTGGCAGTGCCAGCCAGCTGCTCTTGAATAGCACACAAGGTACTTTAATGGCATACATCACGGTGACGTGGCACTGATGCCATCTTAAGTCAAACAACATTTCTAACCAACATGCACTGCTTCAAGTCAAACTCTGATTGGATCTGATCACACAGCGCTGCATGAAGTTAAACATCTATTGATTACACTTAGATGAAAACATTACCTACAGATGATAACACAATATTTACCACCAAATTCTCTTTTCCTCTGTGTACAATCTTCTAATTTAACAATAATGTCACCTCAGTAAATCAGTCAACAAAAATAAACACTTAACATAAAGCCGTCTAAACTAATAATTCATTACCAATCTAAATAAATGTTGATCGCTATATTATTCACATCTTAATGTAATTTTATATATTAAGTATAACATAATTTAATATAGTTTTTAGTCAAATCCATTAAAGGATTATCAAAACAGAAACAGAAAAACTGTGTAAAATAAACATTGCAGGAATAAAGGAAGCTACAATATGACAAATAAATGAATAAAGTATAAAACAAATCAAATCCTTGAAATAATAGTAATAATTATTCAATATTATATTATAATAATAAACTTGACTGGGTCCCCCAATAATAATTCAGTATTGTATCATATTTAACTGGGTTTATGCACATCATGTTCATTAAAGAAATGTTTTAGTAAAAATATATTGTGGCAGGGCGGAGGGCGGGCCGGTCGTGATCATACACACCGGTCCCGTGATTAGGCTAATCAAGCCTCTGAGGTTTAAAGGCCGACTGCAGAGAGATCGTCGAGGAGAGAGAGATCGCTTACGGACATGTCCGTCATGTGTGTGTTTATGTTGTCTTTCAAGTTTATCATTAAACTATTATTTATATTGAAAAGCCGGTTCTCCCTCCTCCTTTCCATTGATACCTTTACATATATGCAGGTAAATTATGATTTATTTATGAGGCGGATGTGTATTATTGTATGTGGAAGCATAAATAAAAATGATAAAGTATCAGTATAAAGTAAATAAAGTATCGTTTTGTATTTATTTAGTGGAAAACTGTAGAAAACATGCTTTTGTTGTTTTAAACTAGATTATTTACTTTGCATTAAACATTTTGAATCTATTTGGCTACAATGTCTGTTTAAAATGAAGGTAAAACTATAAAAAGTAACACATGAAACCAAACAAACATCAAAATAGTGTAAGGGGTTGTTTGTAGTCTAACATAATACATTAAAATCTAACCTCTGCTATTTAATTACAATAAAGTGAGATTAAAACACTAAATTACTCACTCAGCTTTTCTGGATGCTTTGATCACCGGCAGCAGTCTCAGAAGACATTCAAGTGATGGATCATATTTCTTCAGATTAAACTGATCCAGCTCCTCTTCTGAGTTCAGCAACACAAACACCAGAGCTGACCACTGAGCAGGAGAGAGACTGACTCTAGAGAGACGATTGATATCTCTTCTGTTCACGTATGTTTGTACTTCCTGCACTAGAGAATGATCATCAAGTTCATTCAGACAGTGGAACAGATTGATGGATTTCTCTGGAGAGGGATTCTTCCTGATCTTCATCTTAATGTACTCAACTATTTCCTGTTTGCTGTCAGAGCTGCTTCCTGTCTGTGTCAGTAGGTCTCGTAAGATTGTCTGATCGGACTTCAGTGAGAGACCCAGAAGGAATCGAATGAAAAGGTCCAGGTGTCCGTTCTCACTCTGTAAGGCCTTGTCCACTTCACTCTTCAGGAAATCACTCATAGATGACCTAAACATACTGAAGAGACCTGATGTTTGTTTAGAAAAGGAAAGAAAAGCATACAGAGCAGCGAGAAACTCCTGAATGCTCAGATGCACAAAGCTGAAGACCTTCCCCAGGTGCAGTCCAAACTCCTCTCTGAAGATTTGGGTACAAACTCCCGAGTACACTGATGCTTCTCTGACATCAATGCCACACTCTCTCAGGTCCTCCTCATAGAAGATCAGGTTCCCTTTTTCCAGCTGTTGAAAAGCCAGTTTTCCCAAAGACAGAATAGTCTTTCTAGCCTGCTGAAGATCCACCTCACATTTCCCATCATACTTCTGGCTCTTCAGTTTGCTCTGAAAGATCAGGAAGTGTGTGAACATTTGAGTGAGAGTCTTGGGGATCTCTGCACTCTCTCCTTCACTCAACAGTCTCTGGAGAACAGTGGCTGAAATCCAACAGAAGACTGGTATGTGACACATGATGTACAGGCTTCTTGATGATTTTATGTGTGTGATAATTCTGTTGGCCAGACTCTCATCTTTTATACTCTTCCTGAAATACTCGTCCTTCTGAGGGTCATTGAAGCCTCGTACATCTGTGAGCTGGTCAACACACTCAGGAGGAATCTGATTGGCTGCTGCTGGTCGAGAAGTGATCCAGAGCAGAGCAGAAGGAAGCAGATTCCCCTTGATGAGGTTGGTCAGCAGCACATCCACTGAGGACGATTCTGTCACATCCCACAAAATATAATTGTTCTGGAAATCTAGAGGAAGTCGACACTCATCCAGACCATCAAAAATGAAAATGACTTTGTAGTCATCAAGGAATGTTTTCAATTCTCTCAGTTCTTTTGTATCTGTGAAAAACTGATGAAGAAGATCCATCAAACTGATGTTTTTGTGCTTCATCAGATTGAGCTCTCTGAAAGGAAGTGGAAATATGAAGTGAACATCCTGATTTGCTTTTCCTTCAGTCCAGTCCACAATGAACTTCTGCACAGAGACAGTTTTTCCAATTCCAGCAACTCCTTTAGTCAGCACAGTTCTGATGGCTTTGTCTTGTCCAGGTAAGGCTTTAAAGATGTCATTGCATTTGATTGGTGTTTCCTGTGTCTCTGCTCTCCTGGATGCTGTCTCAATCTGTCTCACCTCATGTTCATTATTGATCTCTGCACTCCCTCCCTCTGTGATGTACAGCTCTGTGTAGATCTCATTCACAAGTGTTGAGCTGCTTTGATTTGACATACCTTCAGTAATTCTCTGGAATTTCTCTTTTAGTTTTGTTTTGAGTTTTTGTTGATGCACAGAAATCAGTTCTGATGTAAAGAGGAAAAGAAATGGGAATTATAATTGATGATGATGTTTAATGGTCATTAGACATGAAGTTTATTTTCTTTCACTAATATTGAGTGAATCCAGACACTGTGTGTTTCCTCTGAAGGTGACGTGATGTAATAGTGACGTGAGTGCGAGCTCTTACTGGTTTGAAGTGTGTTAGCGAGGTCTGTCTGCTTCATCTTCTTCAGGACGTGCAGTGTGATCTTCAGAAACCCCTCTCTGACTCTGCTCTGATCTTCATCATCCTCCTCCTCTCTCTCAGAGCATGCTGGGGAATCTGAGATCAGTAGTCTCTTGAAACTCTTCAGCTCTTTCTTCATCAGAGAGATGATTTTGTGCTCAAGTTCCTGAAATCAGTGAACATTCAAACAACAAACTTCATTCAGTCACAGACATGACAGTGTGTATTTAAAAAAACAGCCTATAAGGTATAAGTGTGGCTCTCTCTCTCTCTCTCTCTCTCTCTCTCTCTCTCACACACACCTCAAAAATGGAGTCCAATGGCACTTTCCCTGCAGTTGACTCTGATGAATCCTGTTTGTTTCTGTAGTTGATCAAAGACTCTCCTGAACTGACGTTAACTGCTTGTTCCATTGACCCGTCAATCTTCATGGACACACAGCTGGGTTCAGGAGATTCTCCATGAATGACACTAAAACAGCAATTAAACAGAGTTTAGTTCATGTGTTTTTTTAGTAATCTGAAAACATAATTTCAACATCCAGTGTAATAAAACACATTTAATGATGTGTCTTATATATTATATGTCACATGAGAACTTGCAATGTCACTAACATCAACATAAGTTCACACATAAACACTCGAGCCGCTGTGAACAAACATCTCTCACAGCACTCATGAATGCACAACAGACGTCAAGATTTACAGTGAAAAATTACACATTTATACTTTTATTTTAAGTTTTAAAGTGAGTCACTCTCCACTGCCATTGTATTAACAAGACCACTCACCATATTCAATAAAACACCTGCTTTTGTGTCTTCTGCATGAGGGTGAGTGAATTATGACACAATTTTCATTTTTAATGAACTGAGAAATGCTGAAGCTGCAGTGAGGACGTGTGTTTTATTTGATCATTCAGAACACAATGAGCTTCAAAACACGACATAACGGGACATTACAAGCAGGGGCGGGATTATGATTTCTGAGGCCCCAAGCAACAGACCAACCCGGGGCCCCATTTTGAAAATAGTTGCTTAAATTACGTAAAATTTATTTTTAAATCATAATTTTAAATTCATCCTATAAGCCGTTGTAGCAAAGTACATTCAAAATGTTTAATGAAATAAAAATCAAGTTAATTATAATGAATGATGTTTTCCAGTTGTTGTTGTTTTTTGTGAACAGGGTGTGCAAGAATCTACTTCACCACTAACATTTTGGAATTTAGTTGTTATTTATTAATATTATAACCATCAATTACAGTATTTATTGTTGTCCAGTTTGTCATTATAACATGACACAGTATTATTATTATTACTTTGAGTATTAATATATTAGTATTATATTTCTGTCTTATTTACTTTCTCCTGGATCTTATATTCTGACGCTGCAGTGTTTTGTTCACCATGTTGCAAAAGGCAGTATTTTATGTTGGTATCGTGGCAACATTCTTAACAGTAACAGTAAACACACAAACACTGCGGCCATCACACACTAGAGCAGAAGGGAAAAAACATTTATCAAGTGCTGAAACTCAGGACTCATTATTTTTATTATAATTACATATTTCCTTTTAGATTTATATTTTTTACACTGGATTCTTTCTAATGGTCCCTCAGACTGTGGTGTACACGTTCATACTGTCAGTCAACATGAGGGTCCTCACCTCACATCAGCACAAGGGGCTCCTGAACTGAATTTATGTGGAGCATCCATTGACCGGTCACTCTTCATGGACACACAGCTGAATTCAGGAGATTCTCCATGAATGACACTAAAACACAACAGCAATTAAACACTGTTTTAAAAACTACAAACTCTCACAAACACTCTTTTCCTCTCATCAGTTTCTCAGTTTTACTCTTCCCAATATTTCTCTCTTCTTCAAGGGGGTAACATGTTCTTTTCCAGTGTTTTCAGTGTCATGTTGTCATTGAAATCAATATGTATTATTTTTAGTAGCAGTGGTCACTTAGAGAAAATGACTACATCTCATTTTACATTGAATTCTTTCCATCTTGAGAATATTTTTGGTTTAGGACAGTGAAAAGCAGCACACTGGAGATTGTAGTTTTCCTGAAGTTTCTCTGTAAAGTTGTGTGCAAACAGTCCGAACATGAGACTTCTGAAATACATGCCAAGCAAACTGTTACATTTCTTTAATGTACAGACTTAACAAACATATTTGTTCCTTTTTTACCCCTTTATTTCAGTTTAACTCTCTTCAACTCTATTTAGGGGTGACACTTTTGAGGTTTTAAAATAAGGGACACTTAATAAGGGGGTGGGGGCTATAATATAATAATATGCATAATTAGTATTCATAAAAATATTATATTGTTTCTTATATGGTAAAATGAGAACATTCTTGAGCCATGAAAATACATCATTAATATGTTAAAAATATATTTATTTTAATTTTTCAGTTAATTGTTTTCTTGTTTTTATTTATGTATACATTTTGGATGGTTTATACTTTATTTTATTATTGTATTTGTTTATTTTTTCCTTCACATGTACTTGTCTTTATGATTGTATTCATACATTGTTTGATCTTATTGAACATTTATATAGAAAAAAAACTCTGACGGTCCCTTACCGCACCCTCCACAGTATTACCCACCAAAGGCAAATTTTTCAACTTAATTCAATGTTTAATTTCAGATCTGGAACGATTTCACCGCAACACCATCTGACCAGCTTAAATACGGGACAAATCGCATCCTGTATTGATTCAATACCGGATGCATCATTTCATCTTTAAATATGGGACGATCTCTTATTTTACAGGACAGGTGGCAACCCTAAGTGGTGGTGTGCTAATAAATCCATGCTTCAGTTCAACTCACTTGTGGAAGAGTTTATCTGTCTGTCTAGTGGATGAAGGGGGACTCTTTTACGAGGGCCGAATAACTTTCAGCTACGACTGAAGAGGTTCAAATTTACATGCCAATAAATGCACAGAATTGATGTACACTATACAATGCAATGTGCTGCTTTCTGAAAAACTGTTTTCACAAGAATAAAATAATAACATTCACATTTACAGGAGAAACATACACACAAATGAGCTTTGACCCCAATCCTAAATAATGTGCATTTCTCCAGTTCTGTCTGTGACTGAATCAAACCGGTCTCACTGTCATCTGACTGTAGATCTCACTTTACCCTAAAGCTGTTTTCACATGTTTATACTTGAGATAATCCAGTCTGTTCTCATTTCTCCTCAGTGTTTTTATACTGTAGTGTTGTGCAGCATATCAGAAATATCTACCAGTGTATTTTATTAAAGCATTGAAATCCTCTGACCTCTTGACCTTCCCTGTGTCTGTCTGTCCACTGAGATCCTTTGTGGAGTCCATGACATCATCTGAACAGTCCACTGAACACCTGTCAACAAACGGGACATCATCTATATTTGTGACGTGTTTATTTGTTCAATACTGACACATATTTGTTTTTATTTGTCCTCTAGAATATTCCATTAGAAATGAATCAATGAGGTTCAATTGCAGACTGTCAGCTTTTATGACATGTTAAACACCAGCATAAAGAGAAACATCAGAAGACTCAACAGAAGAAAACAAAGCAACGTTTCAAGTCAATAGAAGAAATAACATTTCAGTGCCAAAGAAACTGAACACATACTGACAATTCAGATAAAAGAGCAAAAGTCTCAGTATCTGTTTGTTCTGCTGTGATTAATACTTAGATATCTGTTAGATGTCTTACTGTAGCTGATAGTTTGAAAGGTTTATTATTGTTGTCTTGTGAGTTTTGGTTTGTTTAGCAGCAGTTCAGTACTCACCTGTCAAGAACTGTTGATGTTCACTTCCTCTTTACTGACTAGAATATCACCTACAAAATACTTCACAATGAATTTATTGATTGTTTCAGACGATTCAGTGCAACAAAAACTGTCAAACTTTTTCTCTGTTTCTCTCGTCGTGTAATTTCCTGCGTCACAAAATGGATCCTGTTTTACTAGTTTCACTTTCGCTTTCTCGGAGTTTAATGGCGATCTACTTGAATCCGGAAACAAAAGTTCAGGCGTTTATTTACTTCCGCCTCTTTGAAACTGTCCTCGCGTTCCGCCGCTGAACAACTGCGAATAAACATCCCGTCTCATTTGAAGAAATGTAAGATTAAGTATTTACAAACTGACGTTAATCTTGAACAACGCCATCAAACTGGAGAGTAGCCAAGATACAACGTCGTTCGCCATCTTGTTTTGGACTGAATGTGTCACATGACTAGAAACGCGTCATCGTTTTCGAAAACATCCGTTTTCACAGTCACACTTCAACGCGAAAACGGTGTTTTCAAAAAGATCAATTTTCAAACGTTGGGACATCAGGACTTTATGTACTTCAGTTTACTCAAAAAACAAACAATAAACAAGCCTATATATACTTTATATGGATTCGAGAAAATTGTTATTTTCCAAACTGTTTTTATACCCATATACATTTCCCAAGATTAATATATTTTCAACATATTTAATTACTTGGCAAATAAAATGTCCTGCAGGATCACATTCTGTATGTAGAACATCTCCATTAAATATATTCTTTAAAGTAATTACTCCAGCTGAGTGTTCAGACCCATGAGCAAACCAAACTGAATTACCCCATTGTGAAGTCCAAAATGTTGTATCTTCTTTAGTAGAATGAGCTTCTTGTACAAAACAAAAATCCCACCTAAACAGTTTGTCAAAAACAAATAGAGCTTTCCTTTTAATGTTATTTCTTAACCCCCATAGCATTAAACGAAACAAGTGATAAATGTGACATATTAGTTAAAGAATATTGCACAACTAATATGTCTGGTCAATCTGGTAAATGTTGAAATCAAAGTGGTATCGAGATCAGCACCGACTGTATAAATGAATAATTAAAAGTTAGAAAAATATCTTTAATTACCCATGGTAGCTGCCTAAGCGTGACATCTCTCTTATATATTTCCGGATTAATATTAATATTAAAACAAGAACATAATTAATAACATACATCAAACTGTAAAACATGTGTGTTAAAATGTTAAATATATATTGTCCATAATTAGAGTTCGCAGCAGCATATTGGGATCCAGTTTAACCTTGGAACTCAATTCTGTGAATTTTGAGAAAGTTTTGAAAGAAAATAATAAAAATAGTCCTTTGAAAACTCCTCTGACCCCGTAACATCAGTTCCTTCAATACATCCGCGGCCCCCGACAAAGTCAGCTGATTTGCCATCGCGCCTTTTTTGATTAGAGGCCACAACGTCTCCAATCTCTGTCCTCCTTCCTCAGATCCTTCTTCAACTGCATGCCTTGATTCCGGAGAAACTCGCTGCTTTTAGCCGCCTTCCATACTGCATCTGTGAATCTCCTGACAGTGAACCGAATGATTGTTGGGTCGGGCCTTGTCTCATTAGCACGTTTGGTTCCCAGTCGGTGAGCGACATCAATAGCATAGTTTCGCAGCTTCATGTGGTTTCACTTCTTGGCATATGCGGATAACCTCCTCTCGATCATTCTCTTTGGTCGTCTCTGGCAAACCATGGAGCCGCAGGTTCCAGCGCCTACCGTCCCGTTCTGAATCCATTACCCGACTCATACACGTTCTAGTTGTCCAGTCGTTTCTCCATATAAAGCATTTTGCTTTTTAGTTCTTTTATTTCCGCACAGGAGGTTCGCACCATCGTTTCCAGGGCATCACTTCTTGTATTGATAAGATTAGCGAGCGTTGTTACAATTTAATCGGGATTAGATATATTTCCAGCATTCACTTTGCATAATGTTGATTTTTTGCAAGTGGAGGTTTATTTGGAGTTACAGGGTATGGCGGAAATTCTTCATCTTCTTCCAGAAGCTTGTCTTGAATTATTCCGCTTTCGCAGTCATGGCCGTTATTAGTCGGCACACGTGAATCACACGTGAATCACGTGAATCACACGTGAATCAGGTTTTCCTGAAGAGTCACTGGCTCTTTTCTGTGCAGATTTAGGCATGTTTTCGGGTCAAAGATATAGATAAGGTACTGTACAGTGGAGCAGTAAAACAATGTTAAAAATGAATGTTCTGATTGTAATTTCTGATTGGATGAGCCACATTGGAAACTGTTGTAATATAGATGATATCTGCCTGTGACAGCACATCAGTTGAACTCTATATTATATTTTCTCTCTGTTTTTATTGTTTAGTTCATCCAGTGTGCTTTTGTTCATTGTGTATTTTCTGCTTTGATGATCCTCATATTTGAGTTGGCACAGGTTTTACATCAGATGCCCTTCCTGATGCACCCCCAGTGTCTGCAGGACTCTCACTCACACCTACAGGGGCAATTTAGAGTCTCCAATTCACTTAACCTGCATGTTTTTGGACTTGTTGGGGAAACCGGATCACCTGGAGGAAACCCACATGAACACGGGGAGAACATGCAAACTCCACACAGAAAGACCAGTTGAGCCGGGACTCGAACCCGAGACCTTCTTGCTGTGACGGGACAGTTCTGACCTACTGACTTTTAGTGTTATTTCATGTCATGCATTATTTTTTATTTTCACCAGATGGCAGAAAATGCTCCAAAAGCCTGCCGCAATCTCATGTTTTATATATGATTTAATTACATTAAATATAATTAATTATTAATGCTGATATTTAATAATAATATTTGAATATAATATATAATATTTTATAAGCCTGCTGATCATTAACCCTTAAAAGGGCAAGAACATAAAAATACCTAATCAATTAATTTATTGCTAATTTCTCTCATATTTTGCCCCAAATATGACATTTTCATGTTTTTGTATTCAACATGCTTTTATTGACAATTTTGCATCAAGTAACTTTCATGAAAACATGTAAAAGGTCGAAACATTTGCCATGAGGTCAGTGAGTTTCTCACAATGCTGCATGTTACTATAAAATAAGAAAAAATATTATTTATTATAAAGTAATTCTTTCTAAAAAAAAGAATTAACAACAGATTAATTATGATAGTAAAAACAGAGAAACCACAAAATATCTAAGGTTCAGAACAACATGAGGGTGTGTGTATGATGACAGCATTTGACTTTTATCAATGAGTGAACTCTTAAAATCTGTCAAATTTACACCAACTTTAAATGATCCTGTAATTAGTTCTTATAAATCCATTTATGAATGCAAAAGTGTGAAGCTGTTTTTTCTAGAATTGTGTCACGATTCCCTTGTTGTCTGCCCTGGGTTACCTTGTCTTGTTTTACCTTTGCCCCTTTGTTTACCATTTTGTCCCTTGTTTACTCCTTAGGTTTCACTTTTGTCCCTTGTTTCACTCCATACTCTCCTTGTCAGCTTCGTGTTCATTGTTCATTGTTTTCACCTGTCCCTCGTTAGTTTGCTTTTGATTTCTGTTTGTTCCCTGTGTATTTAAGCCCCGCTTTTTGTTCACTCATTGTCTTTCGTTGAATGTTGTTCAAGCCTGGTGTGTGTTCCTTGCCCGAGTTCTTAGTTTGTGTTTGTTGAGTTCTTAGTTTGTGTTTGTTGAGTTCTTAGTTTGTGTTTGTTGAGTTCTTAGTTTGTGTTTGTTGAGTTCTTAGTTTGTGTTTGTTGAGTTCTTAGTTTGTGTTTGTTGAGTTCTTAGTTTGTGTTTGTTTCCCCATCAAGGGTTTTTCCTTTGTGTTTGTTTTGTATATATATTGTTTGTTTAATAAAGAAGCCTGCAGTTAGATCCGCATCTCCTCGTCTCCTCGCTGCCTCATTCATAACAGAACGAAAGACCCACAATGGATCTAGCGGCTTTCCTCAATGAGCTGACCCAAGCAGATCTGTCGGTCCGCGAATACACCTACTTTTTGTCGCCGTGACCAGCATTGGCGGATGGAGTGAGGAAGCGCTCAAAGCGACTTACCGAGTCGGCCTGCCCTACGCACCGGTGGCAAGAGTCACCCGAATCGAGGGTTACACCTGGCGGGAGTACGTCGATCTGATCTTGTCGACGTTCGCAGCTGACGAACCTCCTCTCTCGATCCCGGGTGTGCTCTCCACAGGAATCAACACCTCCACGCTGCCAGCTTGGTCCGCTCCAGAGTCGGTGTGCCCAGCTCCCTCTGTTCCCGAGCCGGTGTGCTCAACTTCGCCCGCCCTAGCGCCAGCGCGCTCAACCTCGTCAGCTCGAAGGAGGAGGAGGAGGGCAGAAGCTTCTGCTCGCTACTCCATGCCTTCCACGGTCAGCGAAGCTGTGCCCAGGCCTTCCGCGGTCAGTGAGCCAGAGCCGACGCCTTCCACGGTCAGTGAGCCAGAGCCGACGCCTTCCACGGTCAGCGAGCCTGTGCCGACGCCTTCCACGGTCAACGAGCCTGTGCCCATGCCTTCCACGGTCAGCGAGCCAGAGCCGACGCCTTCCATGGTCAGCGAGCCTGTGCCCATGCCTTCCACGGTCAGTGAGCCAGCGCCTGTAGCCCCCGATGTCAGTGAGCCAGCGCCTGTAGCCTCCGATGTCAGTGAGCGAGCGCCTGTAGCCTCCGATGTCAGTGAGCCAGTGCCTGTAGCCTCCGATGTCAGTGAGCCAGTGCCTGTAGCCTCCGATGTCAGTGAGCCAGTGCCTGTAGCCTCCGACAGCAGTGAGCGAGCGCCTGTAGCCTCCGATGTCAGTGAGCCAGTGCTTGTAGCCTCCGATGTCAGTGAGCCAGTGCCTGTAGCCTCCGACAGCAGTGAGCGAGCGCCTGTAGCCTCCGATGTCAGTGAGCCAGTGCTTGTAGCCTCCGATGTCAGTGAGCCAGTGCCTGTAGCCTCCGATGTCAGTGAGCCAGTGCCTGTAGCCTCCGATGTCAGTGAGCCAGTGCCTGTAGCCTCCGACAGCAGTGAACCTACGCCTGTAGCCTCGACCGTCCCTGAGCCAGCGTCAGCAGCCATGACCATCCAAGAGCCAGTACCCCCCGAGCTTTCCAGAGCTCCGCCTTCCGAGCTTTCCAGAGCTCCGCCTTCCGAGCTTTCCAGAGCTCCGCCTTCCGAGCTTTCCAGAGCTCCGCCTCCCGAGCTTTCCAGAGCTCCGCCTCCCGAGCTTTCCAGAGCTCCGCCTCCCGAGCTTTCCAGAGCTCCGCCTCCCGAGCTTTCCAGAGCTCCGCCTCCCGAGCTTCCCAGAGCTCCGCCTCCCGAGCTTCCCGAGCTTCCCAGAGCTCCGCCTCCCGAGCCTCTCAGAGCTCCGCCTCCTGAGCTTTCCAGAGCTCCGCCTCAAGAGCCTTCCAGGCCTCCGCCTCTCGAGCACCCTGAGCCCCTCGAGCCTCCTACGGTGCCACCTCCATCGGCTCCGCCTCCCGAGCTTTCCAGGGCTCCTCCTTCCAAGCCTCCTAGGGCTCCGCCTCCCAGGGCTCCGCCTCTCGAGCCTTCCAGGGCTCCGCCTCTCGAGCCTTCCAGGGCTCCGCCTCTCAAGCCTCTTGAGCCACCCAGGGCTCTGCCTCTCAAGCCTCCTACGGCTCCGCCTCCCGAGTCTCCTACGGCTCCGCCTCCTGAGCCTTCCAGGTCTCCGCCTACCAAGCCTCACTCTGCTCTGCCTCCTGAGCCTCCCTTGGCTCCGCCCCCTGAGCCTTCCAGAGCTCCGCCTCTTAGGCCTTCCTCGGCTCCGCCTCCTGAGCCTCCAGAGCCTCCCTCAGCTCCGCCTCCGGAGCCTTCTACGATGTGGTCTCCTGAGCAGTACACGGCTCCACCTACCTCGGCTCCGCCTCCAGGGCCTCCCTCAGCTCCGCCTTCTGAGCCTTCAGGGCCTCCCTCAGCTCCGCCTCCTGAGCCTCCAGAACCTCCTACAGTTCCACCTCCTGAGCCTCCCTCAGCTCCGCCTCCGGAGCCTTCTACGATGTGGTCTCTTGAGCAGCCCACGGCTCCGCCTACCTCGGCTCCGCCCTCTGAGTTCCCCATGGCTGTGGTTCTGAGGCCGCCTCCCAGGCCACCTGATCCAGTCCTCTTGTGGCCCCCTTGGACTGCCTGTCTGCCCCCTGAGCCTCCTTGGACTGCCTCTCTGCCCCCTGTGCCTCCTTGGACTGCCTCTCTGCCCCCTGTGCCTCCTTGGACTGCCTGTCTGCCCCTTGTGCTTCCTTGGTCTGTCTGTTTGCCCCTTGTGCTTCCTTGGTCTGTCTGTTTGCCCCTTGTGCTCCCTTGGTCTGTCTGTTTGCCCCTTGTCCCCTCCTTGCCCCCCACTCCTTGGATGCTTTTCTGTCTTTTTTCAGTACTCCCTTTTTCTTCTTTCTTTTGAGGAGCGTCTGGAAGCCGCTTCTTTGAGTGGGGGTTATGTCACGATTCCCTTGTTGTCTGCCCTGGGTTACCTTGTCTTGTTTTACCTTTGCCCCTTTGTTTACCATTTTGTCCCTTGTTTACTCCTTAGGTTTCACTTTTGTCCCTTGTTTCACTCCATACTCTCCTTGTCAGCTTCGTGTTCATTGTTCATTGTTTTCACCTGTCCCTCGTTAGTTTGCTTTTGATTTCTGTTTGTTCCCTGTGTATTTAAGCCCCGCTTTTTGTTCACTCCTTGTCTTTCGTTGAATGTTGTTCAAGCCTGGTGTGTGTTCCTTGCCCGAGTTCTTAGTTTGTGTTTGAGTTCTTAGTTTATGTTTGTTTCCCCATCGAGGGTTTTTCCTTTGTGTTTGTTTTGTATATATATTGTTTGTTTAATAAAGAAGCCTGCAGTTAGATCCGCATCTCCTCGTCTCCTCGCTGCCTCATTCATAACAAATTGTCTGTTAAGTATTAAGATTTATATACTGTAGAAAAATCACAAGAATTCTGTATTTGTAAATGTTTATTTAGTATAAATAAAACAATGAGTATCTGAATGTGCCGTGTGTTTAATAAAGAGTTCATATATAGACTCATTTATTCATTTGAAGTATTTGGGATTTTAAAATCATTATTTTTATTATTGAATCTGATAGTAAATAAGTTCAATCACATCACAGTGAGACACAAAGTACTGTCATTGTATTGAATTCAATCAGTTTAATTGATGAAATGATTTCTAGAAAGAGTTTGGAGTTGTGTTGATGTGAGATACAGTGAGTATATTTCACTCATCCAGTTGTGTGTGTGTGTCTCTGATGATCCATTTCACACACACACACTGAGGAATCAAGATAAACTCCAAATCCAGCATAGAGGGGTCGAGTGAATGTGGTGATGAATGTGTGTAAGTGTGTGAGTGTGTGTGTGTCAGAGACGCTGTAGAAGGACAGAGTGCCGGCCGGACAGTCCACATACACTCCTACTCTCTTACAGTCGTGTGAAGGGGGACGTATGTCAGTTCTGTTATTATTGTGATAGACAGTGAATGTGTTATTAGAGCACCACAGACTCCAGGAGTTTACATTGAATCCAAACCAACAGTCACGACTCTTTCCTTTCCTGCTGATTTCTTTATATGACACTGATATAACAGCATCATCTCCACTCCATTGAGTCTCCCAGTAACAGCGTCCAGTCAGACTCTCTCTACACAGAACCTGAGGATACACATCAAATCTCTCTGGATGATCAGGATATGACTGACGCTCTCTCACACGTGTCACCTTCCTGTTCCCCTCAGACAGAATGAGTTTAGTGTTTAATGTGTCTGAATCCAGTGTGAGATCACAGACATCTGAACACAAGAAGAGAAAAAACACTTAAAACACAACAATCACTAAACCAATGTGTGTGTGTGTGTGTGTGTGTTTGTGTGTGTGTGTTTGAATCCAGTGTGAGATCACAGACATCTGAACACAAGAAGAGAAAAAACACTTAAAACACAACAATCACTAAACCTGTGTGTGTGTGAGAGAACAAACAAACAAAAAACAAGATGAATTATAAATTCACAGATTACAAACAAAGTCAAAATCACTCAAAGCGAGAATCTGAATGAGGAGCTCTCTGTGTTTCACAAACCCATTGTTGCATTACTGTCACCATCTCCCTTTGGACCATCGACACTATTTACAAATAAACTACCTACACCCCCCGATCTACCTTCACACCTAATTTCCTAACCCCGTCGGGACTGCAGCTTCAGTGTTCAGCTCCTCCAGTTTACACATGCAGCGCATATGTGTGTGTGTGTGTGTGTCAGTGTGTTTGTGAGTGTGTGTGTGTGTGTGTGTGTGTGTGTGTGTGTGTGTGTGTGTGTGTGCGCAAATGTGAGTGTGTGTGTGTGTGTGTGTGTGTGTGTGTGTGTTTGTGTGTGTAGACCTACATTTGCGTGGTCCTGCTGTAATCCTGAACTCTCCTCCATGATCCACACTATAAAAACACAAACACACACAAATGATGACATCACATTCAGCTCACCTGAAACTTACTTCAAAGTGATTTTATCTGAAATAACACAAAGAGAATGTCTCTCTCTCTCGCTCTCTCTCTCTCTCTATATATATATATATTTATATTTATTAGCTTTATTGGCATGTAAAACCATCAAACTTTTACAACTAGTTGAAACTTTCAGAAAAGAATCTAATAATGACACACAGGACTGTTTTTTAGTTTTCCTGGAACTGAATGTGTTAACACTAACAACAAAACAAATATGTGATTAATTCAATATTTCAATCCACTGACAGTCTTACAACACATGAGGGGTGTGAGGGGTCCAGGAACTGAGTTTGACACCCCTGCAATACATACACACAACATCCCACCAACAATAAACTCAAGTGCTTTCACACTGCACTTAACCCTGGGTTATTGTCTTTTAACCCCGCATTTAACCTCCAGTAAAGTAACGTTTCACACTTGTAACTCTGAAAGGTGATTAGCAACACTTTTAATTCTGGGTTATGAAACTGGCTCCAGATCAGTGTTAGCACCGCTTTTAAAAGTGCAGCAGTAAGTTTTTATCTGGCTCTTAATCGTCCCAATAGTACCAGTGGTTTTGGACTTTATACTGACACCACAGACTGATCACTGCCCAACCCCCCCTGTGAAAAATCCTACACCGCCCCTGTTAACTGCTGCTGTGCCACACAAAAATGTCTGTAAGATGGACTGCTGCGACTCGTAATCTCTCTGGCGGCTGATGAGACCGTTGTGTGCTCGCTCTTGGTACTTGATGTCACACCGTTTATCTGTGATCAATATTGATATTATTAGTGGTAGTAACTGATCAACTGCAAGACAGTTTGTTATTTGCGGTCAACATGACAGCATCCATGAGGGGCGACCCGCTCAATGTAAAATTAAACAGCTTTTATTGAGGTCAGTATCTGACTGGAGTCATCATCTAATGTGAGTGTACATCATTTTAAACATATGTGTGTGCTATTGTGTTTATTTGTAACACTTTTTAAATGAGCTTAATACAGTGACAGAGTGGAGCACAACACAACCAAATGTGCTACAGTATGTCTTCTGTTTGTATTTGTTAAGGATTTAAATTTTTTAAAAGGAATAAATACAGGTGCTGTTTCAGTGAATTCACTGACCATTCAATAAATTCAAGACCAATTAAGGCCTAGGTTTAAGGGGTTAATATGGGTATAAACAGGGTTTTACAGCTCAACATACTTAAGTTTGTCCAGTGTGCAGTTTGGATTGTTGAGTCTTTCAGAGAGCAGCTTGACTCCTGATTCTCCTGGGTGATTGTAGCTCAGATCCAGCTCTTTCAGGCGTGAGAGATTTGATCTCAGAGCTGATGCCACAGAACAGCAGCCTTCCTCTGTCACCATACAGCCAGATAATCTACAAACGCACATCAACAGTCAGATAACCTACAAACAAACATCAGCATTTACCAGCTGCCATATTAACCTGTAGCTCAAGACTGAAGCTAAGCAAGGTTGAGCCTGGTCAGTACCTGGATGGGAGACCTCCTGTGGAAAACTAAGTTTGCGACTGGAAGAGATATTAGGGTGCTCACCCTGTGGTCTGTGTGTGTCTTAATGCCCCAGTATAGTGAAGGGGACATTATACTGTAAAAAGACACTGTCCTTTGGATGAGATGTTAAAATCAGGTCCTGACTCTCTGTGGTTATTAAAAACATCCTAGAGCACTTCTCGTAAAGAGTAGGGTTATAACCCTTGAGTCCTGGCTAAATTCCCCCCTTTGGCCTTCTCAATCATGGCCTCCTAATAATCCCTAGCCACTAATTGGCTCTATAACTCTCTCCTCTCCACCAATAGCTGGTGTGGGGTAAGCATACTGGTGCACTATATCTGCTGTTGCATCATCCATGTGGATGCTGCACACTAGTGGTGGTTGAGGAGAGTCCCCTGTTCACTGTGTAAAGTGCTTTGAGTGTAGTGTCAGAAAAGTGCTATATAAATTAAAGTTTATTCAACAGTCAGATAATCTAAAAACACACAGACATCAACAGTAAGAAAATCCACAAACACACACATAAAAAGTCAGATAAACTACATTTTACAGTTTTTATTATAAAAAAAACATATGGTATGAGAGGCTAAGGTATCATAGTTTATAGTCTATGGATAAAGGCCGTTGTCACACCGATAAGAAACCTCGAGAAAAACCTAAAAAAAATGTTTTATAAGTATGTAGTAACACTTGAGTCATTACTAGTTAGTTACCATGATTATTACAGTAGTTACTAATGAAAAGCCAATCCTAAAGTGTAGAATCTTCTAATCATTCACAAGATATTCACACACACACACACACACACACACACACACACACACACACACAAACACACACACACACACACATATATGTATATATGAGCTAGGAGACATACATAAAAACATGTTTATTTGAGAGGTAGGTTAAATAATAAAATAACTGTATATGGTATTTGGATGGCTGATGACTCAATATGTTCCAGTAGTCACCATGACTCTAGTGATTCAATGCCAGTCCAGGGACAAATAAGGTCCCGACAACTGCATTAAAAATCCATTTCTTTAAATTATTCAGTTGATAAATAGTTCTCTTTGAGACAGCATAAGCTAATTATTGACAGCTTTCCCAAATCATAAGTCTGCTATGCTATTACATCTTGATAATGTGAACAATGTTTTGTATTCGTTTACAGTAGCAGTTAAAATGTTAATGTGGTGCTAGTTATTTGTCCTGCATTAGTTAATGATTAGTTTTGCATGAATTATGAAACTTTTTCAGTAGTTCCTGGAAAGCATTAAAAAATAGTAGTTATTGATTAGTTAATAGTGAACTACCACTTTCATCTGTGTGCTATTACTTACTAATTCATTAATCAGAGCTTCTTGTTAGTTAATAGTAGTTACTAGATTGTTAATATTGTGTTACTCATTTGTTCCTGTGTAGTTATTCCTTAACGAAGGAACCTTATTCTAAAGTGTTACCGAGTTTTCTAAAGAGCTGGACAAAAATTTATGTTGTGATCATTTTGAACTGTGATGTCACAATCAGAAAAACTTGATTCACTTGAGAGGAAACAGACTCAGCAGATGGAGCCCATCCACAAGTACACAGTAGTGGGCGACCGATACATCACCAAGGCAGATAAATCGGATGATATTCTGACATATTAAATGATCGCCGTTGGCCGATAAATTTCCCAGTTTGGCGACGGAAATCACCTGCCTGCACGTGAAGCGTATGAGACATGTAAACGACTAGTCATGGTTTGTTTTGTTGTTACATGCCATCGTGTAACTACAATAATACTCCGGTGTGCAACATAGTGTCATTTAAACGGTCCACATAACAGAGCCGTGGCAGACATGTTTCAGTTCATGTTAAAATGCTCGCCTGTTTCATTCTCCCTCTCTCTCCTCAACAGTTTCCTGTAACTTTTAGCTGTCGTGTCTAGTGACAAAAAGGCAAATATCAATCAAACTGTTATCATTTACTGTCTGCAAATATGCGCATATCCAATAAACCAACTTTACTCAACAGTTCCCTGTAACTTTTCTTATGATTTAAGGCAAATATCAACAAAACTTCTATTACATACTGTCTGCAAATATGTGCATGTCTCGTTTAAACAGATGTCATTCACGAACCTCAAGAAAATCCAGTGTTTTATTCCCGTCGAGCACTCATCTAATATTCCTATGAAGCAAGTATTCCATCAGCCAGAATCAAAAACTTCAGAATCAGGATCAAAAGTTCCTCTCATTCACAAATCATGAAGTAGGCAATACAGGCATGCATGAGCATGTGAGTGCAACTTCAAGGCTGTGTCCGAAACAACGAAAATGATACCTCCGGAGGCTGTATACTTGGGTACGATAAAAATAAGTTGCTTTTCAAACTGTTTGGAGATCAGTTTCCTAAAGTGTTCAATTCATTCAAAACAACGGTCATTTAAGCCATGAACTGATTAGGTTGCAAGTCAGCTGCCTACATATTCGGATGCAGCCGAAGATAAAAGTGCTTCACGTGTGCTTTAAGTAATTTTCTTATTCACTATACACTGTTTGTACAATAGGTTTGATTCTGTATTTTTGAGTAAATGTGATTGCTAACGTGGACATGCCATTCATGGTTGCTGGACTACTGTATGAACTGTTATTTCCTTCTACCTAATATATTAACATTTTTTTACTTTCGTGAATAAATTACTACAATTACTAAAATGTGATGACTAAATGGAAATCTGAAGAAACTGATATCTACCATTTAAAATACAATATTTTATTTTTGTTGTGTGTGAAATTGAATAAATATAGTGTTAAATAAGAGCAATTTTATGTTTGTTACTATAATAAATTGTGCGATATGTCGACCTTGTATCGGTCTATTAGCCACCCTGCTCTCTGGATATCGATATTGGCCATTAAAAACCCATATCGGTCAACCACTGGTACACAGTAACCACAGCTATGAACCACAATATATTCATATCGTATTTTCCAATGCACTAATGAATCTGCAAACACAAATCTCAGTATTTCCAGTGTACAGTGAGGACTCTTCAGTGCATCAGAGAGCAGCTTCAATCCTGAATCCTGCAGGTCATTGTTACTCAGGTCCAGGTCTCTCAGATTTGAAGAGTTTGAGCTGAGAATTGAGGCCAGGGCTGAACAACTTTTCTTTGTCAGATTACAACCCATCAGACTGAGAGAGAAATTACAAGAAAACAGTGTGTTAATCTATACATTTTAGTAAAGGCTTCTAAGTACAGCTGTTGGGTAAAAAGAAAAAATATATGGCCCCCAAAAAATTTTGATTGCTCATAGGAGTTTGTAAAACATTTTAAGTACTTCTACTGTCAAGACCCAGTCTGGACTGCCCTACTTGTTTTGTTCTGGAGTTCTGTCTGTTTTGGTCCATGTGTGCATTTGTTTTGAGCACATGTCTTTGTTTGTGTTTGTGTCAGTCATGTGCTCTCCTTACTCCCTCTCCTCATTCCCCCTTGCCACACCTCCTCATCTGATCCTTGTTGTGTCGATTGTCATCACCTGTTCCTCATGTGCTCTCCCTCTACATTGTCACTTCTACCCTCTTGTGTCTGTCAGATCGTTTTGAGAGTTTGGTTAGTCAGTCATTCCTAGTCTGTGTCCCTGGCTTGTCTTGTTAGTTTATTTTCTTAATTTCATGTTGGTTCTGTTCATTTTAATGTGAGAGTTTTTTGTTTGTATTTTGTTCTTTATTTTTTTTAATAAAAGCTCTTTGTTCACCATCTGTCGCTCACTTCGACGTTGTGTAGAAGAAGCGACACTAAGGGTCTCTCTTGAGAGCCTTTTGCATCTCTGAACTTTGAGAAAAGGCCAGTGAGAAATTGGCAGACAGAATTTGCATGTCCCTCCCCCCGGACATACGGGTCTTTAAGGCGGGAAATGCGTCTGTTTCATTCAGAAATATTCTTTGGATCCGACTGGTTGTATGAGCAGCGAGCTGCAAGTGACTGGTTATTCTCTCATCTCTGGCGTCAGCACATGCTGTTGAATTTACGGCGCATATTAGCGGCTTTCTCCTTCTCTGCAAGGCAGTGCAGCTTGCCCCTGGGCGCTTTGACAGTGCTTTTACAAAAAAGTTTTTTTAAAAACTAAAAAAGAGTTTTCTCTAAAGAACAATACACAGCGGCATTGAACGTCCTTTTCAGGATGCGTCTTTGTAATGATTCCTTTCCGCCCCTGTGTTGTTCCTGGATGCGGTAGAGTGCTCTTCACTCCCGACGGTCACAGGCGCTGTCTCGTGTGTCTGGGCAGCGATCACACCGAGGCAGTGTTTGTGGAAGGTTCGTTTTCTCACTGCGGGAACCTGACCATGGCAGCATTTCGGTCATGGCTTTCTTTCCCCCGTGTCGCTCTTTCTTCTCACGGGATTGAGGATGACCCGGCTGGCAATGGAGGCGATTTGGGGATAGCAGCGGGCTCGGTTTCGCCGGGTATGTCCCCACGAACCACCTTCTCCCCGGCACGCTCATTGTCTTCCGTCCGGGCTTGAGGCAACAGCGGCTTGCCTCACGGCCACCCTGCTCATCCTCTGGAGCCCCCCGAGCTGGATGAGGTCGCCGATGCATTGGAGAGTGGTCTGGCGACTGACGCGGATGACTCGATTGGGCTGCCACCTTCGGGTCAGCACGCCCAGTCTGAGGCTGACACCCAGATGTTGACATGCTTGCCCGGGCCGCTATCAGCGTGGGGCTGGACTGGAACCCTCCGTCCTCCCCGCAGCCTTCGTTTGCCCGGGCCAACTTCAGCATGGGGCTGGACTGGAACCCTCCATCCTCCCTGCAGCCTTTGTGGACAGAGCGGTTGCGATCCACCTGTGTCCCGAGACCACCGACACCTGGCGGGATCGCCCTGTGCTCCCCTCCAGGGCCTGTCGGATGACGTCGTCACTGACTGCCAAAGCCTACAGCGCCACCGGACAGGCCGCTTCCGCATTGCATGCCATGGTCCTCCTGCAAGTCCACCAGGCCAAGGCACTCAAAGATCTGTACTTGGGTAGTTCTGACCCCGATGTGCTGCAGGATCTGCGCTCAGCTCTCGGGCAGGCAATGGCAACTCTCGTGGTCCAGGAACGTCATCTGTAGCTGAACCTGGTCGAGATGCACGACTCAGACATAGCATGCTTTCTCAATGTGCCCTTCTCCCAGTTCGGCCTTTTCGGCGACACCGTCGAGGACTTCGCACAGCAGTTCTCAGTCTGTCCACCGAGGGCGTCCTCCTGCGGCTTCCAAAATGCGTGCAGCTCCGCCACAACCTGGGCCCAGCTCTCAGCCCCCGCTGCGCTGGCACATCAATTGACTCAAGTTGCTGCGTGCCACTCACATCCCGGGCAACCTCAACATGTTAGCGGACACGCTATCGCAACAGCGTTCCCCCAGCTGAGAGTGGAGGCTTCACCCCCAGTCGGTCCAGCTGATTTGGGAATGGTTCAGCAAGGCACAGGTAGACCTATTTGCCTCCCGAGAGACCTCCGACTGCCCGATCTGGTACGCCCGAGCGGAGGCTCCCCTCGGGACAGACGCGCTGGCACACAGCTGGCCCACGGGCTGCGCAAGTACGCATTTCCCCCAGTGAGCCTTCTTGCACAGGTGCTATGCAAGGTCAGGGAGGACGAGGAAAAAGTCACTTTGGTGGCCCCCTATTGGCACTCTCGGACTTGGTTCTCGGATCTCGTGCTCCTCGCGACAGTACCTCTCTGGCGAATTCCACTGAGGAAGTACCTTCTTTCTCAGGGACGGGGCACGCTCTGGCATCTGCGCCCAGACCTCTGGAAACTCTACATCTGGCCCCTGGACGGGATGCGGAAGATCTAGCTGGCCTACCATCTGTCGTATGACACGATCAACCAAGCCAGAGCCCCTTCTACCAGGCAACTTTACACCCTGAAGTGGCGCTTGTTCGCAAATTGGTGTTTTTCCCACGCTGAAGACCCACAGAGGTGCGCAGTTGGGTCAGTGCTCTCATTTCTGCAGGAGAGGTTAGAGGGGAGGCTGTCCCCCTCCACCTTGAAGGTGTATGTAGCCACTATCGCGGCCCACCACGACGCAGTAGACGGCAAGTCTTTGGGTAAGCACAACTTAGTTATCAGGTTCCAAAGAGGTGCCAGGAGATTAAATCCCTCCCGGCCAAGCCTGTTCCCCTCCTGGGATCTCTCTGTGGTCCTCTTGGGCCTTCAGAGATCCCCCTTCGAGCCGCTAGAATCAGTCAGACTCAAGGCCCTCTCTTTAAAGATGGCCTTACTGATCGTGCTCGCCTCCATCAAGAGGGTAGGGGACCTGCAAGCATTCTCTGTCAGCGACACCTGACTGGAGTTCGGTCCGGCAGACACTCATTTGATCCTAAAACCGCGACTGGGCTACGTGCCCAAGGTGTCATGTTTTTGACCGCTCCGTGTTTGGTGAAGAGGCCTCCCGAGTCCTGTCCTCGCTTTGTCAGGGTAAGCGGTCCATCACGGATTACTCCATTGAATTTCGGACTCTTGCTGCCTCCTGCGACTGGAACGAGCCGGCGCTACTCGCCCGCTTTCTGGAGGGTCTCAGCGCGGAGGTCAAGAATGAAATTCTCTCCCGTGAAGTTCCCTCCCGAGTGGATTCCGCGATTGAACTCGCCATCCGCATCGAGAAGCGAATCGACCTTCATCGTCGAGTCCGTAGGGCTGATTCCGCTCTTCCCTTTGCCCCCCTCTCCATTGCACTACCATCCTCCTCCTCCACCGTGTTTTCGGAGCCCATGCAACTAGGAGGCATCCGCATCTCGGCCAAGGAGAAGGAGCGAAGAATCAACCACCGCCTCTGTCTCTACTGCGGCGCTGCTACTCATCTCGTCACATCCTGCCCGGTAAAAGCCAGAGCTCACCAGTGAAGGGAGAGCGACTGGTGTGCGCAACAACCCTGGCCTCTCCTTCAAGGTCCTGTTCCACATTCCCCGTCCATCTCCGCTGGACCGGCTTTTCCGCCACCTGCAAAGCTTTGATTGACTCTGGGGCGGAGGGCTGTTTCATGGACGAGACTTGGGCTCGAGAGCATTGTATCCCCCTTTCTGATTTAAAGGAGCCCACAGCCCTGTTAGCCTTGGATGGTAGCTCTCTCCCCGGGATTCTGCGTGAGACGTTACCCTTGACCCTCACTGTCTCTGGTAATCACAGCGAGACCATTTCTTTTTTTTATTTTTCAGTCACCGTTTGCTCCTATTGTTTTGGGCCATCCCTGGTTAGTTCAACATAATCCCTCTATTAATTGGTCTAAGAATACCATCCTTTCGTGGAATGTCTCTTGTCATGTGAAATGTTTAATGTCTGCCATTCCCCCCATTTCCTCTGTCTCTCTCTCTCAGGAGGAGCCTGGTGATTTAACAGGTGTGCCGGAGGACTATCACGATCTGCGGACGGTGTTCTGTCGGTCCCGGGCCGCTTCTCTTCCTCCGTCACTCCAGATTCATGTCTTGCATGTTCGCCGTGTCCTTCAACGTTTATTAGAGAATCGTCTCTACGTTAAGGCAGAGAAGTGCACCTTCCATGCCCCTTCCATAGTTTTTCTTGGTTCTGTCATTTCCGTTGAGGGTATTAGGATGGACTCCGCCAAGGTCCAAGCCATTATAGACTGGCCCGCACCTAAGTCACGCGTCGAGTTACAGCGTTTCCTCAGCTTCGCTAATTTTTATCGCCGCTTTATCCACAATTTCAGTCAGGTGGCTTCCCTCCTGACCGCACTCACGTCCGTCAAGACGCACTTTAGCTGGTCCGCTTCCGCCCAGAGGGCTTTCGACCTCCTCAAGAGCCGCTTTACGTCCGCGCCCATCTTAGTCACCCCTGATTTGTCTAGAATCAGTTCATCGTCGAGGTTGACGCGTCCGAAGTTGGCGTAGGAGCCATCCTTTCTCAGCACTCCCCCTCTGACAACAAGGTCCACCCTTGAGCTTTCTTCTCTCATCGCCTGTCACCGTCCGAGCGTAATTACGATGTGGGGAACCGAGAGCTGCTCGCCATCCGCCTAGCTCTAGGCGAATGGCGACAGTGGTTGGAGGGGGCGTCCGTTCCGTTTATCGTTTGGACGGACCATAGAAACCTAGAGTACATTCGCTCCGCCAAACGACTTAATGCGCGCCAGGCTCGCTGGGCTCTGTTTTTTACTCGATTCGAATTTGTGATCTCCTATCGCCCGGGCTCTAAAAACATCAAGCCTGATGCCCTATCGCGCCTCTTTTCTTCTGTGGTCCCCGCGGACTCTGAGGAAATCCTCCGAAGGGTTGTGTCGTCGGGCGACGGTCTGGGGAATCGAGAGACAAGTTAAACAGGCGCTCGTTAGCACTCCTTCGCCGCAGAACTGTCCCAGACATCTCCTTTTCGTTCCCACCCCCACCCGCCTGGCCGTTCTTCAGTGGGCCCACTCGCCAAGCTGGCAGGCCACCCCGGCATTCGGGCACGCTCGCTTCCATTCGCCAGCGCTTTTGGTGGCCCACTCGAGAACGTGATACGGCGTCGCTTGCGTGGCGGCTTGTTCCGTCTGCGCACAGACTAAGTCCGGTAACTCCCCCTGCCGGCCTCCTCAGACCACTTCCTATCCCTTCACGACCGTGGGTCCCATATTGCCCTAGACTTCATCACCGGTCTTCCTTCGTCGGCAGGTAAAACAGTAATTCTCACGGTTATCGATCGTTTCTCCAAGGCGGCCCATTTTATTCCCCTCGCTAAGCTCCCCTCCGCCAAGGAGACGGCGCAAATTATCATCGAAAATGTTTTCAGAATTCACGGCCTTCCCTCCGACATTGTTTCGGACAGGGGTCCGCAGTTCACGTCTCAGTTTTGGAGGGAATTTTGTCGTTTGATCGGGGCTTCCATCAGTCTCTCATCCGGCTTCCACCCTCAGTCTAACGGTCAAGCCGAACGGGCCAATCAGACTGTTGGTCGCATCTTGCGCAGTCTCTCCTTCCGTAACCCGCGCCCTGGGCTGAGCACCTTCCTGGGCCGAATATGCCCATAACTCCCTTCCGCCGTCCGCCACCGGTCTGTCTCCCTTTCAGTGTAGCCTTGGATACCAGCCCCGCTGTTCAGCGTGCGCTGGTGTCGCAGCTCGCCGACACCAACGCTCCTCCGCTCAAGCTTTGGTCCAATGCTGTGAACGCACCTGGAGGGGTGTCAGGTCAGCCCTGTGCCGCTTTAAGGCCCAGACGGTTAAGGCTGCTAACAAGCGTAGAACCAAGAGTCCCAGATATTGTCGCGCCAAAGGGTGTGGCTCTCCACCCTCAACCTCCCCTTAAGTCCGTCTCTCAGAATTAACCCCGCTTCATCGGTCCGTTCCGTATTTCTCAGGTCGTTAGTCCCGCTGCGGTACGACTTCTTCTTCCCCGCTATCTTCGCCGTGTTCACCCGGTTTTCCACGCCTCTTGTGTCAAGCCCGCCGTCAGGCTCCCACTCGCCCTCTTCCCCCGTTCACGCTTGAAGGCGCTCCATCTACAGGGTCCGCAATATTCTAGACATGCGCCCCGGGTCGTGGTCATCAATTTCTGGTAGATTGGGAAGGATACGGTCCCGAGGAGAGAAGTTGGGTTCCCTCTCGGGACGTGCTGGACCGCTCAGCTGATTGATGATTTCCTCCGAACCGCCAGGTTTCTTCTCGGAGCGCCAGGGACGCTCGCTGAGGGGGTACTGTCATGTCTTGTCCTGTCCAGTCATTATATGTTTTGTTCTTGTTCTTTCCTTCTACTCTTTCGCCATCTGCTGGCCCTCTCTGGTTACTTCTCCCCTTCCTCTCGTTCTCCAGCTGTTTCTCATCTCCCTTAATTCTCCGTCAATTCCCTTCCCACCTGTTCCCGCTTTTCCGCTGATTAGATCTCTACTTCTTTCCCTGCTTTCTCTGCTTTCGTTGTCTGAGTCTCACTTGAGTTTCACACGTTGAAACAAACCGTTGTCTACTTGTCGCTGTCCAGTCTTGTCCTATTGGCATCCACCTCTCTACGCTCTGTTCTCCGTTAACTACCTGGATATTTGTGTTCTGTTCAGTTCGCCCCACGCTGCCAGAAGTCTGGTCCCCACGGTCTCGCCTCGATCCCTGTCTACCCCAGGGGAGTCTACAGCCTGACGGCACAACACTGCAACCCCCGACTGCTGCCTAAGGGACACTCGCTAAGAGCTCTGAAGAAGCTTCTTTCATTCATCACCCACTCTGCGGGTTGTTTGTGTTTAAACCTTTGCCTCTCTAGGAGAAGATTTTGTGTCCATTTTGTATTGCTAAGAACTTTCATTAAAGAACAACATTTCTGTTACATCACTCTTGGGTCCTCACTTACCTCCACAACACAAGGTTCCTACGACTCCCTTCAGAGACCAGGAAGTGAACCTGCAAGCTGCCATGGAAGGAAGCAGGCCCGCCCTTCGATGCTGTGTCCGGTATGTGCTTTATGTATCTATTTGGACTGCACGCAGAGCTTTAGATGTTCTGAGCAGCTCTTTGTCTGCTTTGGTGGACAGCTGAAAGGGAACGCTGTCTCCAAACACGCCAAAGCATTGGCCTATCACACCCAGTCTGTGCCCACCCCTTTGTGGGTTCGAGCACACTCGACCAGAAGTGTGGCATCCTCGTGAGCACTTGCCAAAGGCACCTCTCTAGCAGACATATGCAGAGCAGCGGGTTGGGCAACACCCAATACATTTACAAGATTTTACAATCTCAGGGTTGAGTCGGTTTCGACCCTGTGTTTTCTCAGGTCCGTGCCGCTAGAACTCAGTAACGCGGTGACAACTGACCGGATGGACCGCTTGCACGTAGTGCCTTTTCCCTCCGCCAAGGTAATACCGTGCGCTCTTACCCCAGGAGATCCCACAAAGTCGGCTCCCTGGATGACTCCTCCCTAGCCTTCTGGTCCATGAATTCAGCAGAGGAATTCACCGACCAAGACCAATTCAGGTACTCAATCTACCCTGCCCTGGTATTGGTGCTCCACAGGTCAGGACACCTACATGGACTTCCGGTCGCCGTGTTTGTAGCTTCTCCTCCCTCTCGGTAAGGTAGGATCTACCACCGTGCCATTCTCCACATGTGACCTAAAAGCCCATGTGATGTATTTCACCACCCTTTACCTCCTCCAATCTGGGCTGGAGTGGTCTCCGCAGGGTCTTTCCCTCCTGAAAGAATAGGAAAACTGGGAAACAACTCCTTCCCTGATGCGTATGATAGAGTTAAGATGGCCCCAGCTGCTTTAGCTCTATGCAAGAAACATAGAGAGAGAAAAGCGCGCTGGCTGCGCTTGCTCCCATGCTTGGCATGACGCCATGATCCCCCTATTGGGACGTAAAGAACCAGAAGGTTTGGCGATTTTATGGGGCATTGGGGAAGGGTACGTGCAGTCTGGCACAGCCTGTCGTTTTGGGACGCAAGCTACCTGACCGCACCTGTGTCAGCAACGCACATACATGGTTCAGCGCATGGTGTGATTGAAATTGGACCCTTAGTGTCGCTTCTTCGACACAACGTTGAAGTGAGCAACAGACAGTTACTGTTGCAACCTCCATTCCCTGATTGAGGGAACAAGATGTTGTGTCCTCCCAGCAACGTCGCTGAATCTAACCACTCTTGCGGCCGTACCTCATCATCGGCTCCTCAGACAATCCTGAATGAAACAGATGCATTTCCCGCTTTAAATACCCATATGTCTGGGGGCAGGATATGCAAATTCTGTCTGCCAATTTCTCATTGGCCTTTTCTCAAAGTTCAGAGATGCAAAAGGGTCTCAAGAGAGACCCCTAGTGTCGATTCTTCAACACAACGTCTCGTTCCTTCCATCAGGGAACAGAGGTTACCACAGTAACCTAGATGTTATTGATGGAAAGGCAACAGTGCATTCAGAATAGGTCATCTAGAAATTTTCACAGTATTTTGTAGTGCTCATTTGAAGTGGTTTACCTTGTTATTGAATATCGGCAAATGTCTAAAACAAAAATTAGTGGACAAAACAGCCCAAATCAGTAGCCGCCTTTTCACTGTCTCCGACATTCATGTCTGACTTTCGTACCCCCCTACTGGCGATCATGATGAACTGTCAGTTTGCTTACAATGGCTTTTAGCCAAAGTGAGAACCAACGGATTACCTAAGAATAGAATTACATTACTGTGAGTGATTTTGTTGAGCAGATGAATGAATTCAATAAAATAATATTCACTTCTGTAGAAATAATTAACAGAATATTTTATTTTGATACTGTTTTATTGTTATTGTTATGATAATTAACAGCTACAACAACCATAATTCAGCAAATACGAAGCATAAATTCATAGATGTGATTTTTAATATGTATGTTTTGCATGTACAGAAATAAATAACACATGCATACATTAAATCACATTTACTGTAATTACAAAAGATTTTTGTTATATATTAGCAACATAAACAATCATATATATCGTATTCCCCATTGAGGCGCATCTCTTGCACTAAACGGTGATACAAATAATAAATAGCTATGCATACAGGACAAATGACCCCAATATTTTCAGGGAACATATAAAGACAATATTAAAATTAATAAAATATATATATTAAATTAATAATTTATTACTTTACCAATATCAATGCATATTTACAAGTACATTTACATTTACGCATTTGGCAAGTATCTAGTGTTCATGATAAAGTTAAACAAAGAAGTATTAATAATTCTCACCTCGCCCACATAGATTTGATTGGAATACATCACATCTGGTCGGGTGTCGATATGATATAGTCAGCTCAAGGTCAACATATTTAATGTATGCAAACTCAAATCAGATCAAAAATTCTCAAATCGGATCCCAAAATTCCACATCTGCAGATGGGTCATCACCCCACGCACCCCCTGTGTGACTCTCCAGAGGAAATGGATGACATCTGGTCAATCGGTGGTCGTTTGTCGTGTGCCGTGAAAAGGTCGACTTTACAGTGTGAAAACGGAGAAAACACATACAAATATACTGAACACTTACTCTGATCTCTAAAGATTTTGAGCTATTGTTCATTTATCTGTTTAGGATTGTTGCCTAAATATCTGCTGTAGTGAACATCATAATGACTAAATCAATTTGCTTTAAGCAGCAAGTCAGAATTTCATGAATTAAATGTTTGCATTAACTGTTGTGTTTTAACATGTTCTGTCAACTTAAAAACATCAGAAAAATAAATTGCGTCACTTTTTCTGAACAGCTATAATTCCCTCTCACTTCAGCAGCTGTCTGTCTGTCTGTCCATGATGTTTCCTCACCTGATAGTGACCAGGTGATACACACTTTTAGGGAAAATACAGTCATTACAGAGGAGCAAAGTTAAATACACTTCACTCATGACATTACCTTAAACCTTTAAACCTTTCAGTAATTCTCTCATGTTTCACCTCTCATTTCTCTTCAGTGGCTTCTGGATCCTTTTAGAATCGAATTGAAGACACTTTTCTGATCTGAAGACACTGTTCTGATCTGAAGACACTTTTCTGATCTGAAGACACTGTTCTGATCTGAAGACACTGTTCTGATCTGAAGACACTGTTCTGATCTGAAGACACTTTTCTGATCTGAAGACACTTTTCTGATCTGAAGACACTGTTCTGATCTGAAGACACTTTTCTGATCTGAAGACACTGTTCTGATCTGAAGACACTGTTCTGATCTGAAGACAGTGTTGTCAGTCCTGTACCTCATGACATTCAATTCCCCATAAAGTCATTACACCACAATCAGACCTCTATGATCTCAAAATAACCTCACAAAAATCTCTTTAGTAAGTGTGTGTAGTAAGCATTGGAATGTTCAGCTACCTGTCCTGATAAATGACTTTAGTGTGATTTCCCCTTTGTAGCCTAAATGTGATGACGTTTGAACAATGTTGTGATTATTGTGAGTGTTACTTACTGAACTGATCTGGATTCTTTCATCACAGGCAGCAGATACTGAAGAACTTCATCTGCTTTATTTTGTGCTCCAATAAACTGTTTCAGATCAAACATATCCATCTTCTGCTCTGAGGTCAACAACACAAACACTACAGCTGACCAGTGTGAAGAGGAGAGTTTTGTTTCTTTTATATTTCCAGATTTCAGATAATCTTGTATCTCTGTCACAAGTGAATCATCACCCAGTTCATTCAGACAGTGAAACAGATTGATGGATTTCTCTGAAGAGTGATTCTTCCTGATCTTCTGCTTGATGCATTTCAGTGTTTCCTCTTTGTGGTAGGAGCAGCTTCCTGTCTGTGTCGGTAGTTCTTGTAAGAGAGTGTGATTAGACTCCAATGAGAGACCCAGAAAGAAACGAAGGAAGAGATCCAGATGTCCATTCTTACTCTTTAAAGTCTCATTCACAGCTGTCTGATGAAGGTCAAACATAGAAACCTGTTTTGATAAATTCTGTTTCATCAACTTTAAAACTTTAGAGAAGAGTCTTTGTTTAGTGATTTGTTCAAACACATTCATGTTGTTGTTTGTAAAGTAGAGGTGCACATATAGAGCTGCTAGATGTTCCTGAATGCTCAGATGAACAAAGCAGAACACTTTCCCCTGATACAACCCAAACTCCTCTCTGAAGATCTGAGTGCACAATCCCGAGTACACTGATGCTTCTGTCACATCAATGTCACACTTTCTCATGTCTTCCTCATAGAAGATCAGATTGCCTTTCACAAGCTGCTCAAAAGCCAGTTTCCCCAGTTTGATGATCATGTCTCTGTTTTTACTTTTCTTCTCATAGTCCTTCTCATGTTTGATGTTTGTCTGAATGATCAGGAAGTGTGTGTACATTTGAGTGAGAGTATTGGGGATCTCTCCTCTCTCTGCTTCACTCAACATTGTCTCTAGAACAGTGGCTGAAATCCAGCAGAACACTGGGATGTGACACATGATGAAGAGGCTTCTTGATGACTTCAGGTGTGTGATGATTCTGTTGGCCAGACTCTGATCTCTGATTCTCTTCCTGAAGTATTCCTCCTTCTGTGGGTCATTGAATCCTCGTACCTCTGTCACTCGATCAACACACTCAGAGGGGATGAGATCAGCTGCTGCTGGTCTGGAGGTGATCCAGATGAGAGAAGAGGGAAGCAGATTCCCCTTGATGAGGTTTGTCAGCACCACATCCACCGAGGCTGATTCAGTGACATCACACAATCTCACATTGCTCTGAAAATCCAGAGACAGACGACACTCATCCAAACCATCAAAGATGAAGAACACTTTATATTCCTCTCTGGATATTTCCATTTCTTTTGTTTCACTGAAGAAAACCTGAAGAAGATCTGAAAGACTGAGTTTTTTGTCCTTCATCAAATTGAGCTCTCTGAAAGGAAGTGGAAATATGACGTGGATGTCCTGATTGGCTTTCCCTTCAGCCCAGTCCACAATGAACTTTTGCACAGAGACAGTTTTCCCAATTCCAGCAACTCCTTTAGTCAGCACAGTTCTGATGGGTTTGTCTTGTGCAGGTAAAGGTTTGAAGATATCATTGCATTTGATTGGTGTGTCCTCTGTTGTTGCTCTTCTGGACTGTTTCTCAATCTGTCTCATCTCATGTTCATTATTGATCTCTCCTCTTTCACTCTCTGTGATGTAGAGCTCTGTGTAGATCTCATTCAGGAGTGTTGGGTTTCCCTGCTTTGCTGTTCCCTCACACAAACACTGAAACTTCTTCAGCAGATTGGATTTGAATGTGTTTTGGACTTCACCATGTTGTGAGTGACTGTAAGAGTGAAATCAGTGTTCATTTTTACAGTTTTTTTTGTTATCATTTCAGTGTTTTGTCAAATATGTCCTTTGAAATAAGTATATATTTCCTCATGTCATTTTCATTCCTGTTAAGTGGCTAAAATTGCATAAAAGATTTCAATGAAAAAAAATGTTTTAGTTGATGATAATGTTTAAAATGACATAAAACCTTTTAAATTGTAATAGACCCAATTTTAAACAAATATTCTTAAACTTGTATCAAACATATAAAAGACGACATACACAATACTGAACAACTGTCCTTAGAGCTCCTGAAATAATATACTCGAGTATAAGCGACTCTTTAGAAGTTAATTTGCTGTTTTCTGAATTCTTCATACTTTAGAAACTGATATAATTTTTTGTATTTAGCTAGTTTAGGATATTGCATTGTGTGTATAGTGTGTTTTTTTACAGAAACAGCGCATTCACAACACACATTCAAGTTACACGCATTATTACCAGGTGCGTAACTTAGTTAAAGTTCACCTGTTCATTCGGTTCATTGTCTGTGCAGATGTAAGTAATAATATTACATACATGTTGTGGATATAGTGATTCATTTCATATGTAAATATGATGTGTTTGAGAGAAGTAATTCATCTGTTTTAATGCTGTACATTTTGCCAGAATTCAGTGCTTTCAACCTGTGCAGATCAAGTGGAGAAATTCAGGATATGAAATTATCTTTTTGGCCCACAAGCCACAGTGGAGGGTGAATGCCCAATTTTACCAGCCACTTTTCAAATATACTGAATGTAAAACTTTTTTACAAATGACTCGTGAACGAAAATCTGTTGAACAACTGATTGAGATGGAGGAATGTCATTCGTTCAGTTTGGCTTGTGAGTCAATCACGTTCAACATGGAGAGACAGGGGTGAAATGCATTAAGACAAATGTATAAGTATACACAAAACCTAATCCCCATTTTATGAATATATAAAAATGATTGAAGACCATTGTGGTGAACATCAGTTAAGATGGCATTCCAGGAACCAGTTTATGGCAGTGTCCCTCTCTAACTGCCGGTGTGGAAGAAGATGTGCCACAATGTGATTGGATCTTTGGTGAATGAACATAAATAAATGTTCAACAATATCAGATAAGATGTTCAGACAACAATGAGACACCTCTTATAGGGCAGGAAGGGGGACCTTCTGCACCCTCCAAACTCATTCCTAAAGTTTAAGCAAGAACTGCCATAAATTCCTTCAAGACCTCCCGGATGCAGCAGCAGGGGAGGGACACAGATATCTATTCATACCTTAAGTTTGGAGGTCTTAAATTTATATAAACCACAACACATCTACTCCATTTCAAGCAAAGCACTGTTTATGTTAATGATTGTTGACTGTTAACACAACAGTTACCGGGACAGACCTATTCACAGATAAACAAATACATGGACGATGACTTAACCATTTCTTATTTTTGTTTGGCCTCTATCCATTCCATACGATGCCTTTGATAATTTGAAAGAGGTTTGTTAAAGAAATAATGCATAGGTAAAATACACTTTTTAACATTGTACTTTATGCTATGCAAATGAGTTCCACACTAGGGTGGGCAACACCATGGCTACTTCAGACACCAGTGGCCAATCACACTTCAGGATCAGAAAGGCACCAGATTTCAATCTCCTCCTCATCAGAAAGGGACAAATATGTCCCCTGGGTAGACACACCCTTGTCCTGCATTTCCAACTCGATGGGGAAGGAGACATTAGCAGACACACCACGTCCTGAGTTTCTGACCTGACGAGGAAAGAGGATTATAGATAGTTGAGGTTAAGCTTTTCGAGCAAAACCTTTTATATTTTTTATTGCTATATTGCTACACTCTAGCTGAAAAAGGGCCCCAGCATTGAGGGACCTTATCTGACCCTAATGGCTCCTCCAGCAGAGGAAGACATTGCCTGTCCAGCATGGCTCCTCAGTGATGCAGCCAGCCTGCAAAGGACCCTGGGAAGATTCAACTGACCCAGCTGCCCGGTTCACTCTTCAAGGACCATCTTGGTATAAGCATTATTTATCATCATTTTGCCAGAGCCATTAGGTGTTTTCCCATAAGGAACATTCCCATACAATTCTCTCCCATTGCTACATTCAGTTCAACATCATTGCATTTATCCATTCTGTGTTCAAATCATTTATTTGTTTTATTGTTTAATTCAATACTTTCCTTTTTGGTTATTTGTTTATTTTCCTTTAGAATTGCAGATTCATTATTAGCATTATTATTAATCATTGTGGTATTTACTCTTGCATATCAAATGTTAATACATTTCCTTAATTGTATTACAACTGTGTCTTCATTGTGTTGATGATCAAAGATTCAAAGATCAAAGACTGGTGCCCCGTATTGAAACAATACACTCAATACAATACCTTAAGTGACACGTGATCACAAATCACTAGGTCATCTGTGAATTGAGTAGAAATTACTACACCATACTGTTAAATGGACATGAATTACTGATGGAATAATAATAATAATAATAATTTATAAAGTTTTATTTATATAGCTCCTTTCAGCAATCCAGCATAAATTGCTTCACAAAACATAAAATCAAAACACACTCAGTTAAAATCAAGTTGATACAAATGAGTTTTTAAACGAGATCTAAAAACAGACAGATTGAGCAGATCTAATGTCCCAGGGCAGTCTGTTCCATAATCGTGAGGCTTTGGTGCAGAGTGTGAGATATTTAGGCTTTTCTTAATCTTTTTTGTTTGTTTGCTTAGTAATAATTAAGCCCAGCATTATACAAAATATAGGTAAATTAAAGCCCAAAGTATACTTCGATTTTTATGTGAATGCTCAGCGTCTGTGTACTGCCTAATGCGAGCCTGTCAAAATAAACTCCATTTGATGGTGTGCACATACATCTGATATTTACATTTACATTTATGCATTTGGCAGACGCTTTTATCCAAAGCGACTTACAGTGCACTTATTACAGGGACAATCCCCCTGGAGCAACCTGGAGTTAAGTGCCTTGCTCAAGGACACAATGGTGGTGACTGTGGGGATCGAACCAGCGACATTCTGATTAACAGTTATGTGCTTTAGCTTATGTGCTTTAGCCCACTACGCCACCATCACTCCAAATACAATCTCTCTCTCTCTCCTCCCTCCCTCCCTCCTCTCTCTCTCTCTCTCTCTCTCTCTCTCTCTCTCTCTCTCTCTCTCTCTCTCTCTCTCTCTCTCTCTCTCAATTTTCAATTTAAAAGTACTTTATTGGCATGATTGTGTTACATACAATATTGCCAAAGCATTAATACACAAAACAGATATGGACAAGACAAATAATAATAATAAAATAGTAACAAATAACAATAAAGATAGAATTAAAATAAGGTGCCAGGTAATGAATCAAATAAAAGAAAAACTATAATAACAATATACACTATACAATATAAAATAAAATAAAATAAGCATTTAACATGACATTATGAACCTAAGAGAATAAAAGTACTGTGACTGAAGTATATTAAGGCAGTAATTGGTTTCTGAGGAGGTGCAGCTCAAAAATGAATATAGCTGCAACTGATGCATGATGGTCCTCCCCCAGTAACACCAGCATCTGATATGATCTCCCCCAGTAACACCAGCATCTGTTCTGATCTCCCCCAGTAACACCATCATCTGATCTGATCTCCTCCAGTAACACCAGCATCTGTTCTGATCTCCCCCAGTAACACCATCATCTGTTCTGATTTCCCCCAGTAACACCATCATCTGATCTCCTCCAGTAACACCAGCATCTGTTCTGATCTCCACCAGTAACACCATCATCTGTTCTGATCTCCCCCAGTAACACCAGCATCTGTTCTGATCTCCCCCAGTAACACCAGCATCTGATCTGATCTCCCCCAGTAACACCAGCATCTGTTCTGATCTCCCCCAGTAACACCAGCATCTGATCTGTTCTCCCCCAGTAACACCAGCATCTGATCTGATCTCCCCCAGTCACACCAGCATCTGTTCTGATCTCCCCCAGTAACACCAGCATCTGATCTGTTCTCCCCCAGTAACACCAGCATCTGATCTGTTCTCCCCCAGTAACACCAGCATCTGATATGATCTCCCCCAGTAACACCAGCATCTGTTCTGATCTCCCCCAGTAACACCATCATCTGATCTGATCTCCTCCAGTAACACCAGCATCTGTTCTGATCTCCCCCAGTAACACCATCATCTGTTCTGATCTCCCCCAGTAACACCAGCATCTGTTCTGATCTCCCCCAGTAACACCAGCATCTGATCTGTTCTCCCCCAGTAACACCAGCATCTGATCTGATCTCCCCAGTAACACCAGCATCTGTTCTGATCTCCCCAGTAACACCAGCATCTGATCTGTTCTCCCCCAGTAACACCAGCATCTGATCTGATCTCCCCCATTAACACCAGCATCTGATCTGATCTCCCCCAGTAACACCAGCATCTGATCTGATCTCCCCCATTAAAACCAGCATCTGATCTGATCTCCCCCATTAACACCAACATCTGATCTGATCTCTCCCAGTAACACCAGCATCTGATCTGTTCTCCCCCAGTAACACCAGCATCTGATCTGATCTCCCCCAGTAACACCAGCATCTGTTCTGATCTCCCCCAGTAACACCAGCATCTGATATGTTCTCCCCCAGTAACACCAGCATCTGATCTGATCTCCCCCAGTAACACCAGCATCTGATCTCCTCCAGTAACACCAGCATCTGACCTGTTCTCCTCCAGTAACACCAGCATCTGATCTGATCTCCCCCAGTAACACCAGCATCTGATCTGATCTGATCTCCCCCATTAACATCAGCATTTGATCTGATCTCCCCCAGTAACACCAACATCTGATCTGATATCTCCCAGTAACACCAGCATCTGATCTGATCTCCCCCAGTAACACCAGCATCTGATCTGATCTCCCCCATTAACACCAGCATCTGATCTGATCTCCCCCAGTAACACCAACATCTGATCTGATCTCTCCCAGTAACAGCAGCATCTGAACTGATCTCTCCCAGTAACACCAGCATCTGATCTGATCTCCCCCAGTAACACCAGCATCTGATCTGATCTCCCCCAGTAACACCAGCATCTGATCTGTTTCTGCCAAATTGGAAAACTGTGGCAGGAGGTTTGAGAGTTTGTGGAGGTATCTCTCTTTCAACTCTGTAAATTTCTCACAGTGAAGGAGAAAGTGTGTCTCTGTCTCGACCTCACCCGTGTCACAGTGTGCACAGACTCGTTCATGTTTGTCTGTTTCAGCCTTTTTCTATGTTCAGACTGTGATCACTGAGTCTGTATTTGGGGAGGATCCGTCTCTGTTTTGGATCTCTTACAGTGTGCAGATATTCTGCCAGATTATATGTTCTGTTTAGGGCCCGATAACATTCCAGTTTGCTTTGGTTTTTACTTTCATTTTCCCAATGGTCCAAATATGAATTTTTGCTTTCTTTTATGATTTGGTTTATTGTGATTTGGTTTAGTTCACCAGTGCTGGTCTGAATCTGGTGTTTGTTAGTTGTTAGTGGGTTTGTGAGTTTTCTGGTTTTAGGCTTCAGCTCTTGGGTTTTAAGGGCTTCATGTTGCAGTGTGTTAGGGGAACTTGAATTTAGGTGTGTCCAAAATTTGAGGGATTATTTTTCAATATGTATTATAAAGGGGTATATGCTTAGTTGGGCCCGGCATGCATTAGTAGGTGTTCTTCTCTGAACTCTTAGAATGTTTCTACAGAATTCTGCATGCAGGGATTCTATGGGGTGTTTGTCCCATCTCCAGTAATCTGCCAGACAGACCCCAAACTTCACATCCATACAGAGCAATAGGCATTATAATACTATCAAAGATCTTATACCAGATTGTTACAGGAATGTCAACTTGGGTAAATTTGCCCTTAATAGCATCGAATGCTCTTCTAGCTTTCTCTTTTAGTGCATTCACTGCCAGACCAAAACCCCCTAAAGCACTGATGTTTAGACCGAGGTAGTCGTAGTGTCAGGTGTGTTCTATTGCAGTGTTCCCCAGAGTGAATGTGTATCTGGTGTCCTGTAATCTGGCTTTTTTTCTGGAAAATCATAATTAGATTTTTTTTCAGATTGACTGTCAGGGCCCAGTTCTGACAGTAGTACTCCAGCAGGTCCAGGTGCTGCTGTAGCCCTTATGCAGTAGCTGAGAGCAGCACCAGATCATCTGCATAGAGAATAAATGTAACTTCAGAATGGTTTAGAGTAAGACCGGGTGTTGCAGATTGTTCCAGTAGCACTGCTAACTCATTAATGTAAATGTTGAACAGAGTTGGACTCAAACTGCAGCCCTGTCTCACTCCTCGACCTTGAGTGAAAAATTCTCTTCTTTTATTGCCAATTTTAACTGCGCACCTGTTGTCTGAATACATAGGTTTGATAGTGTCGTACATTTTACCCCCAATGCCGGATTGTAGAATTTTATAATATAGACCATCATGCCAGATGGAATCGAATGCTTTTTTAAAATCAGCAAAGCATGCACACATTTTGCTTGTGCTTTTTTGATGCACGTGCTGGTTGACTCTTGTGTGTAGCGTGTGAATGTGGTCGGTGACATTGTGCTTGGTAAGGAAGGCCTGTATCCGGGCGTTCAGGATACAGCAGAAAGTCTTCCCCAGATTGCTGCTCACACAAATGCCTCGGTAGTTATTGGGGTTTGTCTCCGCTCTTATATAATGGGTGTATTAAGCCCATACTCCAGGTGTCAGGAAAATAGCCAGACTGCAGAACCAGATTGAAGAGTTTTAACAAGGCCTCCTGCATTACTGCTGGACTGTGCTTCATCATTTCTGTTCTAACGTTGTCTAAACAACATGCCTTTCTGGGTTTTAGTTTCTGAAGTGCATCTGCCAATTCTTCTCTGCTAATCTGATAGTCTAAAGGGTTTTGGTTATTTTTTATTGTAGATTCCAATTGTGAAATTTTCTGGAGAAATGTCTTTGAATAAGTTTTTAAAATAGTCTTTCCATAATTCTCCATTTTGTATCGCTATGTCCTGACTGTGTTGTTTATTCAGGCGGTTCAATTTTTCCCAGAACTGATTATTATTAATTGAGTCTTCAATTTCATTAAGAGTGTGGTTTAGGTGTTGTTGCTTTTTGTAGCGTATTGTATTTTTATAATCCATGAGTGCTTCACAATAGTTTTGTCTGGTTTCAGATTTGTGTGGCTCTATATGTTTTTGGTTAGAGATCTGTCGGAGTAGTTTTCTTTTAATTTTACATTCTTTATCGAACCAAATTTCATCCCCGGTTTTAAGTTTAGTTTTCTTGTTTGTAAGGAGTACATTTTCTTTGATTGAGCACCTTTGATAAATGTCATTTATTTGTTGAACTGCGGAATTTACGTCGATCTTGTTAGCCATAAACAGTGTTGTTTGAAATCTATTGATTAGGTTGGACATTTCTTTGGAGCTAATTGCACTAAGGAATTCAGACTCATATTTTGGGGGACCATTTGTATGTTGCATTTAGTTGGAACAGGTTGCTGGGCTCTTGGTCTGTTCTATGGTGTTGGATTGACTTTAGGAACACATTAATTTGACAGTGGTCTGATAAGGTAGACTGTGGTCTGACAGTGAATGCACGTATGTAGGAGGGGTCCATGTCTGTAATGGCATAGTCGACAACACTAGCCCCAAGAGCTGAGCAGTATGTGAATCGACCTAAAGAGTCCCCTCGGATCCTACCATTAAGCATATACAGACCCAGGCCTCGACAGAGACACAATAACTCCTTACCGTTTTTGTTGACTCTACTGTCCGGATTGTTTCCGTGTTGTAGTGGTGGGGGTTAGATGTGTGTTGGCTTTCAGTATGTGGTTATTCCCGTGTGTATCTATAATGTCCGGTTCTGAACCTGTCCTTGCATTTAGATCCCCACATAATATCACATTCCCCTGGGTCTGGAATTGGCTGGTTTCTGTCTGAAGCTGATCAAAATGATTGTCCTTGTAGTACGGAGACTCTGATGGAGGTATGTAGGCTGCACTCTCTCTCTCTCTCTCTCTCTCCCTCTCCCCCTCCCTCCCTCTCTCTCTCTCCCCCTCCCTCTCTCTCTCCCCCTCCCTCACCCTCTCTCTCAATTCAATTCAATTCAATTCATTTCAATTCAAAATTGCTTTATTGGCATGACTGTACACAATACAATATTGCCAAAGCTTGGAATACATAGAATAATTATAAAGACATCAAAAAAATAAAATATTCTAACTTAAATTTAAATGTAAAAATTAACAGTGTAACAAATAAAAAAATTATAATTAGAACAGTTTATGAACATTTCAAAATTCTGTGAACCATGTAGAGTTCAGTGTGCAAGTGTTTGCGTGTGTGTGTGTGTATGTGTGTGAGCGCATCACTGATTAGTCGTCGACTCTCTCTTTTTGTGACAAGCATCAATGTATCTTGCTGCTATTATGATACAATCTCTTTTTTCACCTAATAAATGTTGAAATTGTGTTTTGTTGTCTAATTTGATGAAGTTAGGGCAAAGTATTTCAAATTTAGTGTAAAAAGTCCCTCTAATGTCCTCATAGTTGGGGCAGCTGGTGAGGAATTGTTCTCCCTGCTCACAGTACGGGCAGATGCGTCTCTCTGGGCAGCCAGTTCTGTCTGTATCTGCCCGTCTCTACAGTCAGAGTGTGATTGCTCAGTCTGTACCTCATCATCCTTCTTCTTAATTTACAGTCTTTCACTGTACTCAGGTATTCTGCGCTTGTGTAGTCTCTATTTAGGGCAAAATAACATTCCAGTTTACTTTGTTTTTCTGTTGATTCAGTCCAATAGGTCAGGTAATTCTCTTGTTGTGCTTTTATCATGTGGTTGGGCCGGATTGTGTGGATGAGGGTGTCCGTGTCCTGAGGCTGATTATTGTTAGTCGTGTTAGTCTGTTTGTGGAGCCTCAGGACCAGCTGAATGATGGGACTCTTCTCAGCGTTCATTTCATGGTTTTTAAGGGCTTTACAATGATAAGAGTTGGGGTCACTCATTTTTAGATGTTTCCAAAATTTGATGGCTCGTTTCTCAATATGGATTAATAGAGGGTATTGGCCTAATTCTGCCCTGCATGCATTGTTCGGTGTGTTCCTCTGTACTCTCAGGATACTCTTACAGAACTCTGTATGCAGGGCTTCAATCAGATTTTTGTCCCATTTGTCAAATTGGTGATTTAGGAGAGGACCCCAAACTTCACTGCCATATAGTGCAACAGGTTCAATGACTGACTGGAATATTTTGAGCCAGATTCTGATTGGTATTTCAAATAGGATAGATTTTTTGATGGCATAGAAGAACCTTCTTGCTTTCTCTTTCAGTTCATTCACGGCCAAATTTAGGTTTCCAGTTGAAATTATTTTCAGCCCGAGGTATGTGTAGCTTGTGGTATGATCAATTTTGGTTGTACCAAGGGTGAAATTGTGTCTCTTTCCCTGACATCTGGGTCTTTTCTGGAATGTTAGTACTTTGGTTTTAGTTGGGTTAATGGTCAGGGCCCAGGTCTGACAGAACTGATGCAGGATGTCCAGGTTCTGCTGTAGACCCTCTTCTGTTGGAGACAGCAGGACCAGATAATCTGCATACAGCAGGAACTTTATACTGGAGTCATGTAGTGTGAGGCCAGGAGCTGCTGATTGTTCTAGGAGTTTCGCCAATTCATTAATGTAAATATTGAAGAGGGTCGGTGATAGTGGGCAGCCCTGTCTCACACCCGCCCTTGAGTGAAGAACTCTGTTTGTTTATTGCCAATTTTAATAGCACATTGATTGTTTGAGTACATTGTTTTTATAATTTCGTATGTTTCGTACCTGATTCTAGAAGCTTAGAAAGAAGGCCTTCATGCCAAATTGAATCAAAGGCCTTCTGGAAATCTACAAAGCAAGCGAATATTTTGGTTTTGTTTTGGTTGATGTATTTGTCAATCAGGGTATGTAGAGTGAAGATATGGTCTGATGTTCTAAAATTTGGTAAGAATCCAATCTGACTTTTGCTCAGGACATTGTGCTCTGTAAGGAAGTGAACGAGTCTCGTGTTGATGATGCTGCAGAACATCTTCCCCAGATTACTGCTCACACAGATGCCTCTGTAATTGTTCGGGTCTGATTTGTCTCCACTCTTGAATATGGGCGTTATGAGTCCTCTATTCCAGGTGTCAGGGAAATGACCAACACTCAGAACCAAGTTGAACAGTTTCATTATGGCCGATTTGAATTTGGGGTTTATATTTTTAATCATTTCGTTAAGGATGCCGTCTGGTCCTCTTACCTTTTTTGTTGGCAGAGCCTGTATTATATCCATCAGCTCTTTTTCTGTGATGGGGTAATCTAGCGGATTTTGGTGTTTACCAATTATGTTTTCTATATGGTTTAATTTTTCATATATTTGTGTTTGTTTTATATTCATGTCTAATTTGCTATAAAGTTGTTCAAAGTGATTTTTCCAGGTGTCTCTATCTTGTATATTAATTTGTTCATGTTTCGTTTTATTCAGGAGGTTCCAGTTGTCCCAGAAACTGTTTGAATGGACAGATTATTCAATAGTTTGGAGCTGATTTTGGATGTACTGTTCTTTCTTCTTTCTGAGTGTATTTTTATATTTTTTAAGCTCCTCACAATACTGAAGACGTAAATCTGAATCGTCTAGTTGTCTGTGTTTTTGATTTGCAAGCTGTCTAAATTTTTCTTTATTCTTTTACAATCCGGATCAAAACATTTTTCCTTAATTTGTTTTTGCTTGTGATTTTTCTTAGTGGTTTTAAGATTAGATATTGTTGCCGGATAATCAAATATGTAATTGATGTTTTCTACAGCCAGATTTACGCCTTCTTCATTATGAGGATAATCATATTCTATGAAGTTATCCATAAGTAAGCACACTTGGGGGTGGTCAAATGCGGTCAGGTATTTTTCAGTGCTATTTTGGCTAACCCTAACCCTCTCTCTCTCCCTCCCTCTCTCTCTGCGCAGCAGTGCAGCACACATTGGCACATCAGACACACACAGGCAGGCAGCAGCCCCTCCCAGCTCGTATCCCAGTTGTGTTTTCTTGGCTTGTGTGGAGGTGAGTGGTGATAAACAAAAGACTAAGCTACCAGTGCCTCAACTTTACAGCTAATTAGCCAAATATAGTTAACTTGTGTCATGCTAACATGCATGACTCATGAACTACTACCTAATGTAATAAGTTATCTAAAGTTTAGCTAAGGCAATATATCATGACCATACAGGCTAATGTACTGTACTTAATGGAGACACTACAGGTGAATACAGTAAAATTTGTGTCTAATAATGTCATCATAATTGCCATTTTGATATACAAATTAGGCGTTAACTAATTAAAATGTGATAATTTTCATACATTTGACAAGACACTGCAAGTGAATAGGATAAACAAAATAACTAAAGCATATCACCACAGAACTTCCCCAGTTAATGATTTACATCAAGAGCCTTTTCCCCTGAAATCTTATGTTTAAATATGCAGATTAGCTTGATTTGTTTCATTAAGAAGAAATCAACAGATGCAAACAGACGGAGGCTTAAAACAAACACCATCTAAATGTGTATTTTTGTATTTTGTCAATAATTTTTTGCAGTGTTTTATAAGTATTTTTGCAGTGTTTTTTCACTTAACAAAACAGCAGCAACAGTATTCCAATAACACCAAAATAATTAAAACGATTTATTGCCTTGTGCAAAATAAACACATTATTAGTGAAACTATGTCCTCTCCTTGGTGCAGTCATTTATTCTAAATATACTGTATACTTGAAACTAGTAGCATAGAAAACATGCACATTGTGGCATAGTTTCCTTTGCTGTTGCTCTTGTGATAAACCTAGTGAATACTAAAGAAGACCAAGGTCTCTGTGTGAACTGATTATTTTGTAGAAATCTGTTGAGTATAAACAAATTGCGAGAGTGAGTTAAAATAAATTGGTACGGAAGTCAGAGATGTGTTAATATATTTAATGTTTTGTTTAAATAAATAATTATGAGAAGTGCCCTTTTTCAACTTGAGCCCCTACCCCCCAAAATGATAGTGCACGTCCCTGTCCATTAGACTCGAGATATACAAATACAGGCTTCCCCGTCTGTCACTCAGTCGACGTTGTGTCGCTGAGTTGACACTAGGGGTCGCTCTTGCGGAGCACGGCCATCTCTGATTTTGAGAAAAGGCCAATGAGAATTGGCGTGTGGAATTTGCATGCCACTCCCCGGACATCACGGGTATAAAAGGAGTGACGCTGCAAATACACATCAGATATCTTTTTCGGAGCCGAGAGAGCAGTCATAGAGCTGAATTCCTCTGCTGTTCCAGTCATCTCTGCAAGCTGTTGGCTTTACGGTGCTTTTCAGCGGTCCTCCCCCTCGCATACTACGTTGTGCTGAGCATACACCCCTGGGCGCTTCAGCAGCTGATAAAAGAGTTACGGAGTGAATAACTTCGTTTATATATACATTTATACTCTCGTATACATATATATATATATAAAAAAAAAAACATTAAAGAGTGGCACAAGCGGTGAAGCGTCTTTTTCAAGATGTCTTTCCATTTGTGTGTGTTTCCTGGTTGCGGTCGTTCTCTCTCCCGTCTGATGGCCACGATCGTTGCCTCTTGTGCCTGGGTTCTACCCACGCAGAGTCAGCGTTAGTGGATGGTTCATGCTCTCACTGCGAGAGCATGCCCATAGCTACGCTGCGGTCGCGCCTGCGCACTCGTAGGCGCGGGGCACCCCAGCCGCTCCCGACTCCGGTCCTTCTACGGGTATGAGGCGGTGTCGGCTAGCGCTGGAGGCGATATGGGGACCTCAGTGGGAGCCTCTCCGCCGGGTACAACCCCACGGACCTCCCACTCCCGCCACGCTCGTATGCTCCAACCGGCGCTGAGGCGCGGTTGCCGGCTCGCTTCATAGCGGACCCGCGATCACGTTCGACGCGCCTGACGACGATGAGATTTCGATCGCAGCATCGGAGAGCGGGTTTGTCATGTCTGACGCTGAAGACTCGGCTGAGCTCCCACCCTCGGGTGCGGTGGCTCAGTCGCAGGCTGACGCGGAGCTGACAGCCATGCTTGCCCGGGCAGCCGCGAGTGTCGGGCTGGAGTGGAATCCTCCGCCCCCCCCGAACCCTCGCGGCTCAATGATTGGTTCCTGGGGCCGGAGCGTCGCTTACGGCCATGCTCCGCCCCCGTTCCTTTCTTCCCGGAGGTGCATGAGGAGCTTACGCGCTCGTGGCGCACGCCTTTCACAGCCCGCACGCGAGCGGTAAGCTCCTCCGCTCTCACTACCCTCGACGGCGGGACGGCAAGGGGCTACAAGGCGATTCCCCGGGTGGACCAAGCGGTTGCGGTGCACTTATGCCCGCAAAACGCCTCCACCTGGCGGAACCGCCCGACGCTTCCGTCCAGGGCCTGTAGGCTGACGTCGTCTCTGACACCGTTGGGGACTTCGCCCGGCAGTTCACAACGGTAAGGAGGCAGACGGAGGCTATACAGCACATCCTGCCCAGGCGGAGCTACAGGCCCCGCACCCCGTCTGCTCGTCGCCCAGCGCGTCCCCCTGCGGTACCAACACCAGCCCCGCCACAGTCCGCCCCTCGGGGCCGGCCCGGCGCGGAGCTACCCGCAGGACGGCGACGCCCCCCGCCTCACGGCCGGCCGCCAAGAAACCTAAGAAGGCTTCGAAGCGCCCCTGAGACGGGCAGCCCTGGGACTCAGGGAACTGCACTTCGGGAGCTGGTAAGCAGACCACTCCCTCCCCCACCGGAGGGGCGGGTGGAGAATCCTTATTTCCTTTTGAAATTTATTTCACCGCACGTCCAACGGGCTGCGGTACCCACATTTTCAAAAAAAAAGAGCAGTTCCCTCAGCCCCCGGGCTCCACTTCCGGTCTCCCCGGCCGTCATTATCACGACTGCCGGCCACCGGTTCTATTTGGCAGGTACACCGCCCTGGAACCGGGTCTTCCGCTTCCACGCGTCTAGCCGCGGCACAACCCTGCCCCCGAGCCGACGGTCTCCGCGGGCCACGAGGACGAAATTCTTCCTCCCCCGTCCCAGGCTGTTCCGGGAGTGGTCACAAGGAGCCAGGTAAGTGCTTCGATGTCCCTAGACTCAGCACCCCGGGCTCCGCCCCGTCGCAAGGCCCCACCTGCCGGTACGTCCGACGCTATAGTCCCCTTGGTCCCTCTCGCTCGGAGTTTGGGGGCGTGGCTCGTGCTCCCCAACACGTCGCGTTGGTTGATCAGGACAGTCCGACTCGGCTATGCGATTCAGTTCGCCAGGCGCCCGCCCAGGTTCAACGGCATCCGCCCCACCTCGGTGAGAGGCGAGAACGCCGCTGCCTTGCATGCGGAAATCGCCTCCCTTCTACAGAAGGGCGCGATACAGCCTGTCCCTCCAGCCGAGATGAAGAAGGGTTTTTACAGCCCCTACTTCATCGTACCCAAAAAAGGCGGCGGGTTGCGGCCAATCCTCGACCTGCGAGTTCTGAACCGGGCTCTGCACAGACTCCCGTTCAAGATGCTTACACAGAGACGTTTTCTAGCAAGCGTCCGGCATCTGGATTGGTTCACGGCGGTAGACCTGAAGGACGCGTACTTTCATGTCTTGATCCTTCCCCGGCACAGACCCTTTCTCCGGTTTGCCTTCGAGGGTCAGGCATATCAGTACAAAGTCCTCCCCTTCGGCCTGTCCCTGTCCCTCGCGCCTTCCACGAAGGTCGCAGAGGCAGCCCTTGCCCCACTGAGGGAAGCGGGCATCCGCATCCTCAACTATCTCGACGACTGGCTAATCTTAGCTCACTCGCGAGACATGTTGTGTGCTCACAGGGACTTGGTGCTCAGGCACCTCAGCTGCTTGGGGCTTCGGGTCAACTGGGAAAAGAGCAAGCTCGTCCCGGTTCAGAGCATCTCTTTTCTCGGTATGGAGTTGGACTCGGTCTCAATGTTGGCGCGTCTCACCAGTGAGCGCGCACAGTCAGTGCTGAGCTTTCTGCGTACGTTCAGACAGAACACGTTGGTCCCACTGAAATCCTTTCAGAGGCTCCTGGGGCATATGGCATCATCAGCCATGGTTACACCGCTTGGTTTGATGCATATGAGACCACTCCAGCACTGGCTGCAGACCGAGTCGAGAGACGAGCATGGCGCCACGGCACACACGGCGTCCTTGTCGCGCAGGCGTGTTGCCGCTCTCTCAGCCCCTGGTCAGACCTAGCATTCTTACGGGCAGGAGTTCCCCTAGGCCAGGTCTCCAGGCACGTCGTGGTTACGACAGATGCCTCCCAACGGGCTGGGGTGCCGTGTGCAGCGGGCACTCAGTCGCCGGCCCTTGGACGGGCCCATGACTGTATTGGCACATCAACTGCCTCAAGTTGCTGGCAGTACTACTTGCCCTGAGGAGGCTTTTGCCGTTGATCCAGGGCAAGCACGTGTCGCTCCGGACGGACAACACAGCCGCGGCGGCGTATATCAACCGCCAAGGCGGTCTACGCTCTCGCCGCTTGTCACAACTTGCCTGCCGTCTCCTCCTTTGGAGTCAGCACCGACTCAAGTCGCTGCGGGCCACTCACATCCCAGGTTACCTCAACAGCACAGCGGACGTGCTGTCGCGGCAGGTTACATCCAGGGAAGAGTGGAGGCTCCACCCCCAGGTGGTTCAGCTGATCTGGAGTCGATTCGGCCAAGCGCAGGTAGACCTGTTTGCTTCCCCGGAATCCTCCCGTTGCCCACTTTGGTACTCTCTGACCGAGGCCCCCCTCGGCACAGATGCCCTGGCACACAGCTGGCCCCCAGGGCTTCGCAAGTATGCGTTTCCCCCAGTGAGCCTACTTGCACAGACGTTGTGCAAAGTCAGGGAGGACAGGGAGCAGGTCCTCTTAGTGGCCCCTTATTGGCCCTCCCGGATTTGGTTCTCGGACCTCACGCTCCTCGCGACAGCCCCCCCCTGGCGAATTCCCCTGAGGAAGGACCTTCTTTCTCAGGGTCAGGGCATCATCTGGCACCCGCGACCAGACCTCTGGAATCTCCATGTCTGGCCCTTGGAGGGGACGCGGTAGACTTAGGTGGCCTACCACCAGCGGTGGTAGACACGATCACTCAGGCGAGAGCCCCCTCAACGAGGCGTCTTTACGGCCTGAAGTGGCGTCTGTTTGCTCAGTGGTTCTCTTCCCGTGGTGAAGACCCCCAGAGATGCGCAGTTGGATCAGTGCTTTCCTTTCTGCAGGAAAGGTTGGAGGGATGGCTGTCCCTTCCATGGCACATCACGATGCAGTGGAAGGTAAGTATTTAGGGAAGCACGATTTGATAATCAGGTTCCTGAGAGGCGCGAGGAGGTTAAACCCACCCAGGCCGCGCCTCGATCCCTCGTGGGACCTCTCTGTGGTCCTTCGGGGCCTTCGGGGAGCTCCCTTCGAGCCCCTTGAGTCAGCAGAGCTAAGGCGCTCTCTCTGAAGACCGCCCTCCTGACGGCGCTCACCTCCATCAAGAGGGTAGGGGACCTGCAGGCGTTCTCTGTTAGCGAACTGTGCCTAGAGTTCGGTCCGGCTTACTCTCACGTCATCCTGAGACCCCGACCGGGCTATGTGCCCAAGGTTACCTCGACCCCCTTTAGGGATCAAGTGGTGAACCTGCAAGCGCTGCCCCTGGAGGAGGCAGACCCAACCTTTACGTTGCTGTGTCCGGTGCGTGCTCTTCGCATCTACTTGGACCGCACGCAGAGCTTTAGAAGCTCCGAGCAGCTCTTTGTTTGCTTTGGCGGACAGCGGAAAGGAAGCGCTGTCTCCAAACAGAGGATCGCCCACTGGGTCGTCGATGCCATCACGATGGCATACCATGCCCAGCACGTGCCGCCCCCTGCTGGCCTACGAGGCCATTCTACCAGGGGCGTTGCGGCTTCATGGGCGTTGTCTCATGGTGCCTCTCTAGCAGACATATGTAGAGCCGCGGGTTGGGCAACACCTAACACCTTTGCAAGGTTCTATAACCTCAGGGTTGAGCCAGTTTCGTCCCGTGTGTTATCAGGTGACACAAACAGGTAAGTTCGGGTCAGCTGGCCGGGTGTATCGCTTGTGCATAGCGCCTTTCCCCTCCCTTGAGGTGAAGATGTGCGCTCTTTTCCCCAGTTGCGTTCGCAGGAAGTGTGAACCCTGAACGTTCTTCCTCCCTAGCCTAGCGGCTGTCGAGTCTTCGGAGAGGCTCACTGCCGCCCGATGCGGCGTCACTAGGCCCCGTACTGAGGTAAGTGCTCCACATGTGCTGGTTGCCCCCTTCGGCAACCCTGTGTGATGTATATCCCGCAAAATGGTTTCCCTACCGGCAAACCGCGTCTTCCTTGGACAGAGGGCCCTCTGCCCTGGGTCGCCGTGTTTGAAGTAACTCCTCCCCACCTTTGGGTAGGGTCTACCACTGCGCCGTTCCACATGATGTGCTTCCGCTGTTAGCCGGTAAGACCGTGTGTGTATTCCACCTAAACCCCCCCCCCTCGGGGCCGGGTGTGGTCTCCGCGGTGTCCTCCTCTTTGGAGGGACACCCCCCAGCTTGGACCATTTATATTTGGCCCCCCAGCCGAACGATTGCGTTTCTTTTACAGGGGAGAAAAATAGAGAGAAGGCCCCGGCTGGGCCAGCCAGTCCTTATACTTCTGAGCAGTTAGCTGTTCCCCCTAGGTGCAGGGGACCGCTTCATGTCTGCCAGTGTGTTGGCGGTAGTTATGCGACGGCTTGCTGCGCTGGCTACGAGGCACACAGAGGTTTGCCTGTCTCGCACCGCTTGTCTGCGTAACTCTGTTCAGCTCTGTGGCGTTTTCCATGGGACCCCTAGTGTCAACTCAGCGACACAACGTCGACTGATTACTGACGTAACCTCCGTTCCCTGATGGAGGGAACGAGACGTTGTGTTCCCGCTAGCCACAATACTGAACCATCCGCTAAAAGCGCCGGGTCTTTGGCTCGGCTCCTCAATGCGATACCTGATGTGTATTTGCAGCGTCACTCCTTTTATACCCGTATGTCCGGGGGAGTGGCATGCAAATTCCACACGCTAATTCTCATTGGCCTTTTAGCGGATGGTTCAGTATTGTGGCTAGCGGGAACACAACGTCTCGTTCCCTCCATCAGGGAACGGAGGTTACGTCAGTAACCGAGACGATCTCTTGACCTCCTCACACACGCGCTCTTGACGTGCAAATCCACTGTTGCTGTTTTTACCTTCGACTGTTATTTACCGGCGATTACATCTTTTAGCATTTGTTGGTGACAGTAAAGGCTCAAATGTGAGTACTGCCACCATGTGGACCAAGTTATTCATGTAAATATTTCCACGTGCATGCGCAGTCTGCGCTTTCAAAGATGTGCAGTTAGAATAACCGGTCTGCGTGTGTACAGTGCTCGAGCACACTGCTAATGACGAGATTTGCATCACGCATCCTGTACGTTTGCTTCTAAATCTAAGAATACAGCCATGGCCAGAAGTATTGGCAGTCAGGCACGTGCACACATAGACATCAAAAGGGGCTTGAGCACCTGCCCTTTTTATTCCTGGAGAGAAAGTGCCCTTTTTTCTGGGGGTGCTTTTTTATTTTTAAAATTTTAAATAATATGTATTCCTGTTTGCGCAGAATGCGCACAGCTTCCCTGGTCAAGCAAATATATTTATTGAATAGTGTATATAAATATCGGGTCAGGAGTTCTGAAGCGCTCTTTTGTATAATATATTATGTACATATTATGTATTTGATTAAAACATTCAGGCAATTCAGTATTCTGATGCTTGGTTTCAAATTATTAGTAAAACACGCCCCTCTGCTTGATGCAGTTATTTAGGTTATTCTAAATATATACTTGAAACTAGTAGCATAGAAAACATGCACATTGTGGCATGGTTTCCTTTGCTGCTCTATACACCTAGTGAATACTAAGGAGACCATGGTTTCTGTGTGAACTGATTATTTTGTAGACATCTTTTGAAAATGAAACAATTACGTGAGTTTGAGGAAGATAAAATTAATTAACTTTTTAAATTAATTTTTTAAAAAGGAAGTCAGAGTTGTGTTAATATATATACTTTTTTTGTTTAAAAAAAGTAAAAAAATACGTAATTATGAGAAGTGCCCTTTTTTTCACTTTGCACGTGCCTGTGCCTGCACATCCCTGTTGGCAGTTAAATACATATTGCGTTTTCTACTTCAGTATTTGTAAATAATTTTTTCTGGTTCTCTATGGGATTAAGATCCAGGGATTTGTTTGGCCAAAGATCCAAAATTTCAATGTAATAGTCTCCGAGCCACTTCATTATCACTCTTGCCTTGTGACATGGTGTTCCATCATGCTGGAAAATGCACAGATCATTACCAAATTGCTCATGGATCATTGGGAGAAGTTGCTCTTGTAGGACGTTTTGATACCATTCTTTAATCATGGCAGTGTTTTTGTGCAGGATTTTGAGCGAGCCCGCTCCCTGTGATGAAGAGCAACCCCACACATGGATGGTCTCAGGATGCTTCACTGTTGGCATGACACAGGACTAATGGTAGCGTTCACCTTTTCTTCTCCGGACTATCGATTTTCCAGATGTCCCAAACAGTCGGAAGGGGGCTTCATCAGAGAAAATAATTTTTCACCAGTCTTCTGCTGTCCAATCCTTGTACTTCCTGCAGAATATCAGTCTGTCCTCAATGTTTTTCTTGGCTTCTTTGCTGCCCTTCTTGACATCAGGCTATTGCCCAAAAGCCTTCGCCTCACTGTGCGTGCAGATGCACTCACACCAACCTGCTGCCAATATTAAGCAAGCTCTGAACTGATGGTGACACGATTCCATAGCTGACTCCTCAGGAGGAGACCTAGTGCCTGCTGGACACTCTGAAGCATACTTCACTGCAGTTGAATCCCTCTCCTTGAAGTTCTTGATGATTCGGTAAATGGTTCTTTCAGGTGCAATATTCTTTGCAGCAATTTCCTTGCACGTGAGGCCATTTTGATGGCTGCACGTCTTTCTTTAGAGGTAACCATTGCTAACAAGAACACAATGATTGGAAGCACTTCTTCCCTCCTTTTGTAGCAATCGGCCTGCACTTATAATCCAATCAGAATGATCGAGTGATTTCACCTGACTAGTGCTCGTTCACACTTTCCCAGGCGCTGCTGATATGATGAGTGAAATTATGTTAGTTGGTCATTTTGTGCCAGGGCCAAAATAAAGTTTGGGTTTTTGTGCTAAAGTTAATTTTTTTGGGCCAATTAAGCTTTTTGCAATTATTTAAAATGCATCTGATCACTCTGCACAATAATGTAGAAACAATGTGAATCAACACCACAACAACTGAAGCAGAAAACTTTGCAAAACACAATTTATGTCACTGCCAATACTTTTGGCCATGGCTGTACTTTAGTCGTAAGAATTGCCATTTGTGGTGCCAACTGATATGATGTTTAAACTCTATTTTAAAGTGTCTTTGTACTTTTGTAGACATGCAAATTCCATTTGTCTTCCTTTATGTTTCTTTAAAGACTGACTTTAGCATGAGCCAATAGTATTCGAGAGCGGGCTGTGATGGAGTATATCATGGTTGGACCTACTGAGTAAATACACCCCTACAACTGAACTAGTCAGTCATTTTGTTCATGTTGTGAACAAACTTGAATGTAAAGGATTATAATGTTATCATAATACTAATAGACCTATCCAGACAAAAACATTTGTACCTCAGACCAGTTGGTGCGTGTTCAACATTAAATGTTAGTGGCTGCTTCATAGACCAGTCACTCTTCATGGACACACAGCTGGGCTCAGGTGAGTCTGATCTCTTCATATGGAGTTGTCTTAAACAGAATAGAGACAAGAGTTCATATAGATGATTTTATTTAACATAGAAATAATCTACAGTATCTTTATCTATCTTGACAAAAATGTTGTACCTCAGACCAGTTGGTGCGTGTTCAACATTAAATGTTAGTGGCTGCTTCAAAGACCGGTCACTCTTCATGGACACACAGCTGGGCTCCGGTGAGTCTGATCTCTTCATATGGAGTTGTCTTAAACAGAATAGGAAAAGGAGTTCATATTAATTCATTTAAACCTCATGCAGACAATTAAATTCTTCTTCAACAGTTGTGCATATTACAACACGATGAGTGGTGTTTGAAGAATAGCATCAGATTTATAGAGTATTGGACGGGTTTTTGGGGTAGGCCTGTCCCTCTAAAAGGAGATGGACTTCATCCCTCCAGTGAAGGTGCCGCTCCCCTCTCTAGTGATTTGGCTCATAGTCTTAAAGGGATACTCCAGCTGTGGGAAGATGAATGTGTATTTAATAGTGGTCATTTATGTAGTAGAAATGTGAAATTATTTTTGAATTTGAAGCATTCTAGACTGAGAAAAGGCAAAAAATGTATTTTTTACTCATGTGGCTGAAAGACAACAACTCCCAGAATGCACTTGCTTTGCCGCACTTACGAGGCCACTCCCAAACCATGCCTGTGCGCATACATGAAAATATAACAATAGCTCAGCTGACTACGCGGGAACAACATTGTGATTATGCCGGGTGTCCAAACTCTGTACATTACGTCTTAGTAACAAAAAGAAATACAAAACAAATACTCACTTTACACTAAGCCGTCCATTTGTCCCTGCAGGCTTTGGCTGGCGTTTCCAATTTATCTCTGGGGTCCTGAAATAAGTTTACAGGACCCCCCTGTCCATGTGTGGTACAAAACTTGGGTGCTCAGTTACACATGCTAGCGGTGCAGTTTCATCAGCGGATTCAGCGATCTCATGCAGAAGAAAATGGCATCGCTGAAATTCGCGACAGCAATAGGACTCTCTATCTGTTTGCATAGACGCACAGCGAGAGCACTGACACCACCAGTTCGCCCCAGCTCGAGTCTGGCCGGGCTCTTCCTCCTGACCGCCAAGCAGGTCTTGCTCCCCTGCTGCAGCAGCTGCTCCGGCCGCCTCTTGCCTCCATCTCCCGCAACTGTTTGTCACTGTATTGCGGCTCGTATAGGTAGCCGCAAGCATCCGATTCACACAAAAGATCTTCGAAATCCCCATCTGTCATTACTTCAAAACTTTCTTCCGCCATCGTGATTAGACTATTATACAAAGTTTTACAGAGCAAGAGCCTGTTAGCTTAGCTTAGCTTAAAGATGGCTGACACTATCTTTACATTCTATGAGTAAGATCCCGCCTCATATGGGCGTGGTGAAAACATGCGGAACTAGCTACTAATACTGGCTGTAGTTTAAGCCTCTGGCCCAAAAATCCTCCGATGACGCAAAATGACGATTTTTGCGTCATCAGAGGATTTTTTTCCAGACTAAAAATGAAATTTTCTCTCATATCATGGGGATATGAGGGGGGGAAGCAGGGTAATTCGAAAATACTACTGGTTTTCTACTGATACAAAGCTTAATGCTAAATCCTGGAGTATTCCTTTAATAGTGTTAGTGTGGGATGCACCAATACAAATTATTCTTAAACTTAGATTAAATGAAGGTTAATCTGATAATTCTGTTAAAATTGGTTTAAAATTCATAAGGGTTACACTTTAACCACATTTTGATGTTGATTTAAATTTCACAGTTAATCTAGATTAACTTTAATGCTGTTGCTCAATTACTGTAAACTCTGATTTAAAGCATTTAGGTGGTTTAAATAAAAGAATACAAAAACTGACCACAATTGAAGATGAATGACTGGGTAAGCAAACAATGGATGTGCCATCAGCCCTCTGATAGACGTTTATTCTATTATTACAAGCGACAGGTGATCATTATTGCTCCCCTCCTCTCTAATACGCGCTTCAGTCAGCAGAAAAAACACTTTATTTCTGGCTATATAATAGTGGAACTGAAGGGAGGGGAGGTGGTCGAGCAGAGATTTCCACATCTTGATTCTTTTTGAAAATGCTGCTGCAACATTTTCTCAACCTGGTTGATAAATGGATATTCTCTCATTATTTATGGTGTGTTCACATTTGGCAGGTTTGGTTCGATTAAGGGTTTTCATTCATTCAAATGAACTGCATTAAGTGTGTGTTTACACTTGTAGTTAGGTTATCTTGGTCCTCTTGGTCTGGACAAAAAAGAAAATCATACATTTAGTCCTGGTTTGCTTGGCGTTCACACTGGCATTTTTAACACCGAACCTAACGATACAAAACCAAAGGCATAAGGAAAAGTCACAACCTGATTGGACAGCTTTTATGATGGATGCGATCATCCAAAACAAGGCTGGCTGCTGGGCAAAATGCGCTCATTATATTTATATGTATATATGGTGGTATTTTTACAAGCTGAGTACAAAGAAGACCAAATCCCAGCACCTATCCCAGTTTGGGGCACATTAGTAACCGTAGTGGGCCTGGCTGTAAACTCCTCAGCAGAATTCATGAGCCACAGGGCTAAGGAGAATGGACATCCAGGGTCCACGACTTTGTGAACTCAAATGGGGGTAAAAGCGCACGTTTTCGCCTCAGGGGAGGAGAAAGCACTATATGCAAGTGATGACAAAACACTGGACAAAACTCGCTCAACCCGGAGATTGTAAATCTTACAAAGTTATTGGGTGTTGCCCAGCCCACTGCTCTTCAGATGTCTGCTAGAGAGGTGCCATTGGCCAGTGCCAACGAGGATGCCACACTCCTGGCAGAGTGTGCTTGTATTCCCAAAGGGGCAGGCATGGCCTGAGCCTGGTATGTCAGAGCAATGGCATCCACGATCCAGTAGGCAAGCCTCTGTTTGGATATAGTGTTCCCTTTCCACTGTCCGCCCAAGCAGACAAAGAGCTGCTCAGAGCGTCTAAAGCTCTATGTGCGATCCAAATAGTTGCACAAAGCACGCACCAGACACAGCAATGACAGGGCTAGGTCTGCCTCCTCCCGGAGCAGCGCTTGCAGGCTCAACACCTGATCCCTGAAGGGGGTCGTTGGAACCTTCAGCTCGCTGATAGTACAACCGCTTGGCTACGAAGAAACAGTCTGATTTGAGTGGGTGTTCCAGCTCCTTTTATACCTGCATGTCTGGGGGAGTGGCTTACAAATTCCACTCGGCAATTCTCATTGGCCTTTTCTCAAAGAATGGAAGGTGTTCGGGGCTCTCAACAGTGACCCATACTGTCACTACATTGACACAACGTCGAGTGAGTGACAGAAGAGGAAGGAGACAGTGGTCGCTTGACTAAATGACTACATCTCATTTTACATTTAATTCTTTCCATCTTGAGAATATTTCTGGTTTAGGACAGTGAAAAGCAGCACACTGGAGTTGTAGTTTTCCTGAAGATTCTCTGTAAAGTTGTGTGAAAACAGTCCTAACAAGAGACGTCTGAAATACATGCTAACCATCTGAACATTGCTGATTCTCACACACCTTGTGTGTTTTATGGAAGATGTCATGTTGTCATCACAGTAACTGTTTGCTCATGTTTAATGCACAGTCCTAGTTCAACATTCAGCAATTTCACTTCTGCTTATTTGATGAAGATATATTTGAGCACATGACATTACACAGCAGATCGGATCTGAATGTCACTGGGGCTCATACACACCCGGTCCCTTATCAGGCTAATCAAGCCTCCGAGAGGGATAAATGCCGACTGCAGAGGATTGTGTGGGAGAGAGAGATAGTTTACGGACATGTCCGTCATGTGTGTGTTTTGTCTGTTTAAGTTTATTATTAAAATATTATTTATATCGTCAAGGTTGTTCTCGCCTCCTCCTTTCCATTGACTCCTTTACACTGGTGCCGAAACCCAGGAAGGAAGAGGGATGCCCGTGGCGGAGTCCTCGACACTGCCATCCACCGGGAGAGGGAGTAGACCGACCGCCCGGACGCGGTGAACGGCCGGACTCCCCGACCGCCTGGAGCGATGGAGCCTTTGCCAGGGGAGGAGGAGAGCCCTGCCACAGTCACTAAAGCTGGAAAGACTTTCAGCTACGACTGAAGAGGTTCAAATTTACATGCCAATAAATGCACAGAATTGATGTACACTATACAATGCAATGTGCTGCTTTCTGAAAAACTGTTTTCACAAGAATAAAATCATCAAATATAGTTTGATGGTTTGTTCTGCATTCATCTGAAGAAAATTCTGTGTTTGTGTATAAAAATGTTCAGAGAAACACATTTGAGTTTCACCTTCTACATACGACTGACTGTGCAGGTTTTTCCAGTTCTGTCTGTGACTGAATCAAACCGGTCTCACTGTCATCTGACTGTAGATCTCACTTTACCCTAAAGCTGTTTCACATGTTTATACTTGAGATAATCCAGTCTGTTCTCATTTCTCCTCAGTGTTTTTATACTGTAGTGTTGTGCAGCATATCAGAAATATCTATCAGTGTATTTTATTCAAGCATTGAAATCCTCTGACCTCTTGACCTTCCCTGTGTCTGTCTGTCCACTGAGATCCTTTGTGGAGTCCATGACATCATCTGAACAGTCCACTGAACACCTGTCAACAAACGGGACATCATCTATATTTGTGACGTGTTTATTTGTTCAATACTGACACATATTTGTTTTTATTTGTCCTCTAGAATATTCCATTAGAAATGAATCAATGAGGTTCAATTGCAGACTGTCAGCTTTTATGACATGTTAAACACCAGCATAAAGAGAAAACATCAGAAGACTCAACAGAAGAAAACAAAGCAACGTTTCAAGTCAATAGAAGAAATAACATTTCAGTGCCAAAGAAACTGAACACATACTGACAATTCAGATAAAAGAGCAAAAATCTCAGTATCTGTTTGTTCTGCTGTGATTAATACTTAGATATCTGTTAGATGTCTTACTGTAGCTGATAGTTTGAAAGGTTTATTATTGTTGTCTTGTGAGTTTTGGTTTGTTTAGCAGCAGTTCAGTACTCACCTGTCAAGAACTGTTGATGTTCCTCTTTACTGACTAGAATATCACCTACAAAATACTTCACAATGAATTTATTGATTGTTTCAGACCATTCAGTGGAACAAAAACTGTCAAACTTTTTCTCTGTTTCTCTCGTCGTGTAATTTCCTGCTCTTGTCACCCAAATGAACCATGGCACACTTTACTCAGTCATACACTGTTTTTACAGCCATCTGATTTACCAACAGTCTTAAAACTCTGAGTGTCATAAAACACGTTTGATTTGATGCTGTTACATATACCTTGTCTTGTTTCTCTGTTGCCCTTTGTCTGCCATTTTTGTCACCTTTGCATTCCTTAGTTTTCACTTTTGTCCCTTGTGTAGCTCCTTAGTCTCTTTGTTAGCTTTCTTGTTCACTTGTCATTGTTTAAGAACTACACTTCCCAGCATCCACCTGCCATCATCACTGCCATTTTGTTCATTGTTCTCACCTGTGTCTTATTCTGTCATCACTCACTGTGTATTTAAGCCCTGCTTTTTGTTCACTCCTTGTCGTTTGTTGTTTGTTGTTAGCCTGGTTTGTGTTCCCTGCCCGAGTTCTCTGTCTTGTTCCTTCGTGTTTAGTTTTCAGTTTTCAGTTCTATTTTCCCCATTGAGGGTTGTTCCTTTGTGTTTTTCTTGCTTGTTTATTTAATAAATTGAAACTGCATTTAGATCCGCATCTCCTCGTCTGCCTTGCTGCTCAAGCGTTACAGATGCAATCATCAGTAGATCTATTTATTTTATACAATTAATTTAGTAAGTAATTTTTATTTCTATAGTTTCTAGAACAGATGTCACAAAGTGCTTAACATTCACAATATAAAACCAAAGAAGCATATAAAAAAACAAATGAGATAAAAGCAATTTTAAACAAGTGGGTTTTCATCTGCTTTTTAAAAATGACCACAGAGTCCACAGATCTTAAATCCACAATTTGGGAGCCACAACCTCAAAGGCGCATCACCTTTAGTCTTTAGTCTAGAGAGAGGAACAGCTAACAAGACCTGTTCTGAAGATCTCAGATTCCTGCTGGAGTTATGAGGTTGCATCAACTCTTTTATATAAGCAGGAGCTTGACCATGCAATGCTCTAAACACCATCACAAGAATTTACTGGGAGCCAATGTAAAGAAATTCAATTGGTGTTACATGTGATCTCTCTGATGACTTTGAAGCACTTGTAATTGTTTTAAGGATGCAGCATTAAGACAAGTAAAAAGAGAATTGCAATAATCAAGGCGAGAGGAAATGAACGCATGTATGATCATCTCCATTTCTACTGTGGACACAATTGGCCTTAGTTTAGCAATATTTCTCTACTGACAAAAACAACAAGAGAATTTACATGCTGATTAAGACTCAAGGTCTGTCCCATATAAACACCCACATTGCGAAGGCTTAACAAAATGAGATAAAGGACCAAGAGTTTCCATCATCTTTGGGAGAACACCAGCAGGAGCAGAGACAAGAACTTCTGTTTTTTTCTGCATTTAACTGCAAGTTGTTTTCAGCCATCCAATCTTTTATAGAGTTTATGCCATTTATAATAATAGATAATTTAGTTATTTCATAAGGCTTAAAATAAATATATAGTTGAATATCATCTGCATAACAGTGATAACATACTCCCGGAAATATACTTCTTAATCGCCCTAAAAGCAACAAATATAGTGAAAAAAAGCCAAAACAGAGCCCTGGGGAACACCACAGGACACAGATGCTGTTGATGAGACATCATTTTGAACTCTGACTGAAAAAGACCTGATCAGTATGACGAGAACCACCTCAAGGCTGTTCCAGAGACACCAACACCTTTTCTAAGCCTTTCCACTAATATACAGTGATCGACAGAGTCAAAAGCAGCTGCAAGATCTAAAAGAATCAGTACAGAACATATACCTGCATCAGCTTGCATTAACAAATCATCTGAAACTCTAAGGAGAGCAGTTTCAGTCGAGTGCAACCGACGGCAGCCAGACTGACATTTCTCAAATACATTATAGGCATCAAAACAGCTGTTAGTTGATTAGCAACACTTTTTCCAAAACCTTATAATGGTCACTTAGAAATAACGACTACCACATGATGAGTTTAGATTAAAGGGCAAGTCAAATAAAATAAGATTATGATCTGAGACACAAAGGTCCTCAGATAAACAGAGTTAATACACTCACCTAAAGGATTATTAGGAACACCTGTTCAATTTCTCATTAATGCAATTATCTAATCAACCAATCACATGGCAGTTGCTTCAATGCATTTAGGGGTGTGGTCCTGGTCAAGACAATCTCCTGAACTCCAAACTGAATGTCAGAATGGGAAAGAAAGGTGATTTAAGCAATTCTGAGCGTGGCATGGTTGTTGGTGCCAGACGGGCCGGTCTGAGTATTTCACAATCTGCTCAGTTACTGGGATTTTCACGCACAACCATTTCTAGGGTTTACAAAGAATGGTGTGAAAAGGGAAAACATCCAGTATGCGGCAGTCCTGTGGGCTGAAAATGCCTTGTTGATGCTAGAGGTCAGAGGAGAATGGGCCGACTGATTCAAGCTGATAGAAGAGCAACTTTGCCTGAAATAACCACTCGTTACAACCGAGCTATGCAGCAAAGCATTTGTGAAGCCACAACACGCACAACCTTGAGGCGGATGGGCTACAACAGCAGAAGACCCCACCAGGTACCACTCATCTCCACTACAAATAGGAAAAAGAGGCTACAATTTGCAAGAGCTCACCAAAATTGGACAGTTGAAGACTGGAAAAATGTTGCCTGGTCTGATGAGTCTCGATTTCTGTTGAGACATTCAGATGGTAGAGTCAGAATTTGGCGTAAACAGAATGAGAACATGGATCCATCATGCCTTGTTACCACTGTGCAGGCTGGTGGTGGTGGTGTAATGGTGTGGGGGATGTTTTCTTGGCACACTTTTGGCCCCTTAGTGCCAATTGGGCATCGTTTAAATGCCACGGCCTACCTGAGCATTGTTTCTGACCATGTCCATCCCTTTATGGCCACCATGTACCCATCCTCTGATGGCTACTTCCAGCAGGATAATGCACCATGTCACAAAGCTCGAATCATTTCAAATTGGTTTCTTGAACATGACAATGAGTTCACTGTACTAAAATGGCCCCCACAGTCACCAGATCTCAACCCAATAGAGCATCTTTGGGATGTGGTGGAACAGGAGCTCGTGCCCTGGATGTGCATCCCACAAATCTCCATCAACTGCAAGATGCTATCCTATCAATATGGGCCAACATTTCTAAAGAATGCTTTCAGCACCTTGTTGAATCAATGCCACGTAGAATTAAGGCAGTTCTGAAGGCGAAAGGGGGTCAAACACAGTATTAGTATGGTGTTCCTAATAATCCTTTAGGTGAGTGTATATAAACCAAAGCTAAAGACAAGATCTAGAGTATTCCCTTTTATATGAGTGTGTTCAGAAACATGTTGAGTAAGTGTAACCCAGTGACAATACAGGGTTAACATAATTTAAAATTGTATTAAAATAGCGTAATATCCCTTTAGGAAAATCAGCCAATCAGGAGTGATAGTTCCTTCCCCAACTGAACATGATTGACAGGTCACGACGCAACTGCGTGATCCTGTGAGACCCTGCGCGTGTGTAACTGTACGTTCACACCAGAGGCGGCGAGAGCGTCAAATCGACCGGAAGTCATTCATTTTCAATGACAGCCAGCGTCTCTCGGCGGCGAGAAGCGGCGCGGCGAGTCTTGGGCGGCGTGGGCGTCAGATGGAAGTTCAAGTGCAGTCAACATTATGGTAATGAGCTGTGACGCGGTTCGGCGGCAACCTATTGGAATATAGAAGTGCTCCGCTGTAGCGAAGTCTAGAGAACACAACCGTGTAAACTTTGGTTCCCACCAAACATTCGTTCTGAAGATAAAATGGAGAAACGAATTATTGCCGTGACGGGGTTCCCTGTAATATATGACCAAGACCACAGTTTTTATTACAAATGTATTTTATTTTGATAACAAACAACAGTAATTTTAATTACTTTCTGCCATCGATCAATTTCTTATTTTCACATTTTAAAGAGTTCATGATTATATACGCTACTTGTGATCGGTCGGCAAAAAGTAAATGGTCGACATGTCTGGATGTTTAAATTGCGGCCCCCTTTAAATATAGTTCACAAAACAAAGCATTCTGAACAAACGTTGCCGCCTATTTCAACTACGTCAGAGCGTCCACGAGCGTCCTTGAGCGTCGAAGGCAGGGCAGCCAGAGCGAATTTGGACGCTCTCGCCGCTTCTGGTGTGAACGTACAGTAAGTGAGGAAAAAGAGAGGAGACGAACATACTTGATGGCGGCGGGAAAGGAGTGGACATTTACAGATTTAAAGTTAACAGAGTGATAAAAGTGAGTGTATTAGCAAGTTAATGAACCACTACAGAAGACCGGATAAGGAGGAGCAACCGGGAGTTGGGAAAAATCCCGTTTTTCACCTCTATTTGTCTCGGTAAGCTAGTGAACTGCATGACGCTAATATTGCTAACTGTGTGTGCAGTGCTACATTTGCCTGTTTGTGTATCAGAAGTTCACAGCCTAGCGTAGCAATTGATTGCTGACAGTGATAAAAAGTTCTAATTTTAATTAGCAACTGAAATAGTAAGCTGGTATTTAAGTTACCTGAGCACAACTGCTTTTATGTTAATTTACTTTTAATTTTGTTTTAAGGAGTATCTTTTAAGGAGAGTGAATTACACAGCATTTCTATTGAAATGAAGGTTATATAAAAATACTATATGGTTTTCTATGATGATTTTTATTTTATTGTTGTGTGTGGAAATGTTAAACCTTAATGTTTAAATTCTGCTGTGGGAAGATAAAACATTTTGTTCTGATAAGGGTACTCTAATAAGAGTATTAGCATTTCAACTACAGTTAGGTGTTGCAAATTAAACTCATGTAGAGCCTGATTGCTAACAGTTTTCCTAATACAGGGATAGGAGTAGCTTGATGTAATTTCTGTTGATTTATTATCAGCTGTTATTGAACAAAGTACAAAATTGTACATGTTATATGCTGGTTACTGTAGATATATCTTGATATTGAGCTGAGATTTGAAGTTGAACTGAAGTGTGATAAGTAGGCCTGAACATGTGATCATTGAGTATTATGCAGCATTTGATGCTTAAATGTTACATGGTTGTTATGCTTTAGTATGATTGTTGTACAACATATAGATGTATAGAACATAATCTTAAATCCTGTTTAAAAAAAAAACAGGTCAGGTCTTATGGACAGAGTGAGAACTACTTGAAAGATCTCTTCCCATTGATGGCGAGCCTCCCAGTGTGATCTCGAAGAGACGCAAACCAACTCAACGAACACTTCTCCTGGTGGTAGGACAGTATCAGTCGCCTGAGCTGGTACACACATTTCATCCAAAAGTGCCAACTTTCCTCTTAAACAAGGAAATTCACAGAACTGGTGACACACACACTGTGACAGAGAACTATTGACAGTGGATTGACTAATCCAGTAATTGATTACAAACAGACAGACTTTAACGACTACAAAAGAAAAAAAAACAAAGACTCATTTACTTTAAAGGGCCCAATTTTTTATTTTCATGTATGTTATATCATTGTGTTTAAACTGTTATTTACTTATGGAAATGTGAGTAAAAGTTACATTGTTACAACTTACCTGGTCTGATACTTCCTTTTATGGGTGCAGTTTATATCACTTAGCTCCTTATGAACCTAGCACAGTGTAGCTCATATTTAGAGAGTAGCACGGTTACATAAGATTCAAAGATTCAGTGATATTCAGAAAGTTAAGAGCAAATTTATCAGATACATCATCAATATGAATATTAAAATAACCAAGAATCACAATACTAGAAAACTGAAGAATAGATGACAAAAAGTCACTGAAATCATCAAAAAAAAAATAATTTTTTGTGCCAGTAAATAACGGCTGATTAAACTAGTAGTTTGAAAGGTTTATTATTGTTGTCTTGTGAGTTTTGGTTTGTTTAGCAGCATTTCAGTACTCACCTGTCAAGAACTGTTTCATGCTCTTAAAGGGATAGTTGAGCCAAAATTACAAATCTGTCATCATTTTCTCACCCTCATGTTGTTCTAAACCCGTATGTCTTTCTTTCTTCAGTGGAACACAAATGATCTTATTCAACATTCACTTTCATTAATGAGGAAAAATATTCAGTGACTGAGGCCTAACATCTCATTTTGTGTTCCACATGTTAAACTGGTTTGGTACAACATGAGTGTGAGTAAATGATGACAAACTGTTCACTTTCACTGAACTATCCCTTTAAAGCTTATAAAGTACAGTGTGAGTTCATGTAAATATAATTTGTCTTTTGTCTTTAACTGCTGTATAATATATGATGTGGAAATTTCACTGAACATGTTAATTTTAGGACAGCAGATTAGGAATGGGGAAATGAAGCCTCATAAATTGTTTCTCTGATTGTTCTGGGAAAATATTCCAGATTGTCAAAACAGCGTCATCTGGTGGTTAATACAAAATAAAGCAGCAAAAAACCTGATGATGAAAATTTCATATTTCAATGTTACATGCACAAATAAAAGCCTAACACATGTGTGTGAGTGAGTGTGTGTGTGTGTGTGAGCGTGTATTTATCACTTTGTGGGGACCAAATGTCCCCATAAGGATAGTAAAACCCGAAATTTCTGACCTTGTGGGGACATTTTGTCGGTCCCCATGAGGAAAACAGCTTATAAATCACACTAAATTATGTTTTTTGAAAATGTAAAAATGCAGAAAGTTTTCTGTGAGGGTTAGGTTTAGGGGTAGGGTTAGGTTTAGGGGATAGAATATAAAGTTTGTACAGTATAAAAACCATTATGTCTATGGAAAGTCCCCATAAAACATGGAAACACAACGTGTGTGTGTGTGTGTGTGTGTGTGTGTGTCTGTCAATATGAACCAATAATATTCAATATGATGTAATAATGTAGAATAATGAATAGAAATATGACTAACAGAGTATTTTGAGCTGTAATTTTTGGTATTTTCTATCAGTGTTGGGTGTAATAAATTACTAAGTAATTAATTACTGTAATTAAATTTATTATTAATTGAAAAAAGTAATGTAATGTATTACTCTTAATTTTTCAGTAATTTAATTACAGTTACTTCTGATGTAATTGTGTTAAATACTTTATAGACTATAGAACAATTAGTGAATTAAAAATTGAAATTTAACGTCTAATGTTAAAATGTATGTTTTCTAATTTAATGCCACCTCCTTAAATTCTTTTGCCAGTTCAGCATTATTGACATGACAGTTTTATAACAGTATTGCCAAAACATTACAAACATGTTTCTATTTCTCTCTCGGCAACAAGGACCTGTGATGTGTTCCTCTATCTCTAGATCATGGGCACTTAGTCTATATTTAGACACAATCATTCTTTCTTTAAACTGTTTCATTGATAATCTTTTGTAAATTTGGTATTTCTGTTTAGGACCGAATAGTGCTGAAGTTTGTTGTGGAGGTCAAATTCAGTTTTTAATGTTTCATCTTCATCATGTTTGAGGTTTTTGTCAATTTCTTTAACAATAAGTTTAGATTTGTAATTGGATATTTTATTTTCATGAATAATTTTCAGAGTGAGAATATTCAGAGGGTTTGATACAGCAGGTTTTGTTGGAGACACTGAAAAAATAATGTGCTGGATTTGCTTAAAAATATTGTGCATCATTTCTGCATCCCAATTTTTAAACAAATTCCACTAGAAATTTGAAGCAACTTCACCTAAAATAAATGAAGCTGCTATGACCAAATGAATGAGCTTCCATTCAAAAATGTGTCTTAAAATACTGTGAAACACCAGCTAATATATTGAAGGTTTTTAACCCTAAGAGTCTCTGTTTACACAACTCTACATTTTAAGCTCATTTAGCTCAATTTTAAGTGCTATTAGCAGCTTCAGATTTTAGGTTCTGTTCATTTACTTTCAATGAACTTTAAAATAAAATGACCTGAAGAAATAACAGACAACTGCTGAATGTCGAAGGTTTTTATTGTTGTTTACATATTTACAATCTCACAGAGATATTCATGCTCTCCTAGAACCGAAATAAATTCTCAAACACAAAAAATAGAAACAAAATCATGAAGATAAACAAACACATAAAAACAAGTGGACTATTCAATGACTTAAAGCATTTCAATAAATCTAATTCAACAATTTAAAATGCATTTTAACAGACTGCAGAAATATAAAACTCTCTGAACTAATACTGCAACAAAAACAGCAGAAACAGTTTGTATTTATAAATGAAACTATTCAATCAAAAGATCTTTTATACTTGGCCAGACATTGCCATTATCAAGATCAACACCAAACAGGAATGAGTATACTGGCACAGAGCTTAAAACCATCACCTGTCTCCTTGTATCTGGACGCAACAGGAAGTGTTATCTCAAAGATCCCAAAACACAAAAGGAGAATCTTTATTATGCTCTCACCTTACCTGGAAAAGGAAAAGATGCCCCCCATTGCCAGTTAGTGAAATGATTTCGACTGAGCATTCAATCCCGCCAATAACATTCTGTCTTCTGCAGTTTTTGCTCAAACTGTCCACATACTCCACTTTACAAACACACCGTGTAGAGACTGACTACAGTTGGGCAATAATGCAAGCGGTACTACTGTCTTTAAATAAGGAATCAATGCTCGAAACCTTGAAAGTGTTCATGCCATCTGCCACAAACAATAACACAAAAAACATTTCCTGTAAAAAAACAGTAATCTACTGGCAGCTGTGGTTGCATTATACTGCAAAATATGGTGTGTTACCGTTCTTGAAATGAACAGCTAAATACTGTATTTGTCAACATCAGTACACATCTGTAAGTTAGAAGCATACAGCTGTTAAATTAAATACCAGTCACAACCCCATAATCACACTTTTAAATGCATATTACAGCATGCACTTCCTGTTTGTATATGTGGATTACAAAAGATAAACAAAGCCAAGTTATGAATGTTTTTTTATTCTGAAACAACAACATATTTATCAATCTGCACTAAAACAGGCAATAAATGAATAAAAGTATTCAAATAATATTCAGTGCTGTGGTGCAACAAAAAACAAATCAAAATACACAAATGACTTCAGTAAAAAGCAGAACATTTATCAAAACAAACAATTAGAAATGACTTTCCTTTATATAAAATACAAATCTACTGTCAAATCAGGCTTCAAAAAACACCATTTTTATATCAAAACAAATGTTTATAAAATACAAATCAGTAAAAAACTCAAATCATCCTTCAGCAACACTCCAGCCCACCATATGATGTGAAAAACCAACTGCATTGTGGGGAGTGTCCGCTACAAAGTCCATCAAAGTCCATCAGTTTTGTTTAAGAGATGTGATCCCTCTGGACTGACAGTTACAGTCTTCTTCTGCAGAGTTTTTACAGTTTTTTTAGACACCACTTTTCCCCGTGCAGCCTTGATCCAGCCTTTTCCGGATTTATTCCAATAAAGCGTCTGAAAAATATCAGGGAAGATTTTCAGTGAACAATCATTTAAAATTGTATACATTCTGATTATCTAAAATGTCCTCACTAATATTTATAATTTCTGAAGACTTGAAATACACCAAACAGGTCATACAGCGTGCCAGTGAATGCCCCCGTGTGTAAATGGGGCGGCAGAACTCAAATATGATGAAATATGACGTCTGTTTGTCAATACAATACAGTGAATGGAGACCACAATATAAAGCTACAAAAAGGACATAAAAGCATTTTAAAGGTAATCCTTATTCACCTTAAATATTGACATCAGAATTGTCCTCTTCGATCATGATTTCAAGATCAATTACACTTCCTAGCGCTCTGAGTATGTGTCAAATAATCAGGACTGAAATCATGATTGTGTCTGAGACTGCAATGGCAAATTGAACAATGAAAGAGTTCTAGTCTGTTCTCAACTCAAATTCAACTGAATTAAACCACTGTACTCGTATGGATTACATTTATTATGCTTTTATGGGCTTTTTGTTGCTGGCAGTTTGGTACATATTCCACTTGCACTGAATGGACAAACAAATATCACATCTCCATCCAAATATCTTTGTTTTCCAGTAAAAGAAAATCCCATGTTTGAGATGACAAAGTTGAGTAAATGAGATCATTATTAAATGGAGAACTATTCCTTTAAATCAACATAGTAATATTAACATATGAATGAAAATGAAACACATAATAAAATACGTGCAAGCTTGTGACCTTTGAAGGAATTCCAGTGTGGATGCTGCTTCCTCTTGGTACTGCAAATTAAAGATGTAATACAAAGAAAACAATGCAGCAATTCCAGTGACAAAACTTGTCTGCACACCTCACAGATTATTCGGCCTTCCAGCTGATCTTCATCCATTGCCCCGGAACATCACCTGGACCTTAAAGGAAACTATAAAGAGATGAATGTGTAATCTATGTTCTAAGGACAGCTGGGTGTACATAAGACAGTGAGAAAATGATGCCAACCCAAACAATGGCACACAATGTCATGTCTTCCAAGATAACAGAACCCACAATATCTCTGAACACACCGCAAATAAAAACACATCATGTGATCGGACACTCAAATGGATACTTCACCCAAAAATGAACATTTTCATCATTTGCTCCAAATCTGCATTCAATTAGTTTTTCAGTGGACCAAAGCATATTAGGGACTGACAGCATCAGTTACCGTTCACTTTCACTGCATCTTTTTTTCTAAATAATATTGAACGATAACTGACACAGCCAGTCCCTAGAAAGAAGGTTATATGGGTTTGTTACTACATGCCTGTGAGTACATGATGATGACAATTGAACACAGACAATTCAAAGACAGTAAATTCTAGAATGAGGGACACAAAGGTGGATCTTTTCCTGATAATACAAATATGCGTCAGACTGTGAGCTTTGTTTTAGTGACACAAAATGCAGACGTATCTAATATGATATACTAACCAAGCAGGATGAAACGAGGAGTCACAGGCAGATTACCCGTCTTCTCAAGCTCAGCAGGAGTTGTACATGTCTATTTGTAAAGATAACAATTTAAGAACCAATGTGCTACTGCTAATACTGAAGGCAACAGGCCTGTTATATTCCAAATAGGAATATTTGATCCACAAATGATAATTGTCTCACCCTTGTTGATTTAAACACGTATGCCACAAACGATGATATTTTGATGGAGATGTAATATCTGTTTGTCCATACAATGCAAATGAAGAGAATGAGGACCAAAATAGATATAAATGGAGGATAAAAGTCATTAATATGAGTCAAGTGGTTTCACCAGTCTTCTGAAGTGATTCAATTGGTTTTGGTGAGAACAGACCAAACTGTAACACTTTCGACTGTATGGCTTGATTACACTTCCTAGCACTTGATGAATATGCAGAGCGCAGGAATTGTAATCAAGCTTGAATTCATGTTTGCCAAGGAGACGGCCGATTTCTGTACAGTGAAAAGAAGTTACATTTGGTCTATTCTCACCCAAAACCATTTGGATTGCTTTAGGAGACATTATGCAGGAACTTTTATGTCCTTTTTGGAGCTTGAATGTTTGGTTTCAATTCACTTGCATTGTCTGGACAAACAGACTCCATTAAAATATCATCTTTTGTGTTCTGCAGAAGTCATATGATTTTGAGACAGCATTAGGGTGAGTAAATGATGACAGAACTATCATTTTTAGGTGAACCATTTTATGAAGGTATTCAAAGAACAAACACAGTGAATATGAAGACAAACTTACATGTTCTTGAAGAATTGGTCCTTCTTGCTTCTCTATGAAGTGAACCATTAGGAGTTGAACTATGTGCTGTGATGAATCAATGGCTTCATCTTTGGAAAGGACTGACTGAACTTCTGGGTTGGTAAAACTCTTCCATGGGTTTCCTCACTCCTCCATTGAAAGTTTTGACATCGATGTCAGTGAGAAGCTCAAAATGTGTGAAAGAACATCTGAAAGAAGAGGTATGGCCACATTTGGAGTTAATTAATCCTCCTGTATTTGTATGTTTTCTACACAAGTGAGAGGTAAATGTTTTAGCACGCTGCTTGAAAGGGCATGTGACTTTTCTTCCCTCTTTAATGTGCATTTTAATATGAGAAATAAACTCAGGTAAAGAATGACATTGCAAGGAATGTGTAGTGCACATTGTGGGCTCTGCATATCCTTTATGGTGTCTGTACACGTGAGATTTCAAACCTTCATGTTTTTTAAACGTCCTATTATAGTTTTATAGTCCTCCCATAATGCATTGCAGAAAACAGCAACTTACTGCTATTACATGAAAACAGTATTTTGCTGTTAAATTTCCATGTAAATTTACCGGAATGTTTTACAGTGTGGGCAGAAATCAAGTCGAAGACGGTTTTGCATCTGTGTGCTGCGCATGTAATCAAAGCTGTCACTTCAGCATTGCAAAAAAGGACAACCGATAAAGGCCCGAAACCATTTGCAGCATTCGTCTTTGCCAGGTTGCAAAACACGGTGTCTCTTGACGATGCCCTGCAAATGTTCAGGCCCTTTTGCATTGTGCTGCTTGTTAGGCATGTTACTGAAAATGTGTCCAGCAGTGTCACGTTCTTACAGGAGGTCATCAATCAAGAACCCATTCTTCAAGACACTACAGAAGAGGCAGCAGATGCCTAGCTCACATTTCCACATTAAAAAATCAATGGTTGTACTGTTGTTAAAATTGGAGTTGACTGTTTATCTGACGAAATAGAGAAAATACTTTCTAAACAGCAGTTGTGAAAATGAAATGCAATCTAATCCAATCGAATGGTAATATAAAGAAATACTACTAATATTAATAATAATACAAGGACATTAAGATCAGAACAGTATCTTGATTATGCATCTTCTAATTGTGTTATTCATATTCTTTAGGTTATGGAGAGTTACATTCGTGCTATCCTAAACAAACACGACAAGCCTGTGAGACTGTACCAGCTAAATCACTACACCACCGGAGTCATTCTGTGACAAAGAGAACAAGTCGCTCGACAAGGTTTGAAGGACGGAAGTATCCTATATGGAGATAGGCATGTGTTACACCTTTAAAACAACAAATGCAACTATGTATAAACATGTATACAAAAGTGCAATTTTAATAATCGTAATCATGCTCGTTTATGACACTGTACAGGTTCATTTTGACACGTTTGATGGAGCCATTTCATGTGTGAATATAAGAAACAACCACTGGATGTTTGTGGTAAGTGAAGGGATTTCTTCATGTCCTTATAGGCCCTGCCTAAATTTAGTAGAACATAAATACTTCAGTGACAGTTCTCGTCGCTAAACTTTTAAATCCCACTTCAGTTCCACTCAAACACCTGCAATTCGAACACAAACATTCGGGCTGGACCAAATGTGGTTTTGATGTAATGACACCCCAGGGCCGGATTAAGGTCCACCTGGTGTGACGTCACCAGCGAATGGATAAATCGTTGTGCTCGGTTTCTGTTCACGGTCCTGAATCGAGCATTTGCAGCATTTTCCAATCTATACCTCCGTTACTTGCGTTACCTCTGAAGAACTAACTTGGATTAAACACTGTCAAATAAATCTGGCAGCTGTGATTGACAGAATAATTATGTTAAAAATACAGTTAAAATGTAGTATACCACTTTACAGAACAACCTGCACATTTCACAGTTTAAAATGGTTGTAATTTACACGCTGGTACTATATATATATATATATAAAGAAATATTCTGTTAAATTGACAGTAAAAAAAAAAAAAAGTTTTAATCACATAGTAACTACAGAAGGGCACAAAACTACTGTATTGTCTTTTAAAATAAATTAAAACCTTTTACTGCATATTTTACAGTTAATATTTTTTAATCAATGAACATTTTATTTCTGTAGCATTTTTACAGGATTTTACTGTTAAAATTACTGACATTTTTTACAGTGGCAATGAACTCAAATTGTTGATAAAGTGATAGTTCACCCCAAACTGAACAATCTCTCATCATTTACTCACCAATGTCAAAGAAAGAAAGTGAAACACCTCTGGGACGGCACGAGGGGAGTCAATTATAAGAGCAGTTTCATTTTTGGGTGAAATATCCCTTTAAACTTTTATGGAATAATAAAATAATGATGATAAACTGTGGAAACAGACATGATTGTACAATTGTATCAATGTGATTTGATATTGTTCATTGTGTTTTGTCAGTATCTTCATGTTCCTTCCGAACACATGTTTGTTGTGGATCCTGCAGTTGCTGAATCTGACATGGAGAGTCTCAGAACTGCATCCCAAAAATTAGCCCATATTACATGACACACAAACACACAATAAATCATTGTAAAAACATACACTTGTAAAGTTACATTTTCTTTGGGACATTTTGTGTGTAAATTGTTTGAAACACAAGACAATACTTCAGAATGCGGCTGAAGCGACTCGGAAAGGAAGAGTGGGGGAACATTCAGTGGAGGTCTGCTCATATTTCACACACAGTCCAAGAAGATGCAACGAGTTGTGGGATGATTGTCTTACAGGTCATCTTTAATGAAAAGATGAAGCTTTCAAAACTGTGATGAAATCTGATCAACTGCTCACTTTAGACATTGTTCTCACTGATATAAAGTCTCTAATTGACATGAATGAACCATCTGTATCTTTTATAAGCTCTGCTGCTATAACAAACGTTAAATAAACTGTGAACAGTTTCCTGAGATTCCACAGACATTCAACATCATCTAAAGAGCAAATCAAAGAACAGAGAAGGGAGATGGCAGAGGACATGGCATCAGGTTAACTGCTCAAAAATCAATGAGACATTTTGTGTCATGGCATTTAAATCAGTTAATGTGAGCTAAACATTTGTGTTCATTAGTCTATAAAAATGTCCATTTTACAATGAAAATAAGACTCCTGCTCTATCTGTGCTTTGAGAGACCTCCCTAAAGGGACAAGCACAGACATCATTGACGGGGTTTTGCTCATGTCGTCTTTAGCAGACATTATTTTTGCCATTTTTGTTGAATTAGAAGAGACCATGTCTGATATATATGAATAGAGTGGCATGTCCTGACATATACACAGGGGGAAACGTGTGTTAAAACAGCACATGGTAACCAGGGCCTTGTTTCCCGTAAGCCTCATATAAGCCCAAGTAAAATCCGTCTTATGATTCATTTTAGTTTTGTGCCCAGTTTCCCAAAGCAATCATAACATAAGTAGAATTTAAAATGCTCACAGATGAACAAGAGTAGAGTAATAGTGTATTGCTAATCATACAATACTAAGAGCATCTTAAGCCCATAGACTTATGATGACACCTGCAGGACAATAGTGGAAATGCACTTAATACAGTTAAAGTAATAAAAGATCTCTTCTCTTTTACTCATTCAGTTTAATCTTATGTTGTGTGCTGCTTTATCTTCAGTTAGTTGACTCCATTTCAAGGTCTTCAGCATCACAGGACAGTTAAGCAGCAATTTTTCATTGTCTTGTGATTAGTATTAATATATTTGTTGAATTTGTGCTGGTCAAACTGTTGTTCAATAATTTCTGCTGATGTTTGTCTCTTGTCTTGTGCTATTCCCCTGCTGCCTGCTGAGCTGGGAGAAGAGTAACATTACAAGCTGTTAAACTCTGATATGTTTAATATGTTCTTATGGAGGTCTAATGGGAGGCAAGATCTGGCATTGCTTGCATTGTTGGCTGAATGATCTAACAAAGTGAAAGCCACAGACAACATTTCCAACACAGGCAGAGGCCACGATTTCCATGATGCACAAAGTTAATATACAAAGTATGAAAGAATCGTTTGTTTGCTTTATTATTTTCCAGTGAACACTCATTTGGTTATTTTAAGTATATGGCAGTGTGGGTTAATTACAGGCTTGATTAGTGATATTAAAGTGTACTTTATTTGTGTTACAAGTACTTTACAAATTAATTGTGAGTGTATTTGAAACATACAAGTAATAAATCATAAGTGTATTATATTTGAGTAAAAGTAAATGCTCAGTAACACCTTTGGCTTATTCCAAATACTACAAATTGCTTCTCTTCAATATCAAACTGTTATTACTTTGCCAGACTTTATACAATATACTTTAAACATGACATCGTCTTACACAAGACAGTATTTTAAATGTGTTTCCTGCAAACACTGTAAAAGTTTACATGTTCAGTTCACTTCAAAATGAAGGAAACCGATTGCATTATTTCTGCAAAGCAAACTTACTAAAATGAAGTTATATTAATGTTCCTATTTAAGTAATGTCAACTTATTATTAAACTTAATAGTACATTTCTAGTTATCTTTACTTGCTTGTTTTTTATTAATTACTATAAATGAATTAGTAACCTTACAAATGATTTATTACTTTAAACTGTAAAAAATGTCAGTAATTTAAACAGTAAAATACTGTAAAAATGCTACAGAAATAAAATGTTAATTGATTAACAAATATTAACTGTGAAATATACAGTCAAATGTTTTAATATATTTTAAAAGACAATACAGTAATTTTTTACAATAAAATTATGTAAAAATGTAATTATTTAAATGTAAAAAGATTTTCCTGTATAATTAATGGTAAAAAGAACGAGAGTACATGTAATTTTTTACAGTAAATTACTGTCTTATTGTCCCTGTAATAAGCGCTTTGGATAAAACAACTTAGACAGATTAATTATGATAGTAAAAACAGAGAAACCACAAAATGTGTAAGGTTCAGAACAACATGAGGGTGTGTGTATGATGACAGCATTTGACTTTTATCAATGAGTGAACTCTTCAAATCTGTCAAATTTACACCAACTTTAAATGATCCTGTAATTAGTTCTTATAAATCCATTTATGAATGCAAAAGTGTGAAGCTGTTTTTTCTAGAATTGTCTGTTAAGTATTAAGATTTATATACTGTAGAAAAATCACAAGAATTCTGTATTTGTAAATGTTTATTTAGTATAAATAAAACAATGAGTATCTGAATGTGCCGTGTGTTTAATAAAGAGTTCATATATAGACTCATTTATTCATTTAAAATCATTATTTTTATTATTGAATCTGATAGTAAATAAGTTCAATCACATCACAGTGAGACACAAAGTACTGTCATTGTATTGAATTCAATCAGTTTCATTGAGGAAATGATTTCTAGAAAGAGTTTGGAGTTGTGTTGATGTGAGATACAGTGAGTATATTTCACTCATCCAGTTGTGTGTGTGTGTCTCTGATGATCAATTTCACACACACACACTGAGGAATCAGGATAAACTCTAAATCCAGCATAGAGGGGTCGAGTGAATGTGGTGATGAGTGTGTGTAAGTGTGTGAGTGTGTGTGTGTCAGAGACGCTGTAGAAGGACAGAGTGCCGGCCGGACAGTCCACATACACTCCTACTCTCTTACAGTCACGTGAAGGGGGAAGTATGTCAGTTCTGTTATTATTGTGACAGACAGTGAATGTGTTATTAAAGCAGAACAGACTCCAGGAGTTTATATTGAATCCAAACATACAGTCATAACTCCATCCTTTCCTGCTGATTTCTTTATATGACACTGATATACCAGCACGTCCACTCCATTGAGTCTCCCAGTAACAGCGTCCAGTCAGACTCTCTCTACACAGAACCTGACGATACACATCAAATCTCTCTGGATGATCAGGATATGACTGACGCTCTCTCACATGTGTCACCTTCCTGTTCCCCTCAGACAGAATGAGTTCAGTGTGTGCTGTGTTTGAATCCAGTGTGAGATCACAGACCCCTGAACACAAGAAGAGAAAAAACACTTAAAACACAACAATCACTAAACCAGTGTGTGTGTGTGTGTGTGTGTGTGTGATAGTGAGTGTGTGTGTGTGTGTGTGTGTTTGAATCCAGTGTGAGATCACAGACATCTGAACACAAGAAGAGAAAAAACACTTAAAACACAACAATCACTAAACCAGTGAGAGTGTGTGAGATAGTGAGAGTGTGTGTGATAGTGAGTGTGTGTGATAGTGTGTGTGTGTGTGTGTGTGTGTGTGTGCGTGTGTGTGAGTGAGTGAGTGTGTGTGTGTGTGTGTGTGTGTGCGTGTGTGTGAGTGAGTGTGTGTGTGAGTGTGTGTGTGTGTGAGCGTGTGTGTGAGTGAGTGTGTGTGTGAGTGTGTGTGTGTGTGAGCGTGTATTTATCACTTTGTGGGGACCAAATGTCCCCATAAGGATAGTAAAACCCTAAATGTTTGACCTTGTGGGGACATTTTGTCGGTCCCCATGAGGAAAACAGCTTATAAATCATACTAAATGATGTTTTTTGAAAATGTAAAAATGCAGAAAGTTTTCTGTGAGGGTTAGGTTTAGGGGTAGGGTTAGGTTTAGGGGATAGAATATAAAGTTTGTACAGTATAAAAACCATTATGTCTATGGAAAGTCCCCATAAAACATGGAAACACACTGTGTGATAGTGTGTGTATGTGTGTTTGTGTTAGTAAGTGTGTGTGTTTTTATGATTTACGAGGACAATTTTGTAAGTTACAAACTGGTAATTACAAGGTTATTATGCTATAAATGTGATTTATGAGGACATTACGAGTGTCCCCATAATTCAAATCGCTTAAAAATCACATTAAACAATGTTTTATTGAAAAGGTAAAAATGCAGGAAGTTTTCTGTGAGGGTTAGGTTTAGGGGATAGAATATAAAGTTTGTACAGTATAAAAACCATTATGTCTATGGAAAGTCCTCATAATGATAGGTAGACCAACATGTGTGAGTGTGTGTGATAGTGAGTGTGTGTGTGTGTAAGAGAGTGTGTGTGTGTGATAGTGAGTGTGTGTGTGTGATAGTGAGTGTGTGTGTGTGATAGTGAGTGTGTGAGTGTGTGTGTGTGTGTGATAGTGAGTGTGTGCATGTGTGAGTGTGTGTATGTGATAGTGAGTGTGTGTGCGATAGTGAGAGTGTGTGTATGTGATAGTGTGTGTATGATAGTGAGTGTGTGTGTGTGTGTGATAGTGAGTGTGTGATAGTGAGTGTGTAATAGTGAGTGTGTGTGTGTGACAGTGAATGTGTGTGTGTGTAATAGTGATTGTGTGTGTGATAGTGAGTGTATGTGTGAGTGTGTGTGTGTGATAGTGAGTGTGTGATAGTGAGTGTGTGTGTGTGTGTGTGTGATATTGAGTGTGTGTGTGTGTGTGATAGTGTGTGTGTGTGTGATAGTTAGAGTGTGTGTGTGTGTGTGATAGTGTGTGTATGATAGTGAATGTGTGTGAGTGTGTGATAGTGAGTGTGTGTATGTGTGTGATAGTGAGTGTGTGTGTGTGATAGTGAGTGTGTGTGTGTGTGTGATAGTGAGTGTGTGTGTGTGTGAGTGTGTGTTTGTGTGATAGTGAGTGTGTGATAGTGAGTGTGATAGTGAGTGTGTGTGTGTGATAGTGAGTGTGTGTGTGAGTGTATGATAGCGAGTGTGTGTGTGAGCGTGTATTTATCACTTTGTGGGGACCATATGTCCCCATAAGGATAGTAAAACCCGAAATTTTTGACCTTGTGGGGACATTTTGTCGGTCCCCATGAGGAAAACAGCTTATAAATCATACTAAATTCTGTTTTTTGAAAATGTAAAAATGCAGAAAGTTTTCTGTGAGGGTTAGGTTTAGGGGTAGGGTTAGGTTTAGGGGATAGAATATAAAGTTTGTACAGTATAAAAACCATTATGTCTATGGAAAGTCCCCATAAAACATGGAAACACTACATGTGTGTGTGTGTGATAGTGTGTATGTGTGTGTGATAGTGAGTGTGTGTGTGTGTGTGTTATAGCAAGTGTGTGTTTATGTGTGTGTGTGATAGTGAGTGTGTGTGTGTGTGTTATAGCGAGTGTGTGTTTATGTGTGTGTGTTTATGTGTGTGTGTGATAGTGTGTGTGTGATAGTGAGTGTGTGTGTGTTAATGTGTGTGTGTGTGAGTGTGTGTGTGTTTGAGTGTGTGTGTATGTGTGTGAGTGTGTGTGTGTTTGAGTGTGTGTGTGTTTGAATCCAGTGTGAGATCACAGACATCTGAACACAAGAAGAGAAAAAACATGTTAAACACAACAATCTCTAAACCAGTGTGTGTGATAGTGAGTGTGTGTATGTGTGTGATAGTGAGTGTGTGTGTGATAGTGAGTGTGTGTATGTGTGGTTGTGATAGTGAGTGTGTGTGTGAGTGTGTGATAGTGAGTGTGTGTATGTGTGATAGTGAGTTTGTGTGTGTGATAATGAGTGTGTGTTTGTGTGTGTGTGATAGTGAGTGTGTGTGTGTGTGATAGTGAGTGTGTGTATGTGTGAGTGTGTGATAGTGAGTGTGATAGTGAGTGTGTGTGTGTGACAGTGAGTGTGTGTTTGAATGTGTGATAGTGTGAGTGTGTGTGTGTGATAGTGAGTGTGTGTGTGATAGTGAGTGTGTGTGTGTGTGTGTGTGTGTGTGTGTGTGTGAGTGTGTGATAGTGAGTTTGTGTGTGTGATAATGAGTGTGTGTGTGTGTGATAGTGAGTGTGTGATAATGAGTGTGTGTATGTGTGAGTGTGTGATAGTGAGTGTGATAGTGAGTGTGTGTGTGTGTGTGATAGTGAGTGTGTGTGTGAGTGTGTGGTAGTGAGTGTGAGTGTGTGATAGTGAGTGTGTGTGATTGTGAGTGTGTGATAGTGAGTGTGATAGTGAGTGTGTGTGTGAGTGTGTGATTGTGAGTGTGTGATAGTGAGTGTGTGTGTGATAGTGAATGTGTGTGAGATAGTGAGTGTGTGTATGTGTGAGTGTGTGATAGTGAGTGTGTGTGTGTGTGTGTGTGATAGTGTGTGTGATAGTTAGAGTGTGTGTGTGTGTGTGATAGTGTGTGTATGATAGTGTGTGTGAGTGTGTGATAGTGTGTGTGAGTGTGTGATAGTGAGTGTGTGTATGTGTGAGTGTGTGATAGTGAGTGTGTGTGGGTGATAGTGTGTGATAGTGAGTTTGTGATAGTGAGTGTGTGTGATAGTGAGTGAGTGTGTGTGAGATAGTGAGTGTATGTGTGTGTGTGATAGTGAGTGTGAGCGTGTATTTATCACTTTGTGGGGACCAAATATCCCCATAAGGATAGTAAAACCCGAAATGTTTGACCTTGTGGGAACATTTTGTCGGTCCCCATGAGGAAAACAGCTTATAAATCATACTAAATTATGTTTTTTGAAAATGTAAAAATGCAGAAAGTTTTCTGTGAGGGTTAGGTTTAGGGGATAGAATATAAAGTTTGTACAGTATAAAAACCATTATGTCTATGGAAAGTCCCCATAAAACATGGAAACACTACTGTGTGTGAGTGTGTGTGTGAGTGTGTGTGTGTGTGTGTGTGTGTGTGTGTGAGTGTTTGTGTGTGTGTGTGTGAGTGTTTGTGTGTGAGTGAGTGAGAGTGTGTGTTTGTGTGTAAGGGAGTGTGTGTGTGTGTGTGTGTGAGGGAGTGTGTGTGTGTTTGTAAATCAGCAGTGTAGTGAAATATTTACACGTGTTATTTACAAGACAATATTTACAGCATGTATCATCAGTGAAGACGAGTGTTCAAATGAGTGTGAGTGTTTTATTTGAGTGTGTGTGTGTGTGTGTGTGCAAGTGTGAGTGTGCAAGTGCACGTGTTTTTGTGATTTACGAGGACAATTTTGTAAGTTACAAACTGGTAATTACAAGGTTATTATGCTATAAATGTGATTTATGAGGACATTACGAGTGTCCCCATATTTCAAATAGCTTAAAAAACATACTAAACAATGTTTTATTGAAAATGTAAAAATGCAGAAAGTTTTCTGTGAGGGTTAGGTTTAGGGGTAGGGTTAGGTTTAGGGGATAGAATCTATAGTTTTTACAGTATAAAAGTCATTATGTCTATGGAAAGTCCTCATAATGATAGGTAGACAAACATGTGTGTGCAAGTGTGAGTGTGTGTGTATGTGTGTGCAAGTGTGAGTGTGTGTGTGTGTGTGTGCAAGTGTGAGTAAGTGTGTGTGTGTGCAAGTGTGAGTGTGTGTGTGTGTATGTGTGTGCAAGTGTGAGTGTGTGTGTGTGTATGTGTGTGCAAGTGTGTGTGTGCGTGTGTTTGTGTGTAGACCTACATCTGCGTGGTCCTGCTGTAATCCTGAACTCTCCTCCATTATCCACACTATAAAAACACAAACACACACAAATGATGACATCACATTCAGCTCACCTGAAACTTACTTCAAAGTGATTTTATCTGAAATAACACACAGAGAATGTCTCTCTCTCTCTCTCTCTCTCTCTCTCTTTATTAATTTATATTTATTAGCTTTATTGGCATGTATAAGTTTGATGGTTTTATAGCCTCATTTTTTATCAACTAGTTGAAACTTTCAGAAAAGACTCTAATAATGACACACAGGACTGTTATTTAGTTTTCCTGGAACTGAATGTGTTAACACTAACAACAAAACAAATATGTGATTAATCGTGATTCAATATTTCAATCCACTGACAGTCTTACAACACATGAGGGGTGTGAGGGGTCCAGGAACTGAGTTTGACACTCCTGCAATACACACACACAACATCCCACCAACAATAAACTCAAGAGCTTTCACACTGCACTTAACCCTGCGTTACTGTCTTTTAACCCCGCTTTTAACCTCCAGTAAAGTAACGTTTCACACTTGTAACTCTGAAAGGTGATTAGCAACACTTTTAATTTTGGGTTATGAAACAGCTCCAGATCAGTGTTAGCGCCGCTTTTAAAAGTGCAGCAGTACGTTTTTATCTGGCTCTTATTCGTCCCAATAGTACCAGTGGTTTTGGACTTTATACTGACACCACAGACTGATCACTGCCCGACCCCCCCTGTGAAAAATCCTGCACCGCCCCTGTTAACTGCTGCTGCGCCACACAAAAATGTCTGTAAGATGGACTGCTGCGACTCGTAATCTCTCTGGCGGCTGATGAGACCGTTGTGTGCTCGCTCTTGGTGCTTGATGTCACACCGTTTATCTGTGATCATTATTGATATTATTAGTGGTAGTAACTGATCAACTGCAAGACAGTTTGTTATGTGCGGTCAACATGGCAGCATCCATGAGGGGCTGACCCGCTCAATGTACAATTAAACAGCTTTTATTGAGGTCAGTATCTGACTGGAGTCATCATCTAATGTGAGTGTACATCATTTTAAACATATTTGTGTGCTATTGTGTTTATTTGTAACACTTTTTAAATGAGCTTAATACAGTGACAGAGCACAACACAAGCAAATGTGCTACAGTATCACTGTTCATTTCCTGTATGCTAATGCACTTTATAAACCCTATTTAGTACTTTACAAATAAAACATATTATTAGTATTAAACATATTGTAGTCTTGCTGTTGTGCTGCACTTAAGCAAATAATAAATCATATAAAATGAAAATAAGCTCATCGTAACATTTCATATAAACACAATCCGCTTGCATCTAAATATATTATCCTCCACAGATTTCATGGGACGATGCAACAAACTTTCCAAACAGAATAACTGAGAACCATTAATGGTGCCAAACCCAAAATGTCCAAAATACTCTCACACTGCAGATTTCAGCAGTGAAATAAATGTACTATAAGATACTGTCCAAAGCATTAACCAACAGATTCAAACTTTACATATCTAAATTAATTCACACTGACCAGTCATATTGTATTCCTAAACGCACAATATTTGATCATTTGTTTTGAATACATGATCTGATTTCTTTTGCCAGAGACAATAATCTTAATGTAGGATTTTTAGATTTGGACCAAGAAAAAGCTTTTGATAGTGTAAATAAATGTTCAGGGTCCGACATGTCTTTGTGGTGAGATGAGCCCGTGCCGTGCCTTTAAATGAAGTGTCCATTCAATGTAAAATGAGGAAATCACGATTTATCAAATGTATCTGATGATGTCATCATTAAACTGATTTGGATATTCATGCAATACTGTGAATAAGAATGTCTGTGGTGTGAAAACCATCTATTATTAAACTGGGGTATATCGTGAAACTGTTAAACCGTTACATCCCTACTGGAGATGCTGCAACTATTACAGAAACCATCTTCAACATCATTACAGCAGAGAAATGCAGACCTGCAGACACTCTTGCATCATTGACCAGTGACGCTGCTTCTGTTATGATCTGTAAGATTTGAACATTTCACTTTGAATAGCAGTTTTTGTCATGTCTTGTCCTGTTTTGTCACGATATGTTTATTCCTTCCATCTACTCTGTCGCCATCTGCTGGCCCTTCCAGGTTTCTTCTCCCCCCTTTTCTCCCTTCCTCCAGCTGCTCCTCGTCTTCCCTAATTCTCCGTTAATTCTCTTCCCACCTGTTCCCGCTGTTTACATCTCTACTTCTTTCTCCGCTTTCGCTGTTTCTTTGTCCGAGCCTCACTTGTGTTCACATGTTGAAACAAACCACTGTCTAGATTGTCGCTGTCCAGTCCTGTCCTGTTGGCATCCGCCTCGCTACGCTATCTGTTCAATGATAATTGTTTGGATATATTTGTGTTCTGTTCAGTTCGCCCCGCGCTGCTAGAGGTCTGGTCACCACTATCCCGCCTCGACCCCTGTCTACCCCTGGGGAGCCTACTGCCTGTTGGCGCTACACTGCAGACCCCGACGGCTGCCTAATGGACATTCACTAGAGCTCCCAAGAAGCTTCCTTTATTCGTCGCCCTCTCTGCAGGATGTTTATGTTATCTTTTACCTCTCTAGGAGAGGATTTGTGTTCATCTGTATGCTGCAAGGATCTATCATTAAAAGACTCTATTTCTGTTACATCGCTCTTGGGTCCTCACTTACCGTCATAACAGTTTTGATATAGAATTGATTTTTACTGTCAAGGCAAGAAAACTGAAGAAAGAGGCTAAAAGACCTTTTCTCTGAATCACTGTCACTGTCCACTGTGTTCCCCATCCAATAAAAAGGGAAAGTCTTACCCAACCAAATCCTGCAAAACCATTTCAACAATATTTTGGTTATATCAAGCAAGCAGCACTTCTTCACACTTTCAGGGATTATACCCCCACCCCCCTTTTGTGTCTTACATACTTACTCATTACATGACACATAGCTATATAAATAAATTGTCATAAATCATCAATACCGTTTATCTGTACACTGTGTATGTGTGTATGTGTGTGTTTGGTGGTTTTATTAGGTTATACACTAGTAGTTATTAAAGTATTTTGCTATAAATTTGGTTTATGAGGACATCTCTAGTGTCCTTGTAATTCAAACGTACATACTATTTTTTTTAAACGTAAATATCCCAAATGTTTCTGTGAGGGTTAGGTTTAGGGGATAGAATATATATTATACAAATCATTGTGTCTATGGAGAGTCCATATAATGATAGGAGTAACAATGTTCGTGACTGTGTGTGTTTAAGGTTTAATATATGTACATCTCTGATGTCTGTTTTAAATCTTTTCATCTGGAAAGCAACATCTACTAAACATCTTAAATAACAGATGTACAACATTCTAGATCATAAATGTCTCAAAGACATCTGCTGAATGTCTTATTGACATTCAAGACAATATTTGTCATATTATAGACATATTGCAGATGAGCAAACAATGTAAAATAGATGTTGTTAAGATGTAAACACACATCAAATAGACGTCTGGTTGATGTACGTGTGTTTTCAGGGATAGTTTGTACAGTATAAAAACCACTATGTCTATGGAGAGTCCTCATTATGATAGGCGTACCAACATATATATGTGTGTGTGTGTGTGTGACAAACACATTGCCACCTAATGTAAACAAAGATGGCTGGACTGGAATGATCACATTTCCCTGATGTGTTGACTGCACATAGGAGAGCTGTTGATGTTTTGCGACAATTTGACTGTCTGTTTCAATGAGCGTACTGTGTGCTTGAAAAGACTATTGAGTTGATGTTTGAGTTACTTGTGATTGACAACAGAATGATCACCTAATGTAAACAGACATGGCTGCGAGGAACATTGATCCCAATTTTGTGTTGACTGTTTGCATACGAGCTGTTAACTTTTATAGTAGTAATTTTGTGACCATTTGGATATCCATGTCATAAAATAATCATACCATGTGCTTGAAAAGACTTTCAGTTTGTGTGAATATGAATTACAGGCACTTGGGCAGAGCAGTTTAGTGTTGGCATGAAAACCGATTTGAATCTGACATCACTGACTGCTGCAGAAACACAAATGTGTGACGCTACTCTAAGGGTGCCAGTCATAAACCATCACAAATATGCACCAGTAAGTGTGAAAGGGTTAAGTGACAGATGCTTAAAGATTGTTCTTTTGAATTGTTTTCCTAAAATGAGTAAAAATAATATTCTATATAAAATTTTATGATTACAAAAAGTCCTCATTCTAATGAAACATTAAAAATATATGTCTTCTGTGTGTATTTGTTAAGGATTTCCATTTTTTTAAAAGTAATAAATACAGGTGCTGTTTCAGTGAATTTACAGACCATTTAATAAATTCAAGACCAATTAGGGCCTGGGTTTAAGGGGTTATTATGGGTATAAACAGGGTTTTACAGCTCAACATACTTAAGTTTGTCCAGTGTGCAGTTTGGATCGTTGAGTCTTTCAGAGAGCAGCTTGACTCCTGATTCTCCTGGGTGATTGTAGCTCAGATCCAGCTCTTTCAGGCGTGAGAGATTTGATCTCAGAGCTGATGCCAAAGAACAACAGCCTTCCTCTGTCACCATACAGCCAGATAATCTACAAACATGCATATAACCTGTCAAATAATCTACAAACGCACATCAACAGTCAGATAACCTACAAACAAACATCAGCATTTACCAGCAGCCATATTAACCTGTAGCTCAAGACTGGTTGCCACTGAAGCTAAGCAGGGTTCAGCCTGGTCAGTACCTGGATGGGTGACCTCCTGGGGAAAACTAAGTTTGAGATTGGAAGACATATTATGGAGGTCAGCAGGGGGTGCTCACCCTGTGGTCTGTGTGGGTCTTAATGCCCCAGTATAGTGAAGGGGACATTATACTGGAAAAAGACACTTTCCTTTGAATGATCTGTTAAAAACAGATCCTCACTCTCTGTGGTTATTAAAAACATCCTAGAGCACTTCTTGTAAAGAGTAGGGGTATAACCCTAGTGTCCTGGCTAAATTCTTCTCAATCATGGCCTCCTAATAATCCCCAGCCACTAACTGGCTCTATAACTCTCTCCTATCCACCAATAGCTGGTGTGGGGTGAGCATACTGGTGCACTATATCTGCCGTCGCATCATCCATGCGGATGCTGCACACTAGTGGTGGTTGAAGAGAGTCCCCTGTTCACTGTGTAAAGCACTTTGATTATAGTGTCAGAAAAGCGCTATATACATTAATGTTCATTCAACTGTCAGATAATCTAAAAACACACACATCAACAGTAAGAAAATCCACAAACACACACATAAAAAGTCAGATAAACTACATTTACATTTAGTCATTAAGCAGACCCTTTTATCCAAAGTGACTTACAAATGAGGAACATAAACACTTTGTCATATAAAAGTAAACTGTACCTGCAGGACCACACTGCCAAGTTCTAAGTATTGCTATAATAGTACAGAAACTAAAACAGAAGAAAGAGACAGACAAGGATTTTTTTTTATATATTTCTTAAATAGTAATTGCCATTATTTAGAACAGGTTAAGTGCTCACAGAAAATATATGTTTTCAGCTTTTTCTTGAATGTTGAAATGGTTTCAGCAGAACGGCAGGTGGTTGAAAGCTCATTCCACCACCGGGGGACAGAGAAAGCGAATGAATGTGAATGCCTGTTTGTGATGGGACCACCAGGTATAAGAGGGCGCTGTTCCACTGGTTGTCCTGAGGGCCAAATTCAAAGCTTTGAATTTTATGCATAGCCAGTGGAGTAAGACCAAGAGGGGTTTGATGTGAGCCCTCTTCGGTGGGTTGAAAAACAGACGTGCCACCGCATTCAGGACCATCTGCAGTGGCTTGATCGCACTAGCTGGAAGGCCATCCAACAGAACACTGCAGAAGTCCAATCTTGAAATAACCAGAGCTTGGACCAGGGACTGCGCAGCATATTCAGACAGGAAAGGTCTAATTTTTCTGATGTAATAAAGCACAAACCTGCAAGACCAGGCAGTTGATGAGATGCGAGTACTAAAATGTAGCTGTTCATCAATTACTACTCTCAGGTTTCAGCTGTCCTGATAGGTCTCACAGTAGTGGAGCACAGATGAACAGTAACAGATGGGTTTGCTAGGATCACAAGTTCCATCAATGAGTTTGGTCTTGGCCAGGTTGAGATGAAGGTGGTGTTCCTTCATTCAGGCAGAGATCTCCAAAAGGCAGGCAGAGATATGTTGATATAAAATTGAAAAATTGGTATAAAAATGACTTTGATTTTAAAAGTCCTCTTCATCATCCAAAATAAATGCAAATTCTTATTTTTTAAATTATAGTAAGTAAAGAAAAGAAAACAATACATATTAAAAACTAAACATATTTCAAATTACAAAAGAAAAAGAAAACAAAGCATTTTATCATAATTTTTCAGTAAATATAGAAAATGACAAATATATTCATCAGAGTTACATGTTTACTCTACAACCATTTATTAAGGGTCAGTTCACCCATAAATACAATTCTGTCAACACTCGTCCCCGTGTCATTCCAAAATCTCCATCTCCAGAACACAAATTAAGATATTTGTTAATGAAATCTAAAAGCTTTCTGTCCCTCCATTGACAGCTTACACAACTAGCATTTTCAAGAAAGATGGTAAAGACATGACTAAAGTAATCCATGTGTCTCTACTGGCTTAACCTCAATTTATGAACATAATCTACTACATTTACAAAATATTAATCTCCAGCGTGCGTTCATGAGAGCACCACAACGCATACATGTTGTATTGATGCAAGAGCAGACGTTGTGTAAACACGTGTTCAAGATTCATATTTTGTAAATAAAGTGGTAAACTATGTTGTAAATTACAACACACACCAAGCACTCGTGTGGCTTCATAAATTGAGGTTAAACCACTGATTTGGATTTCCTGCCTGACATATTGTAAATACCACAAGCACCCGCCATGAACAATCTGTCCCTCACGGACTGCGTGACTTCACCACAAGTTTTTTTTTTTTGCAGGTGACTAACCGCCTACAAAATCTTTTAGTCGACTAACGATTAGTTGAATATTATGGAGCAGCACTAGTCTTTACTACCTTTCATGGCCTTGAAAGTGGTAGTTCTGTAGCTGTCAATGGAGGGATCAGAAATCTGTCAGACTTCATTAAAAATATCTTCATTTGTGGTCTGAAGAAGAACAAAGTATTACAGGTTTGGAACAACATGAGGGTGAGTAAATAATGACAGAATGGAATTTTTTTGGCACATATTTCAAGTAAGACTTGTTTGAAAAAATTCTGAAGTTAGTGTTGATTGTATTAATTTGTCAAAATTGCAAAGGACTTGAATTGAAACTGTTAAACTCATGCCATCGTTACTGTGTAATGGAATGGAATGGAATTTCTGATATGCGCTGTCGATCACAGCAGACTGGGCCATCTGACCCATTAGAGCAGAGTAGGCTCTCAGAAAAGAGGGGTTTAGAGAGACCGAATCATTTATGAGAAGAGAGATAATACTGCAATGAAAATTACAGTGTTTTTTGAACTTGGATACATGTAAACCTAACCTCCAAAACCAATTTAGCAATCTGTAAAATAGCATAATAGGGGCACTTTAAAATTATTATTATTATTATGGTTCTTCTTCTTCTGAGACTTTAATTTTCCAAGAGAAACTCCTCCTAGAGCCTTCAACCTACAACCACCAAACACAGCAAAGATCTTTAGGCTGTAATTCCCTGTAGCAGACTTCCGACTTTCATTCATTTATAAAATATACATTCCATTAGCATAACACACTAATGGATTATTCTCTGTTCTTTGTCAGTCTTTCTTCCAGAGCAAGCCATCAAGAGGTACAACAAGTTCTTGGACTATTTGAAAGGTGGGACAACAAAAACCCAGGCATACTTCAAATGTGGCATGGATAGAAAGACCATTAATGATACTGCTGCAATTGCGGAGCTCGAAGCTTGTGACAGAGGCCTACAAAAATTTGCGAGACACCATCCAAAGAGGACAGAAACTGTCTGATTTTGCAGAGCGGTGTAGAGAATTATGCAGACAGGAGCCAGTGCAAAGTACCATTGAAAACAAAAAGAACGTTGGCTTGCTTATAGACTTTTGTGAGAGACAAAAATAATCTGTTTATGCATGTGTATGTGTGTTTCTTTGTATGATAAATACCATTCCATGCATGTTCTAGCCCAGTGGCTACACACAGTCACTTTAACTGTTTCATGTTTCATGACTACTGTTTAAAGTCATCCATCATAAATATGGCCAAGTGGCTATACACACTGCCACTATAGCTGTTGCTTGTTCCATGCGTCTTGTTAAAATCAGCAATTTTTCCAGTCATGATGAATAATTATCATGTGCAAGCAAACACCGAAGTCATTTTAAGCTTTTGAGGTTTTTGGTGAAGTTTTAGATGGTAATTCCCATAGAAGTATGCAGTAACACTTGAGTCATTACTAGTTAGTTACCATGATTATTACAGTAGTTACTAATGTAAAGCCAATCCTAAAATGTAGAATCTTCTATTCATTCACAAGATATTCACACACATACACATATATGTATATATGAGCTAAGACACTTACATAAAAACATATTTTTTGAGAGGTAGGTTAAATAATGAAATAACTGTATATGGTATTTGGATGGCTGATGACTCAATATGTTCCAGTAGTCACCATGACTCTAGTGATTCAATGCCAGTCCAGAGGTTCCGACAACTGCATTTAAAAATCAATTTCTTTAAAATTATTCAGTTGATAAATAGTTCAAGGAGACAGCATAAGCTAATTATTGACAGCTTTCCCAAATCATAAGTCTGCTATGCTATTACATATTGATAATGTAAACAACGTTGTGTATTCGTTTACAGTAGCAGTTCAAATGTTAATGTGGTGCTAGTCATTTGTCCTGCATTAGTTATTGATTAGTTTTGCATGAATTATGAAACTTTTTCAGTAGTTCTCTGGGAAGCTTTCAAAAAATTGTAGTTATTCATTAGTTAATAGTGAACTACCACTTTCATCTGTGTGCTATTACTTACTAATTCATTAATCAGAGCTTCTTGTTAGTTAATAGTAGTTACTAGATTGTTAATATTGTGTTACACATTTGTTCCTGTGTAGTTATTCGTTAACGAAGGAACCTTATTCTAAAGTGTTACCGAGTTTTCTAAAGAGCTGGACATAAATTAATGTTGTGATAATTTTGAACTGTGATGTCACAATCAGAATAACTTGATTCACTTGAGAGGAAACAGACTCAGCAGAGGGAGCCCATCCACAAGTACACAGTAGTTGGCGATTGTTACATCGCCAAGGCCAATAAATCCGATGATATTCTGACATATTTAATTATCGGCGTTGGCCGATAAATTTCCCCATTTGGCGATGAAAATCACCTGCCTGCACATGAAGCATATGAGACATGTACGCGACTAGTCACGGTTTGTTTTGTTGTTACATGCCATCATGTGATATGTCGGCCTTGTATCGGTCTATTGGCCACCCTGCCCTCTGGATATCGATATCGGCCATTAAAAACCCCATATCGGTCAACCAATGGTACACAGTAACCACAGCTATGTACCACAATATATTCATATTGTATATTCCAATGTACTAATAAATCTGCAAACACAAACCTCAGTATTTCCAGTGTACAGTGAGGACTCTTCAGTGCATCAGAGAGCAGCTTCACTCCTGAATCCTGCAGGTCATTGTTACACAGGTCCAGCTCTCTCAGTGATTTTGATGATTGTAGAACTGAAGACAAACTTTCACAGCACTGATCAGTGAATCTACAAGCTGCAAATCTAAAACAAATAAAGAAACAATGATAAAGAGCAGTTTTATATAACAAATGGTAATAACAGGGTGAATGCTCTACAGTTTGATATGAAGGGTTGTGACAGTCACTGAGCCATTTATCGTTTCATTGTCACAGCTATGAACCACAAAATATTCATATTGTATTTCCCGATGTATTAATAAATCTGTAAACACAAACCTCAGTATTTCCAGTATACAGTGAGGACTCTTCAGTGCATCAGAGAGCAGCTTCACACCTGAATCCTGCAGGTCATTGTTACTCAGGTCCATCTCTCTAAGGGATTTTGATGATTGTAGAACTGAAGACAAACTTTCAAAGCACTGATCAGTGAATCTACAAGCTGCAAATCTAAAACAAATAAAGAAATAATGATAAAAAGTAGTTTTATAAAACAAATGGTAATAACAGGGTGAATGCTCTACAGTTTGATATGAAGGGTTGTGACGGTCACTGAGCCATTTATTGTTTCATTGTCACAGCTAAGAACCACAAAATATTCATATTGTATATTCCAATGTACTAATAAATCTGCAAACACAAACCTCAGTATTTCCAGTATACAGTGAGGACTCTTCAGTGCGTCAGAGAGCAGCTTCACACCTGAATCCTGCAGGTCATTATTACTCAGATCCAGCTCTCTCAGACTTGAGGAGTTTGAGCTGAGAACTGAGGCCAGTGCTGAACAACTTTGCTCTGTCAGATCGCAGCCCATCAAACTGAGAGAAATGACAAGATAACAGTGTGTTAATCTATATGTGTAATGATTGGTGAGGGAAGCAGGACAAGGCAGACGGGGGGTGTGGATCCAAATGCGGCTTTTATTAGTAAGGACACAAAAATAAACAAACTCGGGAACAAATAAAAGGTCCACGATGGGAAAACGCAACTAAAATACAGGATCAAACACCGGAGGGGTAGGGTAAACCTGAAACAACAGCAGGGTAACCTCGGACGAACAGACAAATAGCAAGGTATCCTCGAACGAACAGACAGACTGGCAAGGAACACGAACAGAGAGAGAGTCTTAACAGACATTAGCGAAAACATGAAACGTCAACGCACGACAAAGGGAAGGGGAAACAGCGGGGTTTAAATAAACAGACTCGGTGATGACGAAATAACAGACAGGTGCGGACAATAACACAGTGACGACAATAATGAGGGCCGGGAATGATGGGAAGTGTAGTTGATGCAAGGACAGTGAGACTCGGGGCGGACAACAAGGAAAACGCGACATGGAACGGGATCGTGATGGGTGAAATGGAAAACATGGTGCAGACAACACGAAACACAGTGCAGATGACACAAAACCGTAACATAATCCCCCCTCAAAAGGACCGGATTCCAGACGGTCCAAAATAAAACGACAAAAATAACAAAAACAAACAAAGGACCAAGGAGTGAGGGGGTAGACCCGGGGGGAACCAGACAGGCCGGGGGGGAAACAAGGGGCACAGAGACAGTCCACGGGGGTACAAGGGGCACCGAGACAGTCCACGAGGGCACAATGTGCCGACAGGAAGACCGGTTAGGCCGAGAGGGCAGACAGGCAGACCGGGGAGGCCGAGAGGGCAGGCAAGCAGACCGGGGAGGCCGAGAGGGCAGGCAAGCAGACCGGGGAAGCCGAGAGGGCAGGCAAGCAGACCGGGGAGGCCGAGAGGGCAGGCAAGCAGTCTATGGGGGTGTGTGAAGGGGACCGGGTTAGGTGGCCTGGGCGGCGTCAACCGGGCAGGGACAGGTTCAGGAGGCCTGGGAGGCGGCCACAGTGTGGGGACAGGCCTGGGTGGCCCGGGAGCTGACCATAAGGCAAGCACAGGGTCAGGAGGTCTGGGAGTTGGCCATGGGACAGGGGCAGGTTTGGGAGACCTGGGAGGTGGCCGCAGGACAGAGGCTGGCGGAGCCGTGTGAGGCGGAGCCAAGGAGGACTTCGGAGGCGGAGCCGTAGAAGACTTGGGAGGCGGCTCCGAAGGAGGCATAGGCAGGGCCGTGGGAGGCTCAGGAGGCGGAGCTGAGGGGGGTTCAGGAGGCGGAGCCGAGGGAGGCTCAGAAGGCGGTAGCTCCGGAGGCGGAGCCGAGGGTAGCTCAGGTGACGGAGCCATGGTAGGCAGGGCCGAGGGATGCCTCGGGGGCGAAGCTGAGAGAGGCTTCGGAGGCGGGGCTGAGAAAGGCTCCGGAGGCGGAGCCGAGGGTGGCTCTAGAGGAGGAGACCTGGAAGGCTCTGAAGGCGGAGCCGAGGAAGGTGGTGCCATAGGAGGCTCTAGAGGCGGAGCCCTAGACGGTTCTGGAGGCTCGAGAGACTTGAGGGGCAGAGCCCTGGGAGGCTCGAGAGGCGGAGCCCTGGAAGGCTCGAGAGGCGGAGCCCTGGAAGGCTCGAGAGACTCGAGAGGCGGAGCCCTGGGAGGTTCGAGAGGATGAGCCCTGGAAGGCTCGAGGGGCTCTGGCTCTTGGACGGTCATGGCAATTGGCGCAGGCTCTTGGACGGTCGAGGCTACTGGCGCAGGCTCTTGGACGGTCGAGGCTACTGGCGCTGGCTCAGGGACGGTCGAGGCGACAGGCGCTGGCTCAGGGATGGTCGAGGCGACAGGCGCTGGCTCAGGGACGGTCGAGGCGACAGGTGCTGGCTCACTGACGACTGAGGCGACAGGCGCTGGCTCACTGACGACTGAGGCGACAAGCGCTGGCTCACTGACGACTGAGGTGACAGGCGCTGGCTCACTTCCGACTGAGGTGACAATAATTCCAATAATTGCATTGGAAAACGCGACATGGAACGGCATCGGTGATGGGTGAAATGGAAAACATGGTGCAGACGACATGAAACACAGTGCAGATGACACAATACCGTAACAATATGTTTTAGTGAAGGCTTCTCAGCACAGCTGTTGGGTACAAAGAAAAAATATATGGCCACTGTGTTTGATTGCTCATAGTCGTTTGCTAATTTTTTGAAGCTCTTCTACTGTCAAGACCCAGTCTGGACTGCCCAACTTGTTTTGTTCTGGAGTTCTGTCTGTTTTGGTCCATGTGTGCATTTGTTTTAAGCACATGTTTTTGTTTGTGTCAGCCATGTGCTCTCCTTACTCCACCTCCTCATTCCACCTTGCCACACCTCCTCATCTGATCCTTGTTGTGTTGATTGTCATCACCTGTTCCTCATGTGCTCTCCCTCTACATACTGTGCCTTCTACCTTCTTGTGTCTGTTAGATCATTTTGTGAGTTTGGTTAGTCAGTCATTCCTAGTCTGTTTCTCTGTTTTGTTTAATTTATTAGTTTCAATTTGGTTCATTAATTTTACTGTGAGAGTTTTTGGTTTGTATTTTACTTTTTTTTTAATAAAAGCATTGTTTAGCATCCCAGCACTTGGGTCCAAATTCCTGCAAAATATCCTGATGTCTAAGAATTTTTGTCTCGAAAACATATTTGAACTTCCCCAAAACAACTCTAATGTATGATGGAAGTGCAGTTAAGCAGTTTATTAAAGTTATATATTAACAGCATAATACTTAAACTGTTTATCACACAGTTATAGCCTGTTCATTGTTATGTTAACATTTACATTTGTGCAAATCCTGATTAATCCTGTCAAACAATTAAAAAAATGAAACATATATGATTTATACATAAGCCAAATATTTTTCTCAGGTGCAAAAATCACGAAATAATTCCACAAACTGACATCAGCCTGCAACACGCTACAAGTAATCAATGGTTTAGGTTGTTCCAGTTAAACCCATTGCATGTCTTACAAAAGGTTTTGGACACTCGCACAACATAAGCAGTGACACACATCCAAGTCCATGTGACAAAGTGAAATATGCAAGGGGATATAATTTTTAAATGGATGGTAGGCCTGAGCAGCACACTCCTGAGGCGTGAATTAGGCAAATGTGCCACATAGTGACGTAGCTATTTCACAGAAGTAATGGCTGGACTGCAAACCATGTCTTTCAGGCAGTGCAGGAGCAGTGTTTTCTGTGGGAGAGTGTAACACCCTTTGGTGTGGAATTTGTGCTTTGTAACTTTGCAGACCTTTTACATGCACAAACAGCTATATTACACACTAATGGAAAGGTAATGTCCCAATAAGTATAATAGGGCCTCTTTAAGCCTAATCTAGACACTAATCAGATAATTTACTGTTTTAACAATGTAAACAAAAAAATTATGTCACTGTGACATCATCATACGTAACAACTTGCTACAAAAAAAAAAAAAAGTCAATTGTTTAGCTGTTTTAAATGGCAGCAAATGTAGGTGCATCTCTTTCACAATGTGGCCCCGTTTTTCAGACCACCGTGTAAAACACTTGGCATTAAGCTGAGAAGTCAATTTAATCTATTAATCTTTTAAAGAGAAAATAAGGCTTTGACATCATGTATTTATACTTGCGCTCATCCTATAATGACATGAGAGATTTCAGAAGACATAACAACATTTCTGGTAAGTGAACACAGTGATCAATGATACTCTCTGGTTTTTATGGTGCATTTAGAGAATTTATAGGGAGAGAATGTTTCAGTGCACTGGAATGATTTTGCGATTGGGTCATCCCTAAAAATGGCTGACTCCCTGAACAATGCTTTGATTAGTGAACAAGAGAGCTGATTGATATACACCTAATGAATATTATTGAGTGCGTTCAACTTCAACTGCAGCTTGCCTTATCGATCTGCAAGATTTACCAATTGTAGTAGCGGGAGGAGATGAAAACGGAGCCGTCAAGCCGGACACATTCTGTTTCACGACGTGTGCTGAACCCACATTAGTCACAGAAGATCCCACGATGATTGCTTTGTTTATTACAGATGAAGTGGTAATCAGAACTCAGGTTTGAAATATAAATATTGATTTGAAAAGGTCGAATTATTTTGATACCAATAAAGGAGTCCATATTTTTAGTAATTTGGAATTGTTTTTATGAATAAACATGATATTACTATGATAAACATATTATAATACGAGATAAATAATGTGCTGTTATAAAAACATTAATTAGTGAGAGTTTATTGGAACTGGAGATTTCATAATTAAAACCTTGGTAATGGCATACCATCATACTACTCTTAATTCTTTCTCAGACTGACATAGCTGAAGTAGTAAAAGTAGTATGTGTCGCATCCCATGAAACACACGTCACCATTGTCATCTGTGATTCTGGCCAATCATGAATAAGTTGTGACATCATCAGAGCTCTTGCAACCACTCTGGAGAAGCTGCATTGGCAGTGCCAGCCGGCTGTTCTTGAATTGCTCTCGCGGTTCTTTATTGGCATACATCACGGTGACGCAGCACTGTCACCATCTTAAGTCACACAACAACTAACCGACATGCACTGCTTCAAGTTAAACTCTGATCGGATCTGATCACACAGCGCTGCATGAAGTCAAACATCTATTGATTACACTTAGATGAAAACATTACCTACACACGATAACACAATATTTACCACCAAATTCTCTTTTCCTCTGTGTACAATCTTCTAATTTAAAAATAATGTCACCTCAGTAAATCAGTCAACAAAGTTAAACACTTGACATAAAGCCATCTAAACCAATAATTCATTACCAATCTAAATAAATATTGATCGCTATATTATTCACATCTTAATGCAATTTTATATATTATAGTATAACATAATTTAACATTGTTTTTAGTAAAAATCCATTAAAGGATTATCAAAACAGAAACAGAAAAACTGTGTAAAATAAACATTGCAGGAATAAAGGAAGCTAAAATATGACCAATAAGTTACTAAAGTATAAAACAATCAAACCCTTAAAATAATAGTAATAATTATTCAGTATTATATTATAATAATAAACTTGACTGAGTCCCCCCGATAATAATTCAGTTTTGTATCATATTTAACTGGGTTTTTGCACATCATGTTCATTAAAGAAATGTTTTAGTAAAAATATATGCAGGTAAATAATGATTTATTTATTATGCTGATGTGTATTATTGTATGTTAATAAATAAAAATTATTAAGTATCGTTTTGTATTTATTTAGTGGAAAACTGTAGAAAACATGCTTTTATTACATTAAACAAGATTATTTTCTTTGCATTAAACATTTTGAATCTATTTGGCTACAATGTCTGTTTAAAATGAAGGTAAAACTATAAAAACAAATAACATATTAAACCAAACAAACATCAAAATAGTATAAAGGGTTGTTTTTAGTCTAACAAAATACAAATTAAAATCTAACCTCTGCTATTTAATTACAATAAAGTGAGATTAAAACACTAAATTACTCACTCAGCTTTTCTGGATGCTCTGATCACCGGCAGCAGCCTCAGAAGACATTCATGTGTTGGATCATATTTCCTCAGATTAAACTGATCCAGCTCCTCTTCTGAGTTCAGCAACACAAACAGCAGAGCTGACCACTGAGCAGGAGAGAGACGGACTCCAGAGAGACGATTGATATCTCTTCTGTTCATGTATGTTTGTACTTCCTGCACTAGAGAATGATCATTGAGTTCATTCAGACAGTGGAACAGATTGATGGATTTCTCTGGAGAGGGATTCTCCCTGATCTTCATCTTAATGTACTCAACTATTTCCTGTTTGCTTTCAGAGCTGCTTCCTGTCTGTGTCAGTAGGTCTCTTAAAATTGTCTGATTGGACTTCAGTGAGAGACCCAGAAGGAATCGAAGGAAAAGGTCCAGGTGTCCGTTCTCACTCTGTAAGGCCTTGTCCACTTCACTCTTCAGGAGATCACTCATAGATGACCTAAACATACTGAAGAGACCTGATTTCTGTTGATAAAAGGAAAGAAAAGTATATAAAGCAGCGAGAAACTCCTGAATGCTCAGATGCACAAAGCTGAACACCTTCCCCAGGTGCAGTCCAAACTCCTCTCTGAAGATTTGGGTACAAACTCCCGAGTACACTGACGCTTCTCTGACATCAATGCCACACTCTCTCAGGTCCTCCTCATAGAAGATCAGGTTCCCTTTTTCCAGCTGTTGTAAAGCCAGTTTTCCCAGAGACAGAATCCTCTTTCTAGCCTGCTGAAGATCCACCTCACATTTCCCATCATACTTCTGGCTCTTCAGTTTGCTCTGAATGATCAGGAAGTGTGTGAACATTTGAGTGAGAGTCTTGGGGATCTCTGCACTCTCTGCTTCACTCAACAGTCTCTGGAGAACAGTGGCTGAAATCCAACAGAAGACTGGTATGTGACACATGATGTACAGGCTTCTTGATGATTTCATGTGTGTGATGATTCTGTTGGCCAGACGCTCATCTTTTATTCTCTTCCTGAAATACTCGTCCTTCTGAGGGTCATTGAAGCCTCAGTACATCTGTGAGCTGGTCAACACACTCAGGAGGAATCTGATTGGCTGCTGCTGGTCGAGAGGTGATCCAGAGCAGAGCAGAAGGAAGCAGATTCCCTTGATGAGGTTGGTCAGCAGCACATCTACTGAGGCTGATTCTGTCACATCACACAAAATATCATTGTTCTGGAAAACTAGAGGAAGCTCGACACTCATCCAGACCATCAAAATGAAAATGACTTTGTAGTCATCAAGGAATGTTGATCTCAGTTCTTTTGTATCTGTGAAAAACTGATGAAGAAGATTCATCAAACTGATATTTTTGTGCTTCATCAGATTGAGCTCTCTGAAAGGAAGTGGAAATATGAAGTGAACATCCTGATTTGCTTTTCCTTCAGTCCAGTCCACAATGAACTTCTGCACAGAGACAGTTTTCCCAATTCCAGCAACTCCTTTAGTCAGCACAGTTCTGATGGCTTTGTCTTGTCCAGGTAAGGCTTTAAAGACGTCATTGCATTTGATTGGTGTTTCCTGTGTCTCTGCTCTCCTGGATGCTGTCTCAATCTGTCTCACCTCATGTTCATTATTGATCTCTGCACTCCCTCCCTCTGTGATGTACAGCTCTGTGTAGATCTCATTCACAAGTGTTGAGCTGCTTTGATTTGACATTCCTTCAGTAATTCTCTGGAATTTCTCTTTTAGTTTTGTTTTGAGTTTTTGTTGATGCACAGAAATCAGTTCTGATGTAAAGAGGAAAAGAAATGGGAATTATAATTGATGTTGATGTTTAATGGTCATTAGACTTCAAGTTTATTTTCTTTCACTAATATTGAGTGAATCCAGACACTGTGTGTTTCCTCTGAAGGTGACGTGATGTAATAGTGACGTGAGTGCAAGCTCTTACTGGTTTGAAGTGTGTTAGCGAGGTCTGTCAGCTTCATCTTCTTCAGGACGTGCAGTGTGATCTTCAGAAACCCCTCTCTGACTCTGCTCTGACCTTCATCATCCTCCTCCTCTCTCTCAGAGCATGCTGGGGAATCTGAGATCAGTAGTCTCTTGAAACTCTTCAGCTCTTTCTTCATCAGAGAGATGATTTTGTGCTCAAGTTCCTGAAATCAGTGAACATTCAAACAACAAACTTCATTCAGTAACAGACAAGAACTGAAGGATCAGTGGACAAGAATCACCACTCATTTTATTTGTGCTTTAGTTGTCTTGAATTTATCAGTGTGTGTGCGTGTGTGTGTTGGTGTGTGTGAGCGTGTATTTAGCACTTTGTGGGGACCAAATGTCCCCATAAGGATAGTAAAACCCGAAACTTTTGACCTTGTGGGGACATTTTGTCGGTCCCCATGAGGAAAACAGCTTATAAATCATACTAAATTATGTTTTTGGAAAATGTAAAAATGCAGAAAGTTTTCTGTGAGGGTTAGGTTTAGGGGTAGGGTTAGGTTTAGGGGATAGAATATAAAGTTTGTACAGTATAAAAACCATTATGTCTATGGAAAGTCCCCACAAAACATGGAAACAGTACGTGTGTGTGTGTGTGTGTGTGTGTGTGTGTGTGTGTGTGTGTGTGTGTGTGAAGCTGTAAAGCTTCCAAAAGTGTATGAGACATGACAGTGTGTATTTAAAAAAACAGCCTATAAGGTATAAGTGTGTCTCTCTCTCACACACTCACACTCACACACACACACCTCAAAAATGGAGTCCAATGTCACTTTCCCAGCAGTTGACTCTGATGCATCCTGTTTGTTTCTGTAGTTGATCAAAGACTCTCCTGAACTGAAGTGAAGTGGTTGATCCATTGCCCGGTCACTCTTCATGGACACACAGCTGGGTTCAGGAGATTCTCCATGAATGACACTAAAACAGCAATTAAACAGAGTTTAGTTCATGTGTTTTTTTAGTAATCTGAAACATAATTTCAACATCCAGTGCAATAAAACACATTTAATGATGTGTCTTATATATTATATGTCACATGAGAACTTGCAATGTCACTAACATCAACATAAGTTCTCACATAAACACTCGAGCCGCTGTGAACAAACATCTCTCACAGCACTCATGAATGCACAACAGACGTCAAGATTTACACTGAAAAATTACACATTTATACTTTTATTTTAAGTTTTAAAGTGAGGCACTCTCCACTGCCATTGTATTAACAAGACCACTCACCATATTCATTAAAACATCTGCTTTTGTGTCTTCTGCATGAGGGTGAGTGAATTATGACACAATTTTCATTTTTAATGAACTGAGAAATCCTGAAGCTGCAGTGAGGACGTGTGTTTTATTTGATCATTCAGAACACAAAACACGACATAACGGGACATTACAAGCAGGGGCGGGATTACGATTTCTGAGGCCCCGAGCAACCAACCAACCCGGGCCCCCCATTTAGAAAATAGTTGCTTAAATTACGTAAAATTTATTTTTAAATCATAATTTTAAATTCATCCTATAAGCCGTTGTAGCAAAGTACATTCAAAATGTTTAATGAAATAAAAATCTAGTTAATTATAATGAATGATGTTTTCCAGTTGTTGTTGTTTATTGTGAACAGGATGTGCAAGAATCTACTTCACCAGTAACATTTTGGAATTTATTTGGTATTTATTAATATTATAATCAATCAATTAATGTTTCCCATGGACTACACTTCCCATAATTCCCTGCCCTCATCACTGCCAGCTGTCTCCTGTTGTCCTCACCTGTGTTTAATTTGTCATTAGTCCTTTGTGTATTTAAAGCCCTGTTTGTTTGCTCACCGGTTGTCAGTTGTTGAATGTATTCATGTCTTGTTCTAAGCCCTGTTCTTGGTTTTTCTTTACACTCTGAGTTACCGTGTTCATCTTTTGTGTTCATTAAAAGCTGCACTTAGATCCTCATTCTCGTCTGCCTCATTACACAACACTGCATGACACACTGAAGAAACACAGAGACGCGGTGCAGCAGTCAAGGATGTTTGTCCAGCACGTGTACATTGGAAAACAATGAAACAACAGAGCAGACACACAATAACACGTTTGTTGTGAACGGCCCCTAACTCATCCGTTCACGTGTATCTGAGCGTGTGAGTGAAAGAAGTTCAGAACATTTTTTCATAAATTACAAACACAAAGTCCTGCTGACCTGAACCCAGCAGCTTCTAACGTGAACCGCTCTGAGAGCGCTGACAATGGCGTGTTCACGTGTGTACCCAGAACATCATGTCACTTCAAGCGGCTTTTGATGAGCTTTCCTACCGGTGTGGGGGCCCTCTCGACGTCTGGGGCCCCATGCAATTGCAACTGATTACAAGATCATTGGAAGTTTTTTAAGTATCGTATATTTTTGACAGAGACCAGAATTCCTTTAAACATAAACAGCCTCTTTATTGTGTCGTATTCAATGTAGTACGAGACAATTTCTTCAGTTTTTAAGTGTCACTGAAATACTGTCAAACAAAAGTGAAAAGTGTCAACACATATCCCTACAACATATTCTTCATCAGACACAGATTACTGTAGCACAGGTGGAAACATACTGTAACATATAGTCAACATGTCCTTTTTTAGTAACATTGTGATCTCCAGCAGACTGTATGTCCTGTGATAAACCTGAGGAACAATCTCTTGTCATGTCTGATCATCTCTGTCATGTTCACATGATATTACTGTACAGTATAAAGATGAGCTCTTGTGAAGAGATGCCAATGAAACTGTTACAGTAAAGCAATCAGCTGTAGAAGGACTCATTATTTTTATTATAATTGCATATTTCCTTTTAGATGTATATTTTTTACACTGGATTCTTTCTAATGGTCCCTCAGACTGTGGTGTACACGTTCATACTGTCAGTCAACATGAGAGTCCTCACCTCACATCAGCACAAGGGGCTCCTGAACTGAATTCAGGTGGATTCTCCATTGACCGGTCACTCTTCATGGACACACAGCTGGATTCAGGAGATTCTCCATGAATGACACTAAAACATAACAGCAATTAAACACTGTTTTAAAAACTACAAACTCTCACAAACACTCTTTTCCTCTCATCAGTTTCTCAGTTTTACTCTTCCCAATATTTCTCTCTTCTACAAGGGGGTAACATGTTCTTTTCCAGTGTTTTCAGTGTCATTTTATCATTGAAATCAATATGTATTATTTTAGAAGCAGTGATCACATAGAGAAAATGACTACATCTCATTTTACATTGAATTCTTTCCATCTTGAGAATATTTCTGGTTTAGGACAGTGAAAAGCAGCACACTGGAGATTGTAGTTTTCCTGAAGTTTCTCTGTAAAGTTGTGTGCAAACAGTCCGAACATGAGACTTCTGAAATACATGCCAAGCAAACTGTTACATTTCTTTAATGTACAGACTTAATAAACTTATTTGTTCCTTTTTTACCCCTTTATTTCAGTTTTACTCTATTTTAGGTTTGACACTTTTGAAGTTTGAAAATAAGGGACACTTAATAAGGGGGTGGGGGCTATAATATAATAATATGCGTAATTAGTATTCATAAAAATATAATATTGTATATTGTTTGTTATATGCTAAAATTAGAACTTTCTTGAGCCATGAAAATACATCATTAATATGTAAAAAATATATTCATTTAAATTTTTCAGTTAATTGTGTTCTTGATCTTATTTATGTATAGATTTTGGATGGTTTATACTTTATTTTATTATTTTATTTGTTTATTTTTTCCTTCACCTGTTCTTGTCTTTATGATTGTATTCATATATTGTTTGATCTTATTGAACATTTAAATAGAAAAAAAAAACTCAGACGGTCCCTTACCGCACCCTCCACAGATGGAAATTTTCCAACTTAAATCAATGTTTAATTGAAGATCTGGAATGATTTCACCGTGACGCCATCTGACCATCTTAAATACGGGACAAATCGCATCACGTATTGATTCAATACCGGATGCATCATTTCATCTTTAAATATGGGACGATCCCTTGTTTTACAGGACAGGTGGCAACCCTAAGTGGTGGTGTGCTAATAAATCCATCAGTTCAACTCACTTGTGGAAGAGTTTATCTGTCTGTCTAGTGGATGAAGGGGGACTCTTTTACGAGGGCCGAATAACTTTCAGCTACGACCGAAGAGTTTCAAATTTACATGCCAATAAATGCACAGAATTGATGTACACTATACAATGCAATGTGCTGCTTTCTGAAAAACTCTTTTCACAGGAATAAAATAATCAACTTCACATTTACAGGAGCAACATAAACACAAATTACCTTTGACCCCATTTCCAAATAATGTACATTCCTCCAGTTATGTCTGTGACTGAATCAAACTGTCATCTTACTGTAGATCTCACTTTACCCTAAAGCTGTTTTCACATGTTTATACTTGAGATAATCCAGTCTGTTCTCATTTCTCCTCAGTGTTTTTATACTGTAGTGTTATATCAGAAGCATATCAGAAATATCAGCATATCAGAAATATCTATCAGTGTATTTTATTAAAGCATTGAAATCCTCTGACCTCTTGACCTTCCCTGTGTCTGTCTGTCCACTGAGATCCTTTGTGGAGTCCATGACATCATCTGAACAGTCCACTGAACACCTGTCAACAAACGGGACATCATCTATATTTGTGACGTGTTTATTTGTTCAATACTGACACATATTTGTCTTTATTTGTCCTCTAGAATATTCCATTAGAAATGAATCAATGAGGTTCAATTGCAGACTGTCAGCTTTTATGACATGTTAAACACCAGCATAAAGAGAAAACATCAGAAGACTCAACAGAAGAAAACAAAGCAACGTTTCAAGTCAATAGAAGAAATAACATTTCAGTGCCAAAGAAACTGAACACATACTGACAATTCAGATAAAAGAGCAAAAGTCTCAGTATCTGTTTGTTCTGCTGTGATTAATACTTAGATATCTGTTAGATGTCTTACTGTAGCTGATAGTTTGAAAGGTTTATTATTGTTGTCTTGTGAGTTTTGGTTTGTTTAGCAGCAGTTCAGTACTCACCTGTCAAGAACTGTTGATGTTCCTCTTTACTGACTAGAATATCACCTACAAAATACTTCACAATGAATTTATTGATTGTTTCAGACGATTCAGTGGAACAAAAACTGTCAAACTTTTTCTCTGTTTTTCTCGTCGTGTAATTTCCTGCGTCACAAAATGGATCCTGTTTTACTAGTTTCACTTTCTCTTTCTCGGAGTTTAATGGCGGAGAAACCGGAAACACAAGTTCAGGCGTTTATTTACTTCCCGCCTCTTTGAAACTGTCCTCGCGTTCCGCCGCTGAACAACTGCGAATAAACATCCCGTCTCATTTTAATAAATGTAAGATGAAGTATTTACAAACTGACGTTAATCTTGAACAACCCCATCAAACTGTAGAGTAGCCCAGATACAACGTCGTTCGCCATCTTGTTTTGGATTGAATGTGTCACATGACTAGAAACGCGTCATCGTTTTCGAAAGCATCCGTTTTCACAGTCACACTACAACGCGAAAACGGCGTTTTCAAAAAGATAAATTTTCAAACGTTGGGACATCAGGGCTTTATGTACTTCAGTTTACTCAAAAAACAAACAAACGATAAACAAGCCTGTTGTAGAGTGAGCTTTTGTAGATTAACCTATAGGGGGCAATCTAATGCTTTTTGGCTTTGGCTTAAGAGTAGCAAAGAAGAAAGTGTTAGCAGACATTAGCTGTGTCTGAAATCGCCCACTCGTTCACTCATTCACTATTTCCTATATAGTGAATGGCTGTGAGTGCACTATATTTCAGCATTGAGTGAACGAAATGAGTGAGCGATTTCAGACGCTGACGTAAATTCTATGCGAGCACTCGGGAGCTGTCGCAGACATTTGTCATGAACATTTCACCTGTGTGGCTTCTTGAATTTGATAATCTCTGTAATCTTTATATAGTTATAGTTTATATATATAATTTTATTATAGGAAATTAAATATTTTATTTTTGCATTAATAAAAATACAAAAAAATTAAATGATCATAATACAGTTATTCTTTTCACTTGATATGCGTATTAAATTAATGATAAATTACTTCAATTTCTCAAGTTTAGATTTTATTTTTCATAAAAAGATAATAACTGTTAAAGATAAAAATAATGAAAACGCTATTGCACGCTCCTATATATCTTATTAAAACAAATTGTAGAAAAGTAAACTACCAACAAAAACCAACCTAAGTGCACAAGCACACCTTTTCGCTGGGTTCTTCTTATCGTGTCCTCCATCCGAGTCCAGAGGCAAACTTGATGCAACTCTTTGTTTCTGGTGAATTACATTTTCTAGTGAAGACAATTTTATTTTACACAACTTTGAGGCATGCGTTGTTGGCTCGTCGACGCCACCCATTGGTAATAATTAAGACACAATAAATTTAGCTAACTTTTAGCTAAGCTAAACTAAATAAATGAAGAATAGATCCATTGAACTCTTAAAAACTTATTTTCTTAAATCACATATTTAAAAACTTAGTTTAAAGTTGAATGTATTTTGTCTACATAAGATAAGCTAATAAAATATAGTGTGCAAAGTTGAAGTTAATACACTGATGTCAGTAGATAATTTGTGTAACTTATGTTTATATAAATAAAAAACAATTAAATGTCCAGAAGAATGGATTACACATTTAACAATACCTTACACTATAGTGTGAGTGTGTGTATATATATATATATATATTTATTTATTTATTTATTTTAACTCCGCAAAAATAGAAACATCCTCTTTTCAGGACACTGTATTTTTAAAGAATTTTGAAAAAATCCAAATAACTTTACAGATCTTTATTGTTTCCATGCTTGTTCAATGAACCATAAACAAATAATGAAAATGCACCTGTGGAACGGTCATTAAGACACTAACAGCTTACAAATGGCAAGGTCACAGTTATTAAAACTTAGAACACTAAAGAGATCTTTCTACTGACTCTGAAAAACACCAAAAGAAAGATGCCCAGGGTCCTGCTCATCTGCATGAACATGTCTTGGGATGCTACATGAAGGCAAGAGGACTGCAGATGTGCAGAGATAAATTCCACTGTCCATCGTCGAAGGAATGAGTGTTACACCGAGGCCTGTACTCTGGATCGATTTGGAGGTGAGGGTTCGTCATGGTCTGGGAGCGTGTGTCACAGCATCATCGGACTGAGCTTGCTATCATTGCAGGCAATCTCAATGCTGTGCATTACAGGGAAGATATCCTCCTCCCTCATGTGGTACCCTTCCTGCAGGCTCATCCTGACATCACCCTCCAGCATGATAATGCCACCAGCCATACTGCTCGATCTGTGCATTATTTCCTGCAAGACAGGAATGTCAGTGTTCTGCCATGGCCAGCAAAGAGCCTGGATCTCAATTCTAGGTTAGGGCCATTCCCCCCAGAAATGTCCGGGAACTTGCAAGTGCCTTGGAGCAAGAACTGGCAAATCTGGTGCAGTCCATGAGGGTGGGTGGCTTCCTTAGCTCCTACAAATGATTTAGAAGAGAATGATAAATCTTACAGAGATTACTTATACATAAAATTTTCATATAAAAAGGCTCTGACAGCATAAAGTCATTCAGTATGGTTTTAAAGGAATAGCTCATCCAATAATTATAATTTACTCTTCATTTACTCACCCTTAAATGGTCTCAAACTTGTGCTCTGTGGAAGAAAAAGTCATACAAATATTTTAGAGACATGATCGGTTTATTTCCATACAATGCAAGGCATAAAGGCACCAAAAAGGTTATGAGTAAGACTAATAGTTTTTTGATTAGAACAGACAAAAAAATGTTTACACTCCTTTTTCAATATAAACCTTGACATAGTCTTCTAGCCCTAGATTTCATGCTCCAAGATTTCAAGTTTGATTACACTTCCTGACACCATCTAGCAATTCTGGATAATTAATAGTTGAGTATGAGCTCTTCAATTGTCCTGAGTGGCGGGGTGAAGGAGGACATATGATATAAATAACCAAGGGCTTGTAAACGTTCTAAAAGGATAATTTGTAAATTTAGATATTATCTGAATTTGTGAAATGTATGTACATATCTGTAATATCAAATAGATACATTAATGCATCATTAAAAAACATCTTGCAGATGAAGCAAATTATGTAAATTTACAAGCAGAACTGCATATATTATTATGATGAATTTACCTTGTAGGTTAAATATTTCCCACTTTTGGCAGGGGTTACCACACCAAGCAACCCCATCTCTTTCAGAACAGTTCTGTAGCACATGTAACGTAATAACTTAAATATTACTATTTACTCATATAAAATGAAACTGAATTCTACTAATTTCTGAGGAAAATAAATCTACAAACTCACTCCCATCCAAACAGGGCTACGTTCCTGCGTCAGAGAAGAGATGCCCATTGGCCATCCTGCTCATTATGAGACGCTTTACGTCTTCATCCATGCCTAAAACAATAGAAATCTTCGGTACATTATTTTCTAAGGCATATGCGAATACAGTAGTTACATGTTATAAATAATATATTGTGAAGAATCCAACAAACTATCATTTGCTATGTGAAATCTCGACAGTAAAAAATACACTTGTTAGTTTCGAGTCAAAAATTGCATTTAAGCGGAGTTAGTGGTCAATTATAAATTAATCCATCAATATGTATAATTTTACTTAGTTATATCTTGCTACAGATTTATTTGCATTAATAAAATAGTTACTTACATTTGTAAAAGTTGCCGCCTCGGTGTTTACGTCCGCCATTTGCAATTTTATTTTGCACTCTGCCGCTGCCTCGCGTTGGATTATGGGAAATAGGGGTCGGAGAGTGTACATCGTATGTACCCTCGAAATCAGATTGCATTGTGGGTAAGAAAGAGTGAACAAATGTAGGGAATGAGATGTAGGGAATGAATTCGGACACCACTACAAAATGGCACCCGAAATAGTGCACTATTTAGTGGATAGGGGGCGGTTTCGGACACAGCTATTGATTCCACCTGGACTTGACTCAAGTGTATTGCTGGCTTGTGTTCCCTGAGTAAATCAACTTCTTTGAACAGATTTGTCTACTGCAAGTTATTACATTTTGGCGACGAGGATGGGATCAAGAAAAGAAATGCCTTGTAAAGGAGAAAGTGTTGGAAGGTGAATAAATTAAATCCATACAAGTTGGAGCTTGGGAAAAGAAGATGGCCAACTGTTACGTTTGAATAACGAGGCTGACGAGGAGATGCGGATCCAAACGCAGTTTGAACTTAATTTGATAAAGAAACACAAAGTAAACAACCCACGATGGTGAAAAGAAACATAAACTAGTTAAGGTAACCACGGTAGAGACAAACAGGGAGCAAGGGAGAGAAGCACACATCAGGCTAACATCAAACAACGATTGACAAAGACTGAACAAAGACACGGGGTATAAATACACAGACAGGGAAAAAAGGGACCAATGAAAGAACAGAACTCAAGATAACAATGTGATTAACAGAAACCAAAGGCAAATTAACAAGGGCAGGTGAAAACAATGAACAGAGGAAAACACGAACGCTAACAAAGAGACTATGGAATTACATAAGGGACTAAAGTGAAAACTGAGAAATGCAAAAGTGACAACAAATGGTAAACAAAAGGGCAACAGAGAAACAAGACAGGGTAATCGTTACATAGCCCCCCCTTTAAAGATCGGATTCCAGACGATCCTAAAAACACACAACAAAAGACAAAAGTCCATAAGAACAACATGAGGGCACCAGGGGCAAACAGACAGTACAAGTGGGCACATAGGTAGACAGGCAGACCAGGGGGAACACTGGGCAGGCAGGAAATCCGGGGCAGACAGGCAGACCGGGGGGCACAAGAACAAGGAGGCAGTCCAAGGGGCACAGAGGGCAGGCAGGAAGTCCGGGGGGCCACGAGGGGAAATGAGACAGTCCACGGGGCTAAAGGGAGATGCGACAGTCCACGAGGGCAAAGAGAGATGAGACAGTCCACGGGGGCACAAGGGACAACCAGACAGTCCATGGGGGCACAAAGGGACAGGTTTGGGAGGCCGGGGTGGTATCGACCGGGTGGGGACAGGTTTCAGTGGTCTGGGAGCTGGCCAAAGGGCAAGGACAGGTTTGGGGGACCGGGAGGAGGCCAATGGACAGGGACTGGGTCAGGAGGCCTGGGGGAAGGCCTCAGGACGGGAACAGGGTCAGGAGGCCTGGGTGGAGGCCACCGGACAGGGACTGGGTCAGGGGGCCTGGGAAGAGGCCACAGGACTGAGGCTGGCAGAGCCGTGTGAGGCGGAGCCAAGGAGGACTTCGCAGGCGGAGCCAAAGGAGGCTTAGGCAGGGCCATGGCAGACACAGGTGGTAAGGCCTTGGGCAGGTCAGGAGGCGGAACAGTGTTGGGCGGAGCCAAGGGAGGCGATGGTGTAGAAGGCTCAAAAGGCGGAGCCACTGGAGGTGGAGCCGAAGGTGGCGAGGGCGAAGAAGGCTCTGAAGAAGGAGCCAATGGAGGCTTCGGAGGCGGGGCCGGGAGAGGCTCGGGAGGCTCCGGAGGAGGAATTGAAGGAGGTTCAGGAGGCGGAGCCGAGGAGGCGAGGGCGATGAAGGCTCTGAAGAAGGAGCCAATGGAGGCTTCGGAGGCGGAGCCGGGAGAGGCTCGGGGGGCTCAGGAGGTGGAGCTGAAAGAGGCTCAGGAGGCGGAGCCGAGGTAGGCGGCAACGTGGGAGGCTCTAGGAGCGGAGACCAGGAAGACTCTGGAGTCTCTGGGGGTAGAGACGTAGGAGGCTCTGAGGGTGGAGCCGCCATAGGCTTGAGTGGCTTGGGAGGCGGTGCCGGAGGAGGCTCGGGAGGAGGAGCCATCGAAGGCTTGAGTGGCTCGAGAGGGGAAGCCGGAGGAGTCTCGGGAGGCGGAGCCATAGGAGGCTCGGGAAGCTCTGAGGGCGGTGCCGTCGAAGGCTTGAGTGGCTCGAGAGGCGGAGCCGTAGGAGGCTCAAGAGGCTCTGGGGCGGAGCCGTAGGAGGCTCAAGAGGCTCTGGGGCGGAGCCGTCAAAGGCTTGAGTGGATCGAGAGGCGGAGCAATCGGAGGCTCTGGAGGCGGAGCCGTAGGAGGCCCCGTAGGCGGAGCTGCAGGAGGCTCGAGAGGCTCTGGGGGCGGAGCCGTCAAAGGCTTGAGTGGATCGAGAGGCGGAGCGATCGGAGGCTCTGGAGGCGGAGCCGTAGGAGGCCCCGTAGGCGGAGCTGCAGGAGGCTCGAGAGGCTCTGGGGGCGGAGCCGTAGGAGACTCGGGGGGCGGAGCCCTGGAAGGCTCGAGAGGTTCAGGAGGCGGAGCCCTGGGAGGCTCGAGGGGCGGAGCCCTGGCAGGCTCGAGAGGCTTGAGGGGCGGAGCCCTGGCAGGCTCGAGAGGCTTGCGGGGCGGAGTCCTGGCAGGCTCGAGAGGCTTGCGGGGCGGAGCCCTGGCAGGCCTGAGAGGCGGAGTTCTGGAAAGCTTGGGAGGCTTGAGAGACGGAGCCCTGGAAGACTCGAGAGACTTGAGGGGCGGAGCCCTGGTAGGCTCAAGAGGGTTGAGAGGCGGAGCCCTGGAAGGCTCGAAAGGCTTGAGAGGCGGGGCTCTGGGAAGCTCGGAGGGCGGAGCTCTGGAAAGCTCAGGAGACTTGAGAGGCGGAGCCCTAGTAGGCTCGAGAGGCTTGAGAGGCGGAGCCCTGGAAGGCTCGAGAGGCGGAGCTCTGGAAAGCTCGGGAGGTTGAGCTCTGGAAAGCTTGGGAGGTTGAGACGGAGCCCTGGAAGGCTCGAGAGGCTTGAGAGGCGGAGCTCTGGAAAGCTCGGGAGGCGGAGCTCTGGAAAGCTCGGGAGGCGGAGCTCTGGAAAGCTCGGGAGGCGGAGCTCTGGAAAGCTCGGGAGGCGGAGCTCTGGAAAGCTCGGAAACTTCGGAAGGCGGAGCTCTGGAAAGCTCAGGAAACTTCGGAAGGCTGAGCTCTGGAAAGCTCGGAAACTTCGGATGGCTGAGCTCTGGAAAGCTCGGAAACTTCGGATGGCTGAGCTCTGGAAAGCTCGGAGGAGGAGCCCTAGAAGGCTCGAGAGGTGCTGGCTCTTGGACGGTCGAGGCTACAGGCAGCTGAGCTCAGGGACGGTCCCGAGGCTACAGAGCTGGCTCAGGGACGGTCGAGGCTACAGGCCTGGCTCAGGGGCCGGTCGAGGCTACAGGCGCTGGCTCAGGGACGGTCCGAGGCTACAGGCGCTGGCTCAGGGACGGTCCGAGGCTACAGGCCTGGCTCAGGGACGGTCGAGGCTACAGGCGCTGGCTCAGGGACGGTCGAGGCTACAGGCGCTGGCTCAGGGACGGTCGAGGCTACAGGCGCTGGCTCAGGGACGGTCGAGGCTACAGGCACTGGCTCAGGGACCGGTCGAGGCTACAGGCGCTGGCTCAGGGGACGGTCGAGGCTACAGGCGCTGGCTCAGGGACGGTCGAGGCTACAGGCGCTGGCTCAGGGACGGTCGAGGCTACAGGCGCTGGCTCAGGGACGGTCGAGGCTACAGGCGCTGGCTCAGGGACGGTCGAGGCTACAGGCGCTGGCTCAGGGACGGTCGAGGCTACAGCGCTGGCTCGGGACGGTCGAGGCTACAGGCCTGGCTCGGGGCGGTCGAGGCTACAGGCGCTGGCTCGGGGACGGTCGAGGGCTCAGGCTTGCTCACAGTGACATGCGTGGGCTTTGGCTCGCTCACCGTGACATGCGTGGGCTCTGGCTCGCAGACCGGGGCAGGCGTGGGCTCTGGCTCGCAGACCGGGGCAGGCGTGGGCTCTGGCTCGCAGACCGGGGCAGGCGTGGGCTCTGGCTCGCAGACCGGGGCAGGCGTGGGCTCTGGCTCGCAGACCGGGGCCAGCGTGGGTCGGGAGGCGGAAGCCTGTCTTCTCCTCCTCCTCCGGGCGGACAAAGTGGACTGTGCAGGTTCAAGGGGAGCCACTGACATGGGGGGTTGCTCGCTGACAGGTGAGGCTGGTGTGACAGGGTGCGGTGAGCTGCACGCTAGTAGGGTCATCTCCAGGTAGTCGCGGAGAGTGCTGCCGGGCGTTGCCTGTGGCACCCGCTCCCTCAGCGAGGGATTTAAGCTGTCCCTGAAAAAGATCATCAGTGCAGAGTCCGGGAAGTCAGTAGCGTTCGCCAGGAGGAGGAAGTAGTGAGCGTGGTCTACAAGTGGGTAGTGTTCTTGCTGCAAGTTGAGCAGCCGACATTTGGCCCGAATAGCTGCTGGATCCATGTGTGGTCAATCGTTCTGTTACGTTTGAATAACGAGGCTGACGAGGAGATGCGGATCCAAACGCAGTTTGAACTTTATTTGATAAAGAAACACAAAGTAAACAACCCACGATGGGGAAAAGAAACATAAACTAGTTAAGGTAACCACGGAAGAGACAAACAGGGAGCAAGGGAGAGAAGCACACATCAGGCTAACATCAAACAACGATTGACAAAGACTGAACAAAGACACGGGGTATAAATACACAGACAGGGAAAAAAGGGACCAATGAAAGAACAGAACTCAAACAAGATAACAATGTGATTAACAGAAACCAAAGGCAAATTAACAAGGGCAGGTGAAAACAATGAACAGAGGAAAACACGAACGCTAACAAAGAGACTATGGAATTACATAAGGGACTAAAGTGAAAACTGAGAAATGCAAAAGTGACAACAAATGGTAAACAAAAGGGCAACAGAGAAACAAGACAGGGTAATCGTTACACCAACATGGTAGGAACAGTCATACCTTTTGATAGTCAATCTCAGTCTTGGGAAGAATATTGTGAAATCTTGCAGCATTTTTTCGAGGCAAATGAAATTACAGAAGCAGTCAAGCAAAAAGCAATATTGTTGAGCACTGTGGGAAGTCAAACATACAGTCTACTGAGGAATTTACTGAGCCCAGTTAAACCAGGAACAAAGACATTTGGTGAATTAGTAGAATTGCTTAAAGAGCATTTCAATCCAAAACCTAGTGAAATTGTACAGCGGTTTAAATTCAATTCAAGATCAAGAGAAGAGGGGGAAACTGTACTTGAGTATGTGGCAGTGTTAAGGAAATTGGCTCATGATTGTAATTATGGAGAAAAATTGACAGAAATGCTTCGGGATAGACTGGTATGTGGCATAAATGATGACCATATTCAATGTAAGGATGTAAGGGATTTGCAAGCTAAATGCTCAGAAACATCCATGTCAATGAGAGTACATAAAACGTCAGTAAAACAAGAAGAAAGGCAAAGTAGAGCATGTTACAGATGTGGAAGCTTGCAACATTTGGCCAATGAGTGCAGATTTGTTTTTGAGAAATGTCACCAATGTGGGAAACAAGGACACATAATGAAAGTATGCAAATCAAAAAGTTTCAGCAGAGAGACAAACTTTCAAGGGGGAGAAAGATGTAAGAGAGTTGTGACCAGAGGACAGAGATCAGTATTATGTGGGCAGAGATGAAAAAAGTGCATCTGATGAAGAGGGTATTTTTACAGTTCACAGTTTGAAAGAAACCGAGATTCCAAAGGTTGCTCCACTGACTATCACACTGGCTGTTAATGAGTCAATTATACCTTTTGAAGTGGATACCGGTTGTGGTGTGACTGTGATGAATGGGTCAAATTTTTCCAAATTATGGACAAAGTATAAAATTCCAGAATTAAAGACCTGTTCTTTGAAGTTAAAAACCTATACTGGCCAAACCTTAACGGTGTTAGGTTCTGCGTGAGGTGGAAGTTAGACACAAAGGAAACATGAAGGAATTACCTGTAGTGGTAGTACCGGAACAGGTCCCAATTTATTGGGTAGAGGATGGATTAAGGAATTGGGCATGGAATGGGAGGCTATACATAAGATTCAAGGGGTGGAAAATGTAACCTTGACTAAAGTGCTTAGCCAACATTCAGAGTTGTTTAAAGAGGAATTAGGTGAATTGAGAGGTCCACCAGCAAAGATTTATGTGGACAAGGAAGCGGTCCCCAGATTTTTCAAAGCCAGACCAGTTCCTTATGCAATGAAGACGAAGGTAGAAGCTGAAATAGAACGCCTGTTAAAAGAAAAAATCATAGAACCTGTTAAACACTCTGAATGGGCTGCACCTGTAGTACCGGTTTTGAAACCAGATAATACTGTACGACTATGTGGTGACTACAAGCTAACTGTAAATCGAAGTTTCAAAGTTGGAACAATATCCTATCCCTCGAATAGATGATTTGTTTGCAACATTGTCAGGTGGGCAAAAGTTTACCAACCTAGATATGAGCCATGCTTACCACCAGATTGCATTAGATCGGAGTCCAAGAAATATGTCACAGTGAATACCCACAAGGGCTTGTTTACTTACCGTGTGTTACCCTTTGGAGTTTCTTCTAGTCCTGCCATCTTTCAGAGGACCATTGAAGGAGTATTGCAAGGTCTTCCGTGATGTGGCAGTTTTCCTGGATGACATCCTGGTGACTGGTCGTAATGATGAGGAGCATCTCCAAACGCTTGCCAGGGTATTGGAAAGATTGCAGGAAGCAGGACTGCGGTTGAAACAGAGCAAATGTTCCTTCATGGAAAAAGAGGTAACGTTCTTGGGCCATAAAGTAGATGAGACTGGCCTCCACCCAGTACCAGAAAAGGTGACTGCTATTCAAAACGCTCCCTCACCAAAGAATGTGACAGAGTTGAAGGCCTATTTGGGACTGTTAAATTACTATAATAAGTTCTTACCCAACTTGTCTACCGTTTTAGCCCCTGTGCACAAGTTGCTAAGGAAAGATGAAAAATGGAACTGGGAGGGGGAACAAGAGGCTGCTTTTGCTCAATCCAAGAAAATGATCCACTCAGTACAAGTTCTGGTCCACTATGACCCCCAGAAGGATGTGATTTGGTAACACTTTATTTTGATAGTCCGTTCATTGAGACTCTACTACTTATTAGTAGCCATTCAGTAGCTTGTCAACAGTGCATCAGTTGACATTCAACAACACTGTTTCAACAGACAAGTAACATACATTCAACTAACTGCCTATAGACTATAAGGTACATATAAGGTGCATTTCAAGTGTTAATATCAGTTGACATTCAACAACACTGTTTCAACAGACAAGTAACACACGTTCAACTAACTGCCTATAGACTATAAGGTACATTTCAAGTGTTAATCTACAGATTTTACAAAAAGTTCCTGTTGACTTTCAATGTTATTTTGCAACAAGTTATTAGCCAATTATCAACTAACTTTCTGTAGATTGAGTGACCATCTTCTAAGCTGTCTACCAACAACTCAAAATCAATCTGTCAGTTGAAAGTCAACTGTCATGTCAGCATATGATCTGTATATGATACTGTATAGGGGTCCCAAATGCATCACATTAATGATTATTTCAACTGAATAAAAACTGTTTAAAAAAAAATCTGTAGTTTACCATTTGTTGATAATCGGTTGATAGTCAACTAAAGATTAGTTGCTTATCTGTTTCTTGTCAACAAATATATTGTTTATGATCAGTAGACTATTAATAGACATTCTCCACTAAGCGTTAGTAGATATAATTTAGGACTATCTAATTAAAGTGAAAAACAGTTGATATCAGTAGAAAGTCTATAACCTATTAACAGATTACGTACAGGTTTCCATTAATTATATGCAACATAATTACGATTTAAAACGAGAACAGTTTTGCATACCTGACTGAAGTAGAACAAACACCATAGGCAGCACATCAGAGAAAAAATGCACTTTTATTAAATTAAAAAACACTCCAAATAATACAACCCATTCTTTACTAGGGTATCAGGGTCACATCTGATTATGTGACATTATATTGAGCATTTCAAAACGAGAAAACTCTCTCAATACTTGAAAAAAAAAATGCTGCACTGGCCTAGTTGGTCTAGCTTGGTGGTCAAGTTATAAAGAGTAGAACCACAAAAACAAAAACAAAAAAACTTGCATTTAGTTAACAACAACCTACTTAACTCATTCAGTCTTTCTTGACAGAAAAGGGATGAGCTGTTTGTTGTTTTTCATTTCAATTATCTTTTCTGCCAGTTCACCAACAATTTTTTTCTGACAGAGTTGTGCTAGTTGCAAAAGTGTGTATTTACCCTTGAACTGTTCTAGGACACTTTTGTCTACCATGTAAATCTCTGCAATTGCTGCCGTGTCTTTCACAGCATTTCTAGAAACACAAGCTTTCTTGAAAGCTGCGGTCATCCTGAAGCCTCTTTGCACAAGTTTGAGGACACGCCGATATCTTTTCACCACATCTGCGATTGAGGCAACTGAAAAAAACAATACAATAATGTGAATAAATCACCAAGGACTGTTGTGTTGTGTCTTGTGCGGTTTCTTAGTCGCAGGGTGAGCCACAGTGTTACCCACATGTTTTCTCTTTAAAAGGAAGGCTACAACTTGGATTAAGGCATGTGGCTTATTCTTTGATTTAGAACATTTAATAGTCAGTAGTGTGAGGGCAGTGTGCCAATAAAGACTATTGATGAGTATTGCTATAAAAAGACAGGTAAATACTGTTGAGAACATTCTTTATATTGAATTATTGATTACCATAACAGGTAAGCACATGTTGTGTCTTTATTTACTTAATTCCTTACATAATCTTTGTAAGAAAGCTATAGTAAAAATACAAGTTAGATACAGATCATCACTGATATTCACTGAGAATTCAGGGACACTGGCCGTAACAGAACAGTTAAGCTTTTGACATGTGGATTTCATGTCATTCAAAAAAAGAGATGACAAGAGTGATGATGATTGGGTTGTGGGATAGTGTGCATTATGCAACAAATCAAGTATAAAGCACTAAAATAAAAATAATCACCTAAATACTTCATAACTAACTAAATACAGTGTGTCCATACCTCGCTCTCCTTTTCCGTTTGACCTCTTCACCTTTTTGGTTTCCTTCTTTCTTTTTTTGCTTTTCTTCTTGCCATTCTTCTTTTTGCGCTTCTTTTTCTTCTTTCTCTCATCTGAAGAGTCAGAGATAGAGCTGGAGCTGGAGTCAGTGTTGGAATCAGTGGTAGTGTCAGTGCTGGAGTTCAAAATCATGGCCCGTGCCTCCTCATCTCCAGTGGCCATTATCTCCAAGTTCCCACCTGTAATATAAACTTATAATGTAAACCTATATGTATAATTGAGCTGCTTGTAGAACTTCACTGTAACTAGTTGAGTATTTCAGTGAATTCTACCAAATTAATGCAAATGTTGTCTGAGCAACTTCTGCTGTAAATTTAAAGGCAATATGCTATGGCAAGGCAGCAGTCTACAGGCTATACCCAAGCGAAGTCAGTTCAATCCTTACAAATGACTTAACAGCTAAAGCTCTAAATTTTGTCACCCAAATAAGAGACTATTTTATTTTCACTATGTACATTTTTGGTCACACTAAATTAGGTGTCCTTAACTATTATGTACTTACATAAAAAATAGTACAATGCACTTTTTGTGTTCATATTGTATTGCAAAACACTGCTGCTTTTGAGGTGGATACGGTTAAGGTTAGAGACAGGTGTGATGGTATAGGTAGGTTTAAGGCATTGGCTTGTACCGAGCCCAACGCGATTGACTTTGATGGAGGAACTTGCAGCTTTACTTGCAAACTACAATTCCTGTTCATCAATCAGGTGAGAACCAGACCCGTTATAAACCTAAATATACTCACATTAATTGAAAAGTGTAGTACATTACAGAATGTAATTACAGAAATTAATTACAGCTGCAATTACATGCAGATATATATACTGTATATATTTTTTAATTACAATGTAAAAGCATGTACGTACACAATAAATGCATTGCGTCAAATTATTAATTAAAATGTTAGTACATAGTAGTTAGAGACACTTAATATAAAGTGGGACCAATTTTTTAAATATATATTTTTGATCTGATTTATAATTTAAAAATATATCCATCCATCCATCCATCCATCCATCGTCAACCGCTTATCCTGTGTACAGGGTCGCGGGGGGCTGGAGCCTATCCCAGCTAACATTGGGCGAAAGGCAGGGGACACCCTGGACCGGTCGCCAGTCCATCACAGGGCCACACATAGACAGACATACACTCACACTCACCTCCACATCCACACCTAGGGCAATTTTTTTTTGGAGACACCAATTAACCTAGCCTGCATGTCTTTTGGATGGTGGGAGGAAGCCGGAGTACCCGGAGAGAACCCACGCAGACACGGGGAGAACATGCAAACTCCACACAGAAAGGCCGGGGCAACCAGGGTTTGAACCCATGACCTTCTTGCTGTGAGGCGACAGTGCTAACCGCTGCACCACCGTGCCGCCTCCTAAATCCACTTTACAATAGTTAACTGTAGCATTCTAACAAAAAGTGCATCCTAGCATAGAAACCAATGAATGCTTCTCAGGACCAGAAAGCCCTCACCATTAGGTAAGGTAGTTCAGACTACTGGCATGAAGTTGGTTGTGTCTCTAAAGTTACATGCGGCATTGGTATAAACGTTTCTAACTTCAATAGCATTTGAAGACAATGACTTACAGTCATAAAACGATGAACACTTTACAGTTGGTTTTATGACTGTAAGTCATTGTCTTCAAATGTCATTGAGCTTTAAATTATGGCATATTTTGTGTAAGACCCCATACAGTAGTGAAATACATAGCAATATGTACATATGATTTAACAGTTTATTGTCAATAATATCAAAAATCTAAAAGGTGTGCATCATACTTGACACCTAGATGAACTCTTTACAGTTGGTTTTTATGGCTGTAAGTCATTGTCTTCAAATGCTAGAAACCTATGTCGCATGTAACTTTAGAGACAGTCCCTAAGTACGCGAATGTCTAACGTCCAACATCCTACCAACTTCATGCCAGCGTTCAGACTAATGAATTATCGCATTGTGTGAATCATTCGCTCGAGCTAAATCAATTTTAATTTGTGTTGACTTGTATGCAATCGCGTCACCGGAAATATCAGCTTTGTGTTTGGTAGAACACCAACGATTTTCACATTTATAAACACAACTTACCACTTTTTGTGTGGATGGAAACTACTTCTTCTTTTCCCTTGGTATTTCCTCTCTGTGCCTTTGCGCGGGTAAAATGCATGGTATCCGCACTCCCCCCACTGCCAGTGCCAGCTGAGGGGCAGTGTACTGAAGGCGCTTGATTATCTTGATGCTGAAAAAAAGTGAGATAAAGATATTGTTTCACAAGAATGAAAATAATAAATGACAACATTTCCCAAGGGATTTGATAGGCCCACTTACCATCTCTACAATCAAATGTTCGGGGACTCGGAGCAGACTGCAGAGCAACCTGTAACTGTAGGCAGTGCTTGGCCTAGATTGAAGAAGTATTCGGTCACGTGTCAACTCTCTGATTCTGATCAGAGCCCGTAAGCCAATGAAAGGAAAGTGCGCCAATTTTTAATTTTTGTGTTGTATTACTAGCTCGAGGCTTGAGCCGCTGACTTGATGTATTTACTGGAGATCAAACTTTTGAACAAAGTTTATGTTAGAGAAACAAAAAAATCGTCTTTAAAGTTAATAAAATGGTTGCAAAAGTTTGGCTTGTTGAAACGCAAAATTAAATGCAATAACTGTGGGCATAAAATGAACATGGTTGCCTCCCAGTCCAAGGACCATTACATCTGGTAAGAATAAATGCTTTGTTTGTATGATTTAAGATAATATAAAAATCTTAAATGGTAGCCTATAAAATAGTGTTAGTTGTTATTTATGTGTTTAGGGGTTATACAAGAAATAATTACATAATGTGTTAAACTTCAAAAGGCTATTTAAATAAATGTGAGAGGTACACGTTTCAAAGTAACAAAAATATGGTGCGGTTGAGTGGCTCTATAGTGGCGCACTGTTTCAGAGCATGCAGTTGGCAATGAATACTGCACACCTACGTCAAGTGATTGTCATAGTTCATTAACAGTGGATCATAAGCAATGTATAGCTATTATTGTATTTATGTTGTAATTTAAATGTAGATCGTTGTAAGAGTGTCAATTTATCATGATTATTTCTATTTTATCTAATCAGTTTGAATAAGCAGCTGGAAGTAGTAAAACAGATATTTCAAGTAAATAGATTTTACTAGTATCAGATTCAGCACAATAATCAGTTGCTCAACATCTGTATCGACATATTGGTACTAAACAACATGATTTTTACATAAGCTTTTGTTATATTAATTATATATCCAACTATCGTGTGTGTGTTCCAAGACATATGTTAAAAATGTCAACTTATCATACAGTCTTATGTCCTGAAACTTCCAGGAGTGTCGACGTAAAAGATGTGGACCGGTTGAGAAGAAGTGTTCGGACAAACTCACTTTTCTCACAATCACACTGCAGTCTGTTCACATGGATGACGTATATACATAGGTAAGCAATGCAAATGTATTACATAACTACAGAATTTGACATATTACACTATTTCTATGGTGTATTTTGAGTCCATAGAGCACAATTGCATTACAGCACGTTATCATACTTTATGGTGGCATAAAAAAATATTATGGTCAATCTATAGCATATATCCTATTGCAAAAGCATTTCCTGTAAACCATACTTTGCCAAATATCTTACAGTAACCCAAAAACTCTAAAACAAACTATTTTTAAAATTGTATCAAGTTGACTATATTTGGACCATACTTTGAATTAGTATTTAGGATGTCTTATAAAACATATAACATAAGCTTCTAACAGAAAATTATGGTGGTGATTATATATGTTTTCACTGTGATGCTTTCAAGTTTAGTCAGTTTCTGTACAGCACTACAGTATGTTGTACAGGGCTGCGTTTCCCAAAAAGCATCGTAAGCCTAAGTTGATCGTAGAGACCATTGGTGGCAATTGCTCTACAATTGTTTGACAGAATGTATTAATATGATTATGTTTTTTTATACTTAGAGTCAATAGTAAAAAAAAACTAGTTTTCAAAATACAGGATACCAGGTACAAATTATGCTTTGTGGCCTGGAGGTTGATGCGCACATTCTCTTTGTGTGAAAATGCAATGTTCTGATTTAATGATAATAATTTTTGTTAATCTTTGTAGATTTGCTCAGGGTTTATATCTACGGCAAGTAGACATGCTTCAAGATGGCATTGCATAGAGCACAGCGACATGTTCCATGATGTCAAAGAAACTCAGAAGAATTTGTGTACAAAGCCTGGAGAAGCACCGGGAAAAAAAGAGACAGAAAGTTGGTGGAGTTAATGTCCTTGTTCACATTGATGAAAGCAAGTTTTGCCACAAACGCAAGGTAGTGTAATCAAAAAATGCAATTTTGACTTTCACTGACATTTTATTTATTTTGTTTAACCTTAAGAAGGGTTATCTCATGCTTAAGTATAATAAAACAGGAATGTGTTCTTAACACAAAAATTAAATTAATATTCAATGTTTAATTCAATATTTTGTTATTTGTTTACAATACATTTTATTAAAGGGTTAGTTCACCCAAAAATGAAAATTCTGTCTTTATATCCTCACCCTCATGATTGTTCTAAACCTGCAAGACTTTCTTTTATCTTTGGAACACAAATGAAGATCTTAATTATAAAATATGAGCTGATTCCTGTCCCTCCATTGACAGCTACGTAACTACCACTTAAAAAAATTCATGAAGAAATCATAAAACTAAACCATGTGATTCCAGTGGTTTAACCTCAATTTTATAAAATGACACAAGTGCTTTGTTTCCACAAAAAACACACACATAATTTACCACTTTACCACTTTTTGGGTGAACTGACCATTTAAAGATTTTCTTATTATGTAAGCGTTGTTATTGTGTTATATGGAATTTAAAAGAGTTTTAGATGAGAACACCTGATTAGAAATAAATTGATACATGGCTGATACAGAGATTTTCTTTAGTAATTTTTTTTTCTTTAGTAATACTGTTCATGCTGTTTTTTTTTTTGGTAGTATGCAAGAGGACGCTTTGGCAACACCTGGAAAAGAAAGCTTAACGTGGGTGTTTGGTATACTTGAGATCAAAGCTGCAAGCAGACGCTCCATTCTTCGCCTGGTGAAGAAAAAGAAACAAGGATACCCTTGTTCCCATCATCAGGAAACATGTCAAACGTCAAAGTCTAGTTGTGAGTGATGAGTGGAGAGCATATGCCAGTCTTTCCCAGGAGGGCTACAAGCATGTCAGAGTCAACCACAGCCAGAATTATGTAGATCCACAAACAGGACTACATACTCAAAACATTGAGAGAGTGTGGCAGACTTACAAGAGGGAAGTTTGGCGTATGCGGGGGAATCGTTCTGAGAAGGCCTTAAAAAAACAGCTCAGCTTCATAGAGTGGACCTACTGGTTTGCCAGAAGATATAAACATGGAGTACTTGGAAGACTTCTCAAGGACATAAGGAATGTTAACCGCAGATAAGTTTAGGAACTTTCTGTAAACCTTACTGTCATGAAAGGCAAAATGTATTAATTAATTATTGTTTGTAGTTTATAACTTTTGATCTTGGCCTCGGGCATTTGAAATGTTGTTGTAGACAAGTATTGCGAGAATTTTCTCGCTTTGAAATGCTCAATATAATGTCACATAATCAGATGTGATCCTGATACCCTAGTAAAGAATGGGTTGTATTATTTGCAGTGTTTTTTAATTTAATAAAAGTGCATTTTTTCTCTGATGTGCTGCCTATGGTGTTTGTTCTACTTCAGTCAGGTATGCAAAACTGTTCTCGCTTTTAAATCGTAATTATGTTGCATATAATTAATGGAAACCTGTACGCTAATCTGTTAATAGGTTATAGACTTTCTACTGATATCAACTGTTTTTCACTTTAATTAGATAGTCCTAAATTATATCTACTAACGCTTAGTGGAGAATGTCTATTAATAGTCTACTGATCATAAACAATATATTTGTTGACAAGAAACAGATAAGCAACTAATCTTTAGTTGACTATCAACCGATTATCAACAAATGGTAAACTACAGATTTTTTTTTAAACAGTTTTTATTCAGTTGAAATAATCATTAATGTGATGCATTTGGGACCCCTATACAGTATCATATACAGATCATATGCTGACATGACAGTTGACTTTCAACTGACAGATTGATTTTGAGTTGTTGGTAGACAGCTTAGAAGATGGTCACTCAATCTACAGAAAGTTAGTTGATAATTGGCTAATAACTTGTTGCAAAATAACATTGAAAGTCAACTGGAACTTTTTGTAAAATCTGTAGATTAACACTTGAAATGTACCTTATAGTCTATAGGCAGTTAGTTGAACGTGTGTTACTTGTCTGTTGAAACAGTGTTGTTGAATGTCAACTGATATTAACACTTGAAATGTACCTTATATGTACCTTATAGTCTATAGGCAGTTAGTTGAATGTATGTTACTTGTCTGTTGAAACAGTGTTGTTGAATGTAAACTGATGCACTGTTGACAAGCTACTGAATGGCTACTAATAAGTAGTAGAGTCTCAATGAACGCACTATCAAAATAAAGTGTTACCTGTGATTTTATCATGTGATGCTTCTCCTTATGGCCTAGGTGCAGTTCTTTCACATAAGATGCCGGATGGTAGTGAAAGACCCATTGGATTTATGTCAAGGTCTTTGAATCAAGCTGAGCGGAATTATTCACAGTTGGACAAGGAAGGGTTAGCCATCATGTTCGGCTTGCAACGCTTCCATAAGTATTTGTATGGTCGGAAGTTTACTATAGTTACGGACCATAAACCCTTGTTGTCTTTATTTAATGAATTAAAAGCTGTTCCCCAAATGTCATCTCCTAGGATCCAGCGTTGGGCTGTGACACTAAGAGCCTATGAATACAACATCCTCTATAAGCCTGGCAAAGATCATGGAAACGCAGATGCTCTAAGTCGGTTACCATTGTCAACAGAGTCGGACATTGAACAGGAGGAAAGAGTCCTGATGCTGGAGAATGCAGACATAACCTTGATTACTGCAGAACAAGTGAGAGGGTGGACGCAAACCGATCCGGTATTATCCAGGGTGAGAGAAATGGTGCAACGTGGTGGGCATGAATTAATTGGAGCAGAGTTTGACCCTTTTACATCAAGACAAGATGAATTAAGTGCACAGGATGGTTGTGTGCTCTGGGGGGGGCCAGAGTCATCATTCCCAGTGTGGGTAGATCAGAAGTCCTGAAACAACTGCATCAGTGCCACCCAGGAGTATCCAGGATGAAAGCTTTGGCCCAAAGTTATGTGTGATGGCCCAAGTTAGATCAAGATGTTGAAAGGTTGGTTAAAACCTGTCATCTATGCCAAGAGCATAGGAACGTTCCGGCTGTAGCCCCACTGCATCCGTGGAATTGGCCAGAAAAACCATGGCAAAGATTGCACGTAGATTATGCTGGGCCATTCATGGGAAAAATGTTCTTGGTCTTGATTGATGCACATTCGAAATGGATCGACGTGTATCCCGTGAACTCAGCCACGTCTGCTGCCACCATTGAATGTTTGCGTAAGAGTTTCAGTAACCAGGGACTACCGGAACTTATTGTATCAGATAATGCTACTTGTTTTGTTAATGCTGAAGTTAAAGAGTTCCTGAACAAAAATGGCGTACAGCATGTTATTTCTGCACTTTATCATGCTTCCAGTAATGGGTTAGTGGAGCGGGCCGTACAAATTATTAAAGGCATGCTAAAAAAAATGTGTTGAAGGAACTATTACAACTAAATTGGCCCGAGTGTTATTCAGTTATAGGGTTACTCCTCAGACCACCACCGGTCTCTCTCCAGCTGAAATGTTACAAGGACGGAAATTGCGGTGTTCTCTGGACTTTATGCATCCTGATTTGACTAGGAAGATTAAGAAACAACAACAAAAGCAAGTACTGGTTCGCAACTTTAGCTATGGACCGAAATGGATTCCGGGGAACATAGAGACTGTGACTGGACCACTTTCTTATAAAGTGATGCTGGGCGATGGGAGAGTGGTCCGAAGACATGTGGATCAAATTCATGGCCGACAGAAATTGCTGGTGAAATTTTCAGGGGAGGAAATGGACGGTAAATCTTCTGATTATGACTTTTTTGACAATTCTGCCTCTGTGGTTTCTAAAAAGACAGAGGCAACAGTGGCTGAGGACATTCCTGGGGAATCCCTTTGAAGCAGCTGACGATTCTTCTCAAGCTGCTGAGATACCTGAAATGAACAAATCTGTTAGCCCTGTTGTGATTATGAGAAGGTCACAAAGAACCAGGAAATTGCCTGGTTATTTGAATGATTATGAAATTAAGTGAAAAAAAAAAAAGAAAAAAAAAATTTGTAACTGTGTTGTGGTCACATGATTGTGGAATGAAGTTTATAGTATGGTAATTATATTGTAAACTTGGGGGGAAGGGGATGTTGTAGAGTGAGCTTTTGTAGATTAACCTATAGGGGGCAATCTAATGCTTTTTGGCTTTGGCTTAAGAGTAGCAAAGAAGAAAGTGTTAGCAGACATTAGCCCTGTCCCAAATGGCGCACTTCATGCGGACTTTCGGTCTCGTGGACTTAAATTGCGTGTGCTCGCTGAGTCTACGAGTCCGTAGGCCGTCCCATTTAGCATTTTAACGCTCTGAAGTGTGCTCAGCAGCGCCCCCTTTGTACCCTTGAAGCGGTCTTCCTGAAGCCCGCATAGATCCAGGCTTCATGCACTTCAAGTACCCAGGAGTCCTTGCGAAAGGCCAATCAGACAACTGGTGTGAAGAGCTTTCAGCTCACGGACACAGACAATTGATAACATGGCTGAGAAGAAAATATTTAAGTGTAAGTATCATTATGGTTTTTATGACTGTGTACATTTTACCAGTTGTTACCTACAGTTTATACAAACATTATGGTCATAGACCAGTGGTTGATGTCTCAAACATAGTAATTTTTTTTTAATTTTTTTTATTTATTTTTTTTTATTTATGCATACAAACAATACAAAGATGACAATCATAATATACACTTCTGTAACAAAATTGTAAATAAAACTGTACAAATATAACAACAATATGTACAGTGTCATCTAAAACAAAGAAGAAAATAACAATAAATGAAAAATAGAAGATACAAAAACATAAAAAAAAAAAAAAAAAAAAAAAAAAAACATAGTGATAGCGCGCTGAATAATAGGCTGATCGCATAACGATGACCCAATGAGTCAATATGTAAGTGAAGTATGGATATTTAAACCTGTAAATTAAAAACGACATAAAAAAAAACAAGGTACACATAAAAAATATAAAATATATATATATATATATATATATATATATATATATATATATATATATATATATATATATATGTATATAAAGAAAAAGAATATTAAACAGTAAATCAAATAATAATGACTTAATGCATTAACGACTTTTGACAAGTTATATGTTTATCTACAAAGTCAATAACATTTACTTGCTTACCCTTTCCTCCGTGCATAACATCAGGATTTGTATGCATGAAAAATAATCTTGTCTTCTACGACGTCGTAAATGTGTTATAAATGTGATTTCTCTGCATGGCAAGCCATCTCGCAAACACAATAGTAAAAACAACAACAATAGGCAGCATATTTCCCCGAACCGAACCTGCAGCTCCTGTCCAACAATAACCACGCATCACGATCGAGTCTGTCCCAAAAATACTTCTCAATGCGCCCTTGTGGACTGGCGCGAGGGGCCCTATAAGTCTGCACGACATGACGTCACCGAAGTGTGGACTCTGAGGAAGTCCACAAATCCGGAGTGTGCCATTTGGGACAGGGCCATTGATTCCACCTGGACTTGACTCAAGTGTATTGCTGGCTTGTGTTCCCTGAGTAAATCAACTTCTTTGAACAGATTTGTCTACTGCAAGTTATTATATCGTATGTTCTGTATCAAAGTCTTCAGCTTAATTGATTTCTGTTTGCTATCTGTGTCCCACTTCTTCTGCTACGATTCCCTCACTGCCGTTCTTCCATTTGGCCTCATCTTTTCCAAAGGCAACTTTCATTAAAGTAAAAGAGGTTACATTCAAAGTTTTACATGGTATATATCCAGCTAAAAGTGTATTAGAGAGATTTAATTTAGATATTGATTATTCCTGTGATTTTTGCTCAACTGAAAAAGAATCTATTGTACATCTTTTTTATAATTGCGTATAAAATGTTTTGGGTGGATATGGAAAATTTTATCAGAAGGAAAACCAAAACTATATTCAAACTAAATAATTTTGATATATGTATATATTATTCCAATGAAAATAATAATAATAACTTTATTTTTCTTGTGCAACTTTTTATTATTTTGGGGAAGTTCCACATACATAAAAAGAAATGGTCAGGCCAAATTTCATTCATTTTCTCCCGGAGTTCAAGAACTACAGCACCTGTTTGGAAAATATTGTCAACAAAAAAGCAAAAAAGACTTGTAGTGTTTTTCGGGGTTATTTTTTTTGATTAAGGAATTTACATTTTGTGCACTCTGGTATTTTCTGTATATTTGTATAATGTTATATATTATGTTCTGTTAATAATATAAAAAAAAAAAAACTTTCATTATTTCATTGTCCTTTAATTTCAACACTCTCTTTGCATCCCATCTGCTATCTCATCACCCTCCACACCAACATCAGCAGCAACCCAACACAACTGTACATTAATTACAACTCTTTGTATTCTCAGCATTATCATAAATATCTCCATCAATAAATCATCTCTTAGTGCGGTAAAGTTGTTTTTATATTGGACATTCAGTTAGACATTCGGCAGGTAAAGTTAGGGAGTGTCTCTAAAGTGTGAAACAGACTAAGGCGGTGAAAAACAGATTACTCTGTGGCTATAAAACATGTGTAGCTTTATCAAGATGTAACTTAATATCGTCAAACAAGTTAAGCAGAAATATATGGTAGAAAAAATCCAACATTTAAAGCCATAAATGGCTTATTCCCTAGGATACGTAATGATGTTATAACAATGTAATGTAGCTGAAATTTCATTTAACTTATAGCTAACAGAACCTCCTATAGCACATGTATACATAACACAATTCCACCTAAAATTACTTTTTCTTTAGAATTGTAACTTTATAATTGTTTTTATTTATTTTTATTTTCAAATCCATATAACTTCCTGGTCATGTGACCTGATGATATCACACCTTCTGTTATATATTAACAAACACTTATAACACCGTACACCTCTTCGATTTTGGTACTATAAATTTGTGCATTTTTTATAATTTTTTTAAATGTTCAAATCTATATAACTCCCTGGTCATGTGACCTGATGATGTCACATCATCTGCTCTCTATTCACAAACACCTAGAACACATCGTACATGACTTGGATTTAGAAAATTTGATTTTGTGTATTTTCTATGATTTTTGGAAATGTTCAAATCCATATAACTTCCTGATCATGTGACCTGATGATGTCACATCACCTGCTCTCTATTCACAAACACTTATAACACCGTACACCTCTTCGATTTTAAAAATATTATATTGTGTATTTTTTATAATTTTTTTAAATGTTCAAAAATCATGTGACCTGATGATATTCCACCTTTAACATGTATTTGCTGCATGCATATGTAAGATGTTGGCAGAAGGATTAATAAATGCAGATTGACTTAAATACAGAATCTACACTGACTTTATCCAGATCAATACTGGTGCTGGCCAGTCTGAATTTCTGCCATCTTGCAAATCGTAACTGCCTTAAATATAACATGCAAATTGGTCCGAATACACTCCTAGAATATGTGGACAACAGGAGACAGGACAAAGAACACAGCCCCATCACTATCGATGGAGCACCGATGGAGAGGGTCTTTACAATTCACAGCTCTGACGACTTCACATTGTCCGTCCACACAGAGGCCGTAGTGAAGAAGGCGCAATAGCTTATTTTCTTTCTGAGACCACTGAGGAAGTTTGGGATGAGCAAAACAACCGATTGTTCTACACATGCACCGTGCAGAGCATTATGACTGGTTGCATTACCTTTTGTATGGGTACTTAACACAACAGTTCACGGGACAGACCTATTAAAAGATAAACAATTGCATAGATGATGACTTAACTGTTTCTAATCGTGTTTGGTCTCTATCTGTTCCATACGATGCTTTTAATCATTTGAAAGAGGTTTGGTAAATAAATAATCCATGGGTAAAACATTAAAGACACTGTTTTAACACTGTACTTTATGCAAATGAGTTCCACACGAGCAGCACCATGGCTACCCAACCTCTTTCTAGAGACCATGGCTTTAGTTTATACCTGCAGCATATGTTAACTTGCTTAGATAACAGTTACCAGGGGTCAGCTTGTTAGAAATAATACGTATATTATATGTTTAATGATAAATAAGCATTATGTAACACCATTGTTCCAGAGCCATTAGGTGGATTCCCAAAAGGAGCAATTCCACACAATTCTCTCCCATTGCTACATTCAGTTCAACAGCATTGCATTTATCCATTCTGTGTTCATATCATTTATTTGTTTTAATGTTTAATTCAGTACTTATCTTTTGGTTATTAGTTTATGATCCTTTAGCATTGCATATCATATTAGCATTATTAATCGCTGTGGTATTTACTCTTGCATATCTATTGATAATATATTTCCTTCATTTAATTACAAATGTGTCTTCATTGTATTGCTGATCAAAAGACTCTAATTGTTGTCCAGACTCTTAAAAATCCTTCAGATAAATCTGCTGACCAACACCCTCTAGTTTCCATTACAGCTCTTTTGGGAATGTTCTTAAATTAGTTCTTAAAATAGTATTCTGAACTGGTGCCCTGTATTGCAAAGGGGGAGGGGTCATCTGATACACTCATAACCACACCTTAAGTGACACATGATCAAAAATCTCTACGTCATCAGTGAATTGAGTAGAAACCACTACAAAAAACAAGGAGGATCATCAGAGACTCCAGCCATCAAAGCTTTTTTCCCCTCAGGCTATCAGACTGCTGGACCGCTAACAACTCCATACCCAGGACCTTCATTGGATTCACTCCACTCAATACATCACTATATACACACACACACACACACACACACACACACACACACACACACACACACACACACACACACACACACAGCTGAAGTCAGAAGTTGACATACACTGAGGTTGAAGTCATTCAAATATATTTTAACCACTCCACAGAATTCATATGATTTCATATCAATTTTGCCATTTCCACTAGCAAAAATGTAATGATTGATATCAAGAATTAGCATTCTAACTAGTGAAACTGAATTGTTGATATCAACAGTTCATATTCTACGAATGAATAAAAGCTAAAGCGGCTTGCCATAAACTATTCCTTAAAGCTTTTACGATCAACTTTACGAACGCTCGTTATTTTTCCGAAGGAGTTACTCCTGTGTACCAAAGCAGCACTTATCATTCGTTATAAAGTACAATTAAACTGCTTCGTTACGAGAGCTGTCCAGTCAAAGGTGCTGAAACACGTGTGAATGTATTATATAGCCTAAAGTTGTTTATATAGTAAGGCAAAGGCAAGTTATAGTCTGTATAGGCATTTACACGTGTACATTATGTCTTCTTACATAAACCCATTCATCTGCAGGACAGGTGACGTTGCAGGGTATTCCAAATGAAAGATTTTTGTCAAGTGAAATGGACTTCAACAAATATCCCGTGTTCAGTGAGTAGAGAGCAGTGAACAGGGTATGGGGTCCCTGTGGATTGTAACGTGCCCAAATCAAAATATCTTATTAGAGTATTGGTTTATACTGTTGGATCTTATTTGATTTTTAATCTTATTGGACATATACTTGTATTGTATTGGAATAATGTCATGCTAATGGACATTTATAGGAAATTGGTAAGGGTGCTATGGGAGATTTTCTTTAAATTCTTATTGTGTACTATAGCCATTTTTTCCTGTTTGTAATAATTAAAAAGACCATTTGGGAACTACAGTATGTGATCTATAAGATTTTAAGTTGGAATCACCGACCTGTAATGGTCGGGACTCTATAAATTAATTATAATTTGTTAAATACAAGATTTTGTTTATGATAAAACCAATTATTTATCCTTGTGGCACACAGAGTTAAGTGATATCCACTGTTACTATGGAGGACCTTTATTTAGCAAGGAGCCAAAAGGGATCTGCATTGACATGAAACTTTGTCAATTGCAACACTGTGCTGACAATACCACATGCATTTGCTAACAGCCCTACCCTCCCAATTGGTCAAAAGTTACAAGAACTTTTTCCTAAAATAATCTCAAAGGATGGACAACGAAATGTGGAATGAAATGTATATGCTAGGATCTAACATGCTTAATATTATTAATAGTATTATTATTATTTCCACAACATGGAGCAATAAAAATGAAATGAATAATTAGGAAATGAACTGCTCTAATATGAGCGCGCTCACCACGCATTGAAATGCAGGAATCATTTGACTTGCGTGTGGGTGCATTCTCACTTATAATGGTCGACGGAGACTGGAAGAGATTCTGAAGAAGTGACAAACAAAACAAACAATATGTAAGTATCAACTCATTTCACACGATCTAGACATATTTATGCGTAAATGTCATTTATTTCCATTAAACAGCTGGTTTGAACTGTAAAGTCTTCATCACGTCAATAATCAGGTTTGTTTTTCGTATTTAGGAATTAAACATATGTTTATTAAACTCTGTTGGACACTTACAACACAAACAGTCATACAAAAAGGAACCCAGCTCAGCAAATATTACACACATTGGTAAGAATGTAGTGTAGTGTGCATTATACAGAGTTAAAATTAAAGCTGCGAGCAACCATTTACGGGGTTCAAGCGGTTTAAGGCCTTTAAGCACATGCGTAAAAGGAATAATGTTTTTATTTAGCAAGCATGTAACCACCTAGATTTGAGAAATATACCATTTACAGCCAATACAGGCAAATTACTAAGGAAATAAATGTTTTTTAAAGCTCATAGCGCCACCTATGGATCGATCTCCATAAAAATCTGCATGCTTGTTTAAAATCATATGTCGCATGTGCTAACCTAATTTCGTGAAGTTTAGGAATTACGGTCTTAATTTGTACACTTGACCACGCCCATTTTCTAAATGACACTATTATTGCTATCCAATGGGTAAAGTTCAAGGGTAAAGTTTTGTGATAATTATTGACCTAGAGAGTCCGGAGAATTGGACTGCATTTATTGAGGTTGAGCGCGGAGATATTCGGTTTGATTGGTTTGGGTCAAGGATTTCAATGGAATAAAGCACTTGAGTCTACGACAAACGGTCTAAGAGTTATGTGCAGTTTCCCGTTTTTTACCGCTGTAGCGCCCCCTATTGACCGATTTGGCCGAGTCCGTGTTTCTGAGTAGCGAGCAATACTACAACCACCTGACCAAGTGTCAAGTCTCTAGACCTTACGGTTTGCTCTGCCAGATCAGTTTTATGGCGAATAATAATAATAAAACAAAAACAAACAAAACAATAGGTTTCTAAATTGAACTCATAATAATACAAATGTTAACGATTACAACAGGGTTTCAGCGCTAAGCGCTTGAATTGAATTATGAATTGTATGCTGTACATATCATGGTAATTATTATTTAAAGTAACAATTTACCCAAAAAAGGTAATTCTCTTATCTTTTACTCCCCTTATACTGTCACAAACTTGTATCACGTTCTTTCTTCCGCAGAACAAAAATGAAGGAATTTTAATGGCGAAAAAATTTCTGTTTGTCCATACAATGCAAGTAAATGGTGACCGAGAATTTCAAGCTCCACAAAGCACATAAATACAACATAAAGGTAATTCAGATGACTCCAGTGTTTTAATCCATGCCTTTTGATGTGACCCATTCAATTTTGTGTGAGAACAGACATAAAAACCTTGACATCAGCAGTCTCTTTGGCGATCATGATTTCAGGCTCATGATTACACTTACTATAGCGTTATCTAGCGCTCTGTGCACGCGTCAAGCACTAAAGTGTAATTGAGCTTGAAATCATTATCGCTGAGGAGTTTGGTCACCATTCACTTGCATTTTATGGACAAACAGACCGCTTTAGATATCTTTGGTTATGTTCCGTGGAAGAAAGAACATCATACGAGCTTGAGACAGCATTAGGGTGATTAAATGATGTCAGCATGATCATTTTTTTGATCATTCTTTAATAATAACAGGAGGTGGATCTGCAATGCTGAAACAGCTTTATAGTGTAGAGAACAGCCAGTCCAACACAAAAAGGCCAAGAAAGGATTGAGCATTAGGGAGGGGGCAGTGCCAGAAACACCCCAGAACTTTCTTGGGGTCAGAGAGCAGTGAGGAAATGTAGGTTAAGGTTGTTGATGTATGTGATAATGGCAATGATAATATGGATTCGATTTGTTGTTCTTTCTCTTTTATGCACAGTGTGTCAGTACACCAGTCACTGCAAAGAAAATCAGCAGGATAAGAGTCAAATTCATCCAAAAATTCACCTACATGGGAAATAAAAAGTAAGTTCATACCATGATAACACTGTGCATGAAAGGAAGTCATACAAGTTTGGATGGAACATCATTAGGGTGAGTAAAAAAGGACAGGATCAATATTTTCTGATAGAGTATTTGTTTAAGGAGTTTATAGCTACACGTTGGGGTGAAGTTCGTGACCATTAATTGGCATTTGAGTGTTATAGTGGTTCCTCGTCATGTAGAATGAGATTTCTCAATGATAAAGTTTTGAAACATTCTCAATAACTCACTCCCAAGAATTAGTTTGAGAATTTCTGATCATTATTAAAGGAAATACACAATATAGTAACCCAGAAATCACTTTACTTTCTGTAACAACATTTGTCCAGAAAGCAGAAGGTCCTTGTGATTCATACTGAAAGCCTGTTGTTGTTTGCAGAATTCACTTTGTTTGACATTTTATTAGCTAGTATACTGTAAAATACAGTTTGCTGTTTTAAACAAACCTCTAACACCCTGTCTACACGGGATGCTTGCTTCGCATGAAAAACAAATATATTGTCTTATAATCAATGATGCTGTTTCCACAGAAAGTGTCTGTTGCTGCACATTGCGTCGTGCCAACAGTAAACGAGTGTCCTGCTCCATTTTGCAGCGCATGCGCTGACGCGACTCATGTCAACAAGACAAATAAACGGTTTGAATGTTCACTTGGACACGTCCATTAAAGACATTAAGCCATTAAGGTGTGTCGCATCGCATCAACCGATGCGCCGGAAGTAGATGGGGTGTAGTGTCAAATACTTAAACACTGCTACAAAATGTTTTTGTTTGTATTGAATCTGCTCTTATATTTATATATATTTATTATCTTTCATTTGAAACGCCTCTGGTTTGCGATGTGTAAGCAGTGTCTAAAATGGAAAGGGATAACAGGCAAGTGAAAGCAGGCAGCTGTCATGGTCCTAACCATTGGCTGTTCAAGAAAGTTGACAACAGAGCCACAGAAACACTGTCAGAGTGAAAGCAGAATGCAACTGCTGCAGCAGTTACAGCAATGCCACAAAACATGGTGCTTAAGCAGTTACAGGTTATTTCTATCTAGTTTTATAGGCATCACATTGCTATATATAGGGCTCTGATGTGAACGTGGGTGTGGCCTACCAGTCCCTCATCATTCTTTATGGATTGTTTATTAGTATAAATGTTATTTGCTCTTTATTCTTTTTACAGGCTACATCAAATATAAATTCAATACAAAGCCAAGTTATGAATGTTTTTTTATTCTGAAACAACAACATATTTATCAATCTGCACTAAAACAGGCAATAAATGAATAAAAGTATTCAAATAATATTCAGTGCTGTGCTGCAACAAAAAACAAATCAAAATACACAAATGACTAAAGTAAAAAGCAGAACATTTATCAAAACAAACAATTAGAAATGACTTCCCTTTATATCAAATACAAATCTACTGTCAAATCAGGCTTCAAAAAACACCATTTTTATATCAAAACAAATGTTTATAAAATACAAATCAGTAAAAAACTCAAATCATCCTTCAGCAACACTCCAGCCCACCATATGATGTGAAAAACCAACTGCATTGTGGGGAGTGTCCGCTACAAAGTCCATCAAAGTCCATCAGTTTTGTTTAAGAGATGTGATCCCTCTGGACTGACAGTTACAGTCTTCTTCTGCAGAGTTTTTACAGTTTTTTAGACACCACTTTTCCCCGTGCAGCCTTGATCCAGCCTTTTCCGGATTTATTCCAATAAAGCGTCTGAAAAATATCAGGGAAGATTTTCAGTGAACAATCATTTAAAATTGTATCCATTCAGATTATCTAAAATGTCCTCACTAATATTTATAATTTCTGAAGACCAAAAGATACACCAAACAGGTCATACAGCGTGCCAGTGAATGCCCCCGTGTGTAAATGGGGCGACAGAACTCAAATATGATGAAATGTGACGTCTGTTTGTCAATACAATGCAGTGAATGGAGACCACAATATAAAGCTACAAAAAGGACATAAAAGCATTTTAAAGGTAATCCTTATTCACCTTAAATATTGACATCAGAATTTCCTCGACGATCATGATTTCAAGATCAATTACACTTCCTAGCTCTGAGTATGTGTCAAATAATCAGGACTGAAATCATGATTGTGTCTGAGACTGCAATGGCAAATTGAACAATGAAAGAGTTCTAGTCTGTTCTCAACTCAAATTCAACTGAATTAAACCACTGTACTCGTATGGATTACATTTATTATGCTTTTATGGGCTTTCTGTTGCTGATAGTTTGGTACATATTCCACTTGCACTGAATGGACAAACAAATATCACATCTCCATCCAAATATCTTTGTTTTCCGCAAAAAGAAAATCCCATGTTTGAGATGACAAAGTTGAGTAAATGAGATCATTATTAAATGGAGAACTATTCCTTTAAGTCAACATAGTAATATTAACATATGAATGAAAATGAAACACATAATAAAATACGTGCAAGCTTGTGACCTTTGAAGGAATTCCAGTGTGGATGCTGCTTCCTCTTGGTACTGCAAATTAAAGATGTGATACAAAGAAAACAATGCAGCAATTCCAGTGACAAAACTTGTCTGCACACCTCACAGATTATTCGGCCTTCCAGGCTGATCTTCATCCATTGCCCCGGAATATCACCTGGACCTTAAAGGAAACTATAAAGAGATGAATGTGTAATCTATGTTCTAAGGACAGCTGGGTGTACATAAGACAGTGAGAAAATGATGCCAACCCTAACAATGGCACACAATGTCATGTCTTCCAAGATAACAGAACCCACAATATCTCTGAACACACCGCAAATAAAAACACATCATGTGATCGGACACTCAAATGGATACTTCACCCAAAAATGAACATTTTCATCATTTGCTCCAAATCTGCATTAATTTAGTTTTTCAGTGGACCAAAGCATATTAGGGACTGACAGCATCAGTTACCGTTCACTTTCACTGCATCTTTTTTTCTAAATAATATTGAACGATAACTGACACAGCCAGTCCCTAGAAAGAAGGTTATATGGGTTTGTTACTACATGCCTGTGAGTACATGATGACAATTGAACACAGACAATTCAAAGACAGTAAATTCTAGAATGAGGGACACAAAGGTGGATCTTTTCCTGATAATACAAATATGCGTCAGACTGTGAGCTTTGTTTTAGTGACACAAAATGCAGACGTATCTAATATGATATACTAACCAAGCAGGATGAAATGAGGAGTCACAGGCAGGTTACCCGTCTTCTCAAACTCAGCAGGAGTTGTACACATCTATTTGTCAAGATAACAATTTAAGAACCAATGTGCTACTGCTAATACTGAAGGCAACAGGCCTGTTATATTCCAAATAGGAATATTTGATCCACAAATGATAATTGTCTCACCCTTGTTGATTTAAACACGTATGCCACAAACGATGATATTTTGATGGAGATGTAATATCTGTTTGTCCATACAATGCAAAAGAAGAGAATGAGGACCCAAATAGATATAAATGGAGGATAAAAGTCATTAATATGAGTCAAGTGGTTTCACCAGTCTTCTGAAGTGATTCAATTGGTTTTGGGTGAGAACAGACCAAACTGTAACACTTTCGACTGTACGGCTTGATTACACTTCCTAGCACTTGATGAATATGCAGAGCGCGAGGAATTGTAATCAAGCTTGAGTTCATGTTTGCCAAGGAGACTGCCGATTTCTGTACAGTGAAAAGAAGTTACATTTGGTCTATTCTCACCTTTAGGAGACATTATGCATTCACTTTTATGTCCTTTTTGGAGCTTGAATGTTTGGTTTCAATTCACTTGCATTGTCTGGACAAACAGACTCCATTAAAATATCATCTTTTGTGTTCTGCAGAAGTCATATGATTTTGAGACAGCATTAGGGTGAGTAAATGATGACAGAACTATCATTTTTAGGTGAACCATTTTATGAAGGTATTCAAAGAACAAACACAGTGAATATGAAGACAAACTTACATTGTCTTGAAGAATTCGTCCTTCTTGCTTCTCTAAGAAGTGAGCCATTAGGAGTTGAACTATGTGCTGTGATGAATCAATGGCTTCATCTTTGGAAACGACTGACTGAACTTCTGGGTTGGTAAAACTCTTCCATGGGTTTCCTCACTCCTCCATAGAAAGTTTTGGTGCGCGCAGGACATCGATGTCAGTGAGAAGCTCAAAATGTGTGAAAGAACATCTGAAAGAAGAGGTATGGCCACATTTGGAGTTAATTAAGCCTCCTGTATTTGTATGTTTTCTACACAAGTGAGAGGTAAATGTTGACACAACAGCAAATGTTTTAGCACACTGCTTGAAAGGGCATGTGACTTTTCTTCCCTCTTTAATGTGCATTTTAATATGAGAAATAAACTCAGGTAAAGAATGACATTGCAAGGAATGTGTAGTGCACATTGTGGGCTCTGCATATCCTTTATGGTGTCTGTACACGTGAGATTTCAAACCTTTTTAAACGTCCTATTATAGTTGACTATGCAGCAACGAAATATAATATTTGAGACATCGCTGTGTATTCTCATATGTTTCACAGAGGTCACAGTGGTATCACATGTTTCCAGATCTGACAAGGAAATATAATGTAAAGAACAGATAGTTGAACTATTCCAATCTCGATAAGCAAGTCTTCAGATAATGACTGACACAGATGTGGTGTGTCTCATATACGCTCACACAAGGTATATGTTCTATTATGATTTATTTAGAGCAGCAGCTCACTCAACACCATGTGCAATACTTCCGGCATCTCAAAACACTCACCACTCGAGTCGCACACCTTACGTCATACACTCCCCAAAGCCTTATGGGTAATGTAGTATTAAACATCCCAACACATCTCCCCTTTTAAAACAACATAACACCCATTACAACAGAGAAGTAACACTTATTAAGACAATCAAATTAGAACAACATTCCAGTCAGTTTACCTTCAAAATATTTGAGACACATCAATGAGAACTACTGTTACTAACTACTACTGAGAAATATTGTTTCCTGAACAATAACATTTTCCGTATTATACCATAAACAACTCTTTAAACAAATAAGGGATATGATCCACTACTAGTCTCTATACCGAACTGGCAGTTTAATTACCCTGCCACTAGATGTCATTTTCAGACCAGGAACAGAGTCCGGTGGAACTTGCTCCGCATTCATGACAGATGTGGAATTCTCATGCGGTTTCTGCTTTAGTGGGGATTGTGAAAAACTGTCCATATCAGTCTTTGCAGAATCAGTTCCTGTGGGCCCCACTCTCTGTAAGTGACGCCTGTTACGTCTCAGAACAGTTCCACTTTGTGTCTGCACCAAATAGGAACGTGGCTCCTTTGTGTGCTTCACCACCATACCTGATGTGGACCAAGCTTTCTCCCCGTCCAACTTCAAGAGAACTTGATCTCCGGGGTTTAGGTGGGAAAGCATCCGGACTGAATGTCTTCTGTCAAAGAAGCGTTTGTAAGCAGCTTTAGCTTGTTTGTCCTTCTCAGCCACTTTGTCAAGACTGATAAGACATGGTCGCAAATTTTTCTCAAGAACAGGCAATGTAGTGCGAATTTGGCGTCCCAACATTAACTGAGCAGGGCTTGCACCGGTAGCTGCAATTGGAGTAGCCCTGTAGCTCAAGAGGGCCAAGTGAGGGTCGGGTTGGCGAAGGATATGCTTTGCTGTTTTAACAGCCCGCTCAACAGCCCCATTAGACTGTGGGTAATGGGGGCTGCTAGTAGTGTGCTGGATGCCCCAGCCCTTACAAAAGTCCGCAAAGTCTATGCTGCTGAACTGAGTACCGTTATCAGAGTGTAGTTCCCTTGGAATTCCCCATCTTGCGAACATCCCCTTCAGGGAGGTGATCACACTGCGGCTGCTAGTGGAGTGTAAATGGGCAATTTCAATGTCTCTAGAATACAAATCCACCACCACCAAATAATTTTTACCTCCAAATTCACACAGATCCGCTCCAATCATGTGCCAGGCGCTGGGAGGAAGTTGAGTGGTGATCAAGGTCTCCTTTCTCTGGGTCGGTCTGTGCTCGTGACAGAAGGCACATTGAGATACCTTTGCATAAAGATCCGCCCCGATACCAGGCCACCAAACTGACATTTTTGCTCGTTCTCTACATTTGTTTAGCCCTTGGTGACCTTCATGCAATCGGTCAAGGATCTCTCGTCGTTGTGCGGTGGGAACTGTGATCCTGTCACCATGTAAGAGTAGTCCCTCCGCCATGGACAATGATGCTCGTGCCGCATGATAAGCTATGAGCTCCGACGGCAGGTGGTGTGGCCAACCTTCTTCTATGAAGCACATTACCTTCCTCACAATCGGGTCGTTGGAAGTGGACTCACGAATTGCATTTAACTTGGGCTCTGACACGGGCCGGGTCTGAATCACAGCCTCCACATAAGCTTGCACATCCTCTTCGGTGTCTGAACCCTCTGACTCTGTTATGGGGTTGCGTGACAGAGTATCAGCCACAACTGATGACTTGCCTGGGACATGGATGGCTTTCACGTTGAAACGCATCAGGCGCATTAGCAGACGTTGACAGCGCAAAGGTGTTTTGTCTAGATCATAAGTGTTAATCAGGGGAACCAGGGGCTTATGGTCCGTTTGCAGTGTTGGGAATCACCCAGGCCCAGTAGATAACAGGAAAGCCGCTCACATGCCCAAACCGCAGCCAGACATTCTTTCTCTATTTGAGAGTATTTCAATTCAGCACAGGATAAGGTTCTGGAGCAGAAAGCTATAGGAAGTGTCTTGTCGCCATGGATTTGCAACAGAGTGGCACCCAGTCCGAAACTGCTGGCATCCGCGGACACAATGGTAGGTTTAGTGACGTCATAGAAGGCTAAAACTGGGGCAGAGGACAGCATTGCCTTTATTTTGCTAAAAGCCTGCTGCTGTTGCGTGTCCCACAGCCATGCAGAATCTTTCTTGAGCAGTTCGTTGAGTGGGTGCAACACCGTGGACAAGTCAGGTAGAAACTTTCCGAGGTAATTTACCATACCTAGCACTTGTCGGAGTTGGGTGATGTATTTGGGGCATGGCAGGTCTGTAATCGCTTTGACTTTATCCGGATCGGGTTTCACGCCATCACTGCTAATGATGTGCCCAAAGAAACGGAGTTCTGTCTTACTGAAATGGCATTTGTCTTTATTGAGCTTCAGTCCTGACCCCAGGATTGTCTGCAAAACCGCCTCCAGATTCTTATCATGTCTCTCTTGATCTCTGCCATACACCAGCACATCGTCCATGACTACTACACAACCTTCATGTCCCTCCAGCAGCTTGGTCATCTCCCTCTGAAAGATCTCAGGAGCTGATGTGATCCCAAAGGGAAGTCTCTGAAAACAGAATCTGCCTCTTGGAGTGATAAACGTCGTAAGCATTGAACTATTGCAGTCCAATGGGATTTGCCAGAATCCAGATGATGCGTCAAGCGTTGAGAACAATTTAGCCCCTGACAGCTTAACAGCAACATCCTCCAGGGTAGGCAGCATGAATTTTTCTCTTTTCACTGCTTTGTTGAGGCGCTTTAAGTCTACACATATCCTGACTTTGCCATTTTTCTTGGCTACTGGGACCACTGGAGCGCACCAGTCAGTGGGCTGTGTAACTTCGCGTATTATCTGCATGGACTGCATTCGCTGTAGCTCCTCATCAACCTTCTGGATCAATGGAAAAGGCACCCTGCGTGGTGTTGCTAAACTGTAGGGTTGTACATCTGACTTCAATTCAATTTTTATGGGCTTGCAGTTCAGACAGCCAATTTCCCCGAATACTTCTGCCTGAATGTGGTCTGCTCTGGCTACCAGTCTCATAGCACAGGCCGCACTTCTGCTGAGAAGGTTATCTGAATAATGTCCATCGACTACATAAATCCAAAATTGGTGACGAGCTGCATTTCTTTCAGTCTCAGCAAAAAGTTTTCCTATTGCTTTCACATTGCCACCGGGACTGTTAAGCTGTATTGCAGTTTTGTTCAACGGAGGGCGCTGTGGCAGACTTTGGTAAGTGTCATTGGACATAATCGTGATGTCAGCCGCCGTGTCGATTTTAAAGGTTACTGTTTTACCACACACAGGAAGACTCACCAGCCAGTCAGACTCTGAATCACTTTTCTCAATACTGCCCAGAAAGTATGCTTCACAGTCATCATTATCGCTGTATCGCACTTGTACAGCTCTCACAGCCTTGCTTTGGCAGACAGCAGCAAAGTGTCCGAGTTTACTGCATTTACGGCATTGCTTATTATATGCGGGGCAGTCACGTGGCCCATGACATCTATTGCAACGTGAACACAGTTTATCTTCTGTTTGTTTATCCCCGTGCTGTCCCTTCTTGTTTATTCTCTTACCAGTATCGTGGTGTTTACCTCTATGCCGCTGCTGCAACGCTGCCACTTCAACGGACATCGCCACTGCCGAATTTTGCGTTTTTACGAGCTCTGCCTGTCGTGCCATCTGCACTGCTCTCTCAAGTGTCAAATCACTTTCCATCTGAAGTCTTTGTGACACACCACGGTCGGCTATTCCAATAACCAGTCTGTCGCGAATGTGTTCGTCTCTCTGTGCTCCGAATTCACAATGCTCCGCCAGCTCATACAGTCCTCTAACAAAAGCTTCGACTGATTCACCGGTCTTTTGCGACCGTTGGTGAAAGACTGCACGTTCATGTATTATATTTCTGCGCGGTATGAAGTGTTCATTAAACTTGTCCACTACCTGCTGATAATCGCCGGAATGGGCGGCCTCCGCGAACCAAAACGAGGCGAATATTGTCTCTGCCTCCATCCCCATAGCGTATAGCAGTGAGTTTACTGGAATGCCACCGTCCTCTTTATCCAACTTTGTAGCAATCCGAAATCGCGCCAAGCGTTGGATCCACAGAGGCCATGTGGAGGGCTGGCTAAAATCGAACGATTCTGGAGCTTGAAACAACGACATCCCTTTTAGTTTGGTTAGCGGGTACGACGAACTTCTGACACCATGTCTCATATACGCTCACACAAGGTATATGTTCTATTATGATTTATTGAGAGCAACAGCTCACTCAACACCATGTGCAATACTTCCGGCATCTCACAACACTCATCACTCGAGTCGCACACCTTACGTCATACACTCCCCAAAGCCTTATGGGTAATGTAGTATTAAACATCCCAACACATGGTGCACGACTTTCTGTCATGCCGCTAATAGTTCTGCATTCAAGCCAGTAGGTGTTTGAATATGCACGTTCACATTAATCACACAAGAATTATTCATTTTGTTCGTAACTTCTCTTTTACTCAGATAAAGATTGAGACATGTGCCTGTTGCATGAACTTCAGGTGTCTGTATACGGTATACCGTCATCTCATTAAAAGGAGAAAGGCTTGACTGGTCTTTATAATGTAATATTAAGAAGTACTTGGTAACTTACATATATTCAAATCATAGGCGGAGTTGGAACTAGCAGCAGATAACCCAAAATGTCTCTCACATGTGTCATAACCAGAAAATCAAAAAACATCATTGATTTGATTCATTTCCCACTCATATGTTAATCAGATAAAGTTTAGGGAAACGTGCAGGTTGGATAAAACTTCAGGTTATAACCAGTGTGTGCAGTGGTTAAATGGGCTTCTGTAGGGAGGGGCCTTATTTACGGTGAATGTCATCATTCAAAATCCCGCCGTAAAATGACTTAATGTGTTTTTACACCAAAGGGCTCTTTTTCCAGTATTAATGTGTAAGGTAGGGTTGAGTAGTTATTCAAACAAAGACAAATACTTTACAATTCACTTATTTTATTATACATTTTTATCTTGAATGTTAACAGGCAGGCAACAGGTTTCACCCTCGGAAAATTTATGAAATGAACATATTTGAAAATATTGCAAGCCAGAGACGAATATGTAAATGTATTTTTTATTCGTGCAATTTAGAAACATTGAAGTCCCTTTGCACCTGTATGTTAATGTAACTCTTGCAGTATCTCAAAAGTAATACAATGTGCCCCCCACTCACTACTTAAAGCCCGATGTGGCCCCTTTACCAATATAGTTAAAAATATTAATAATTACACACATCACCTTTACAAGTTTGTTTCAGGATTTTACACGAGTAAACGTAACTGTTATATTTTGACTAAATGTTTCAGTTTCATATGAAATAATCTAAAGGTAAAATCTATTAGACATCAACAGTGGCAGTTTAAAGTTTCAAGATGTGTTTCAGCTAGTATGTGTTTTTCATAAATACATTCATTATTATTATTATTACTATTATTTAAGACTAGCACACTGACCTAACCATGGTAATGAAGAGCCTTTCCTTCTGTGTAATATGTGTATAAATATGTAATATTAGGTAACAAATGGGATAATAATGGGCTCATATAAGAACTAACTTGGATTAAACACTGTAAAATAAATCTGGCAGCTGTGATTGACAGAATAATTATGTTAAAAATACAGTTAAAATGTAGTAAACCACTTTACAGAACAACCTGTACATTTCACAGCATAAAATGGTTGTAATTTACACGCTGGCACTGTAAAAAATAAAAGAAAGATTCTGTTGAAACAAAAAAAAAAAGCTTCTGAAACTGTAAAAATCTGTTGTTTACTTTATAAGATATTTGTTAATCACATAGTAACTACAGAAGGGCACAAAACTACTGTATTGTCTTTTAAAATAAATACTGTATATTTTACAGTTAATATTTGTTAATCAATGAACATTTTATTTCTGTAGCATGTTTACAGTATTTTACTGTTACTGTCATTTTTTACAGTGTGCAATAAACTCAAATTGTTGATAAAGTAATAGTTCACCCCAAACTGAACAATCTCTCATCATTTACTCACCAATGTCAAAGAAAGAAAGTGAAACACCTCTGGGACGGCACGAGGGGAGTCAATTATAAGATCAGTTTCATTTTTGGGTGAAATATCCCTTTAAACTTTTATGGAATAATAAAATAATGATGATAAACTGTGGAAACAGACATGATTGTACAATTGTAACAATGTGATTTGATATTGTTCATTGTGTTTTGTCAGTATCTTCATGTTCCTTCCGAACACATGTTTGTTGTGGATCCTGCAGTTGCTGAATCTGACATGGAGAGTCTCAGAACTGCATCCCAAAAATTAGCCCATATTACATGACACACAAACACACAATAAATCCTTCTAAAAACATGTACACTTGCAAAGTTACATTTTCTTTCAGACATTTTGTGTGTAAATGGTTTTGAAACACAGACAATACTTCAGAATGCGGCTGAAGCAACTCGGAAAGGAAGAGTGGGGGAACATTCAGTGGAGGTCTGCTCATATTTCACACACAGTCCAAGAAGATGCAACGAGTTGTGGGATGTTTGTCTTACAGGTCATCTTTAATGAAAAGATGAAGCTTTCAAAACTGTGATGAAATCTGATCAACTGCTCACTTTAGACATTGTTCTCACTGATATAAAGTCTCTAATGGACATGAATGAACCATCTGTATCTTTTATAAGCTCTGCTGCTGTAACAAACGTTAAATAAACTGTGAACAGTTTCCTGAGATTCCACAGACATTCAACATCATCTAAAGAGCAAATCAAAGAACAGAGAAGGGAGATGGCAGAGGACATTGCATCAGGTTAACTGCTCAAAAATCAATGAGACATTTTGTGTCATAGCATTTAAATCAGTTAATGTGAGCTAAACATTTGTGTTCATTATTCTATAAAAATGTCCATTTTACAATCAAAAGAAGACTACTGCTCTATCTGTGCTTTGAGAGACCTCCCTAAAGGGACAAGCACAGACATCATTGACGGGGTTTTGCTCATGTAGTCTTTAGCATACATTATTTTTGCCATTTTTGTTGAATTAGAAGAGACCATGGCTGATATATATGAATAGAGTGGCATGTCCTGACATATACACAGGGGGAAACGTGTGTTAAAACAGCACATGGTAACCAGGGCCTTGTTTCCCGTAAGCCTCATATAAGCCCAAGTAGAAAGTAAAATCCTTCTTATGATTCATTTTAGTTTTGTGGCCAGTTTCCCAAAGCAATCATAACATAAGTAGAATTTAAAATGCTCACAGATGAACAAGAGTAGAGTAATAGGTTATTGCTAATCATACAATACTAAGAGCATCTTAAGCCCATAGACTTATGATGATACCTGCTGGACAATAGTGGAAATGCACTTAATACAGTTAAAGTAATAAAAGATCTCTTCTCTTTTACTCATTCAGTTTAATCTTATGTTGTGTGCTGCTTTATCTTCCATGTTAGTGATCTTCAGCATCACAGGACAGTTAAGCAGCAATTCTTCATTGTCTTGTGATTAGTATTAATATATTTGTTGAATTTGTGCTGGTCAAACTGTTGTTCAATAATTTCTGCTGATGTTTGTCTCTTGTCTTGTGCTATTCCCCTGCTGCCTGCTGAGCTGGGAGAAGAGTAACATTACAAGCTGTTAAACTCTGATATGTTTAATATGTTCTTATGGAGGTCTAATGGGAGGCAAGATCTGGCATTGCTTGCATTGTTGGCTGAATGATCTAACAAAGTGAAAGCCACAGACAACATTTCCAACACAGGCAGAGGAACACAATTTCCATGATGCACAAAGTTAACATGCTAATATACAAAGTATGAAAGAATCGTTTGTTTGCTTTATTATTTTCCAGTGAACACTCATTTGGTTATTTTAAGTATATGTCAGTGTGGGGTAATTACAGGCTTGATTAGTGATATTAAAGTGTACTTTATTTGTGTTACAAGTACTTTACAAATTAATTGTGAGTGTCTTTGAAACATACAAGTAATAAATCATAAGTGTATTATATTTGAGTAAAAGTAAATGCTCAGTAACACCTTTGGCTTATTCCAAATACTACTATTATTTATTAGTAAGATTACTCTATTAAGTCAATGAACTTCAAATTAATACAATTCGTTCAGTTTACTTCTGAAATAATCTCAACATGAGTTTACTGTGTCACTTTAAGTTGTTACACTTAAAATACTACAATCGGTGTCCACATTCTCTTTAAGTAAACTCAACATCATTTATCTAGTTCAAATAACACACTTAACTGTTTATTTGTGTAATAAACAGCTGAAACTCTTTAAGAACAACACAATAAAAACTATTCCTTTAAAACAATCTGTTCTCAAGACTTCGAGCTCTTGCCGCACTCTGCTGCATGACAACATCATATCTGGACCATAAACACGGTATAGAGCATTTGCAGAACAGACACTGTGCAAACTCAAAAAAACATTTACAAATAAAATAAAAAGAGCCTTTACACTGTAAAAACTGTCAGTAATTTATACAGTAAAATACTGTAAAACTGCTAAAGAAATAAAAAGTTAATTGATTATCAAATATTAACTGAAATATACATTCAAATGTTTTAATATATTTTAAAAGACAATACAGTAATTTATTACAATAAAATTATGTAAAAATGTAATTATTTAAATGTAAAAAGATTTTCCTGTATAATTAATGGTAAAAAGAACAAGAGTACATGTAATTTTTTACAGTAAATTACTGTCTTATTGTCCCTGTAATAAGCGCTTTGGATAAAACAACAGAAGCTTTTGCAATATTGAATTTCAGTCAATCACTTCAATTGAAAAGAAAGATGCAATGAAAGTAAATGGTGACTGAGAATGTCAGTCTCTAATGTTCTGCCGTATATTTCCTTTTGTGTTAAATAGAATAAAAATGTGTAAGGTTCAGAACAACATGAGGGTGTGTGTATGATGACAGCATTTGACTTTTATCAATGAGTGAACTCTTAAAATCTGTCAAATTTACACCAACTTTAAATGATCCTGTAATTAGTTCTTATAAATCCATTTATGAATGCAAAAGTGTGAAGCTGTTTTTTCTAGAATTGTCTGTTAAGTATTAAGATTTATATACTGTAGAAAAATCACAAGAATTCTGTATTTGTAAATGTTTATTTAGTATAAATAAAACAATGAGTATCTGAATGTGCCGTGTGTTTAATAAAGAGTTCATATATAGTGTCACGATTCCCTTGTTGTCTGCCCTGTGTTTCACTAGTCTTTGTAAAAAACTACACTCCCCACAAATCCCGGCCCTCATCACTGCCAGCCCTGTGTCATTGTTTTCACCTGATTGTCAATGTTATCATCATGTCTCCTGTGTATTTAAACCCTGCTGTTTCTCCACTCCTTGTCGATCGTTGCATGTTTCACTGTTTTGATGTTCCGATGTTTGCTCCGTTACCTGTCTTGCCGTTTTCTCATCCTGTTGTGTTCATCCAGTTGCGTGTACCCTCGATGTTTTCCTGTTTTAGTTTTTTTTCCCCATGTGGATGTTTCATTTGTTCCTGTTTGTTTTGTGTTCATCTTAATTAATAATAAAACCTTCATTTAGATCCCCACTCCTTGTCTGCCTTCGTCTGAGTCATAACAGAACGATCGACCACCATGAATCTAGCGGTTCTTCGAGCAAACTGTCATTGCTCAACCTGAGGCAAGAAAACCGTCCGGTGGAGGACCATGTCCGTGACTTTCTCGAGCTAGCGAGTGCCACGGACTTCCCAGACTCCTCCCTGGTGGTTTTCTTCCGGGACAACCTGACCAGTTCGCTCAAGGAGCGGTTGCCACCGGCGACGCATGGCTGGACGCTCCGCGATTTCGTGGAGGAGTCTCTTCTGGCATGTGGCTCGCCGTTCACTGTGGTCGTTGTTGAGGACGACCCTGCACCTCCTCCCACAGTGGTGACACTCCAGTCGCCCATGGCTCGTCCTTTCACGCCTGCCCCACCTGCCAGCAAGCCAACCCCCACGCTTTCCTTGGTCAATGAGCCAGCGCTGCCAACTTCATCCGCCCGGAGGAGGAGGAGAAGAAAGGCTTCTGCTCCCCAGGCACGCCTGCCACGGTCAGCGAGCCAGAGCCCACGCCTGCCACGGTCAGCGAGCCTGAGCCCACGCCTGCCACGGTCAGCGAGCCTGAGCCCACGCCAACCACGGTCAGCGAGCCAGCGTTGCCAGCCTAGTCCTCCCGGAGGAGGAGGAGAAAAGGAAAGGAATCTGCTATCCAGCCTCCGCCTACCACGGCCAACCAGCCAATGCCTGCAGCCCCGAACGTTGGTGAGCCAGCGCCTGTAGCCATGACCGTCCAAGAGCCAGTGCATCTCGAGCCTCCCAGGTCTCCGCCTCTCGAGCCACCCGAGCCTCCCAGGGCTCCGCCTGTCAAGCCGTCCACGGCTCTGCCTCCCAGGGCTCCGCCCCTCGAGCCTCCCATGGCTTCAATTCCTGAGCCTTCCATGGCTCTGCCTCCCAGGGCTCCGCCTCTCGAGCCTCCCGGGGCTCCGCCTCCCAAGCCTCCTACGGCTTTGCCTCCAGAGCCTTCCATGGTTCCGTCTCCCTCGGCTCCGCCTCCTGAGCCTCCCTCGGCTCCGCCTTCTGCGGCTTCGCCTTCCACGGCTCTGCCTCCAGAGCCTCCCTCGGCTCTGCCTCCAGAGCCTCCCTCAGCTCCGCCTCCTGAGCCTCCAGAGCCTCCCACGGCTCTGCCTCCTGAGCCTCCCTCAGCTCTGCCTCCAGAGCCTTCCATGTTTCCACCTCCCACGGCTCCATCTCCTGAGTCACCCTCGGCTCCGCCTCCAGAGTCTTCTACGGTTCCACCTCCTGAGCCACCTATGGCTCTGCCACCTGGGTCTTCCACGGCTCCGCCCTCCATGGCTCCAATATCAGAAATTTCCATGGCTCCGCCAACCTCGACTCCACCCTCGGAGTTCCCCATGGCTGTCCTGTGGCCACCTCCCAGGCCTCCTGAACCTGTCCCTGTCCTTTGGCCGCCTCCCAGGCCTCCTGAACCTGTCCCTGCCCTTTGGCCACCTCCCAGGCCTCCTGAACCTGTTCCTGTCCTGTGGCCGCCTCCCAGGCCTCCTGAACCTGTCCCTGTCCTGTGGCTGCCTCTGAGGCCTCCTGAACCTGTCCCTGTCCTGTGGCCGCCTCCCAGGCCTCCTGAACCCGTCCCTGTCCTGTGGCCGTCTCCCAGGCCTCCTGAACCTGTCCCTGTCCTGTGGCCAGCTCCCAGGCCACCTGACCCAGTCCCTGTCTTGTGCTCCCCTGCTTGTCTGCTCCCAGTGCCCCCTTGGACTGCCTTCTTGCCCTCTGTGCCCCCTTGGACTTCCTGTCTGCCCCCTGTGGCCCCTTGGACTGCCTTCTTGCCCTCTGTGCCCCCTTGGACTTCCTGTCTGCCCCCTGTGCCCCCTTGGACTGTCTGTTTACCCCTTGTGCTCCCTTGGACTGTCTGCCTGCCCCCCCTCACTCCTTGGACGATTTTTGTTTTTTGGGTATTCTTTTTTTAAGAGCGTCTAGAAGCCGCTCCTTTGAGGGGGTTATGTCACGATTCCCTTGTTGTCTGCCAGTAAAAAAACTACACTTCCCACAAATCCCGGCCCTCATCACTGCCAGCCCTGTGTCATTGTTTTCACCTGATTGTCGTTTGTTATCATCATGTCTCCTGTGTATTTAAACCCTGCTGTTTCTCCACTCCTTGTCGATCGTTGTATGTTTCACTGTTTTGATGTTCAGATATTCCGATGTTTGCTCCGTTGCCTGTCTTGCCATTTTCTCATCCTGTCGTGTTCATCCAGTTGCGTGTACCCTCGATGTTTTCCTGTTTTAGTTTTTTTTTCCCCATGTGGATGTTTCATTTGTTCCTATTTGTTTTGTGTTCACCTTAATTAATAATAAAACCCGCATTTAGATCCCCACTCCTCGTCTGCCTTCGTCTGAGTCATAACATATAGACTCATTTACTCATTTGAAGTAAATTTTTTGACCAAGACTTTATTTTGTTTACAACGAATACTATTAAAGATAAAATCATATGAATTATATTAGATTCAATTCTAGTTTCTCTGGCAAATTGTGATACATTTCCCTGCAAACTTTAAACCACTGTGCTAATACAGCTCGCTAAACAATAGCTGACGGGGTGGGGCGAGTTGTAACACACCTTTACAAAGTGTTACAACCATCCCCTTACTTTCAATTAACAACATGTTCTTGATTTTCATCTTGTACAGAATTCATAGGCAGTGGAAAAGACAGACAGCATCTCTCTCTTTCTTTGCCTGTCAATGTTTAAAAAAGCATCTGATGAGGTCACAAAAAGGGCAAGTCAGTCAGATCTGTTGTGACTCTGATTCAGAATATATACACACACACACACACACACACACACCTGTGTGGCCTCTGTTTTTGCTTCTTTTGTCTAATTGTTTCCCGGTAGTGGGGAAGGTTGTCACAAAGGAACACCGTGTATTTGACATCAACTCATGATGAGGTCTGTGATGTTCTTGCAAAGGTTTGAATTAGTGACATTTCTAGTAAACAAATGTAAAATTGTGTAAAATTGAGAACTCAAAAATTCAGTGAGTTAAAGGTGCTGAAGCAAAAAGTGTTACAACTACACCCGTCCCCCCTATTATTATTGAATCTGATAGTAAATAAGTTCAATCACATCACAGTGAGACACAAAGTACTGTCATTGTATTGAATTCAATCAGTTTAATTGATGAAATGATTTCTAGAAAGAGTTTGGAGTTGTGTTGATGTGAGATACAGTGAGTGTATTTTATTTTTTAAATCAATACACCCTTGTTGTTTTTGTTGTTCAGTATAGTTGTCACGATTGTGGTTGAAGGCAGACAACACAGGAACGTGACATAGCCCCCCCCCTCAAAAGGACCGGATTCCAGACGGTCCTAAGAAAATGAATAGAAAAAATAAACAAATGTCCAAGGAGAGAGGGGCTAGAAAAGGGGGAAAACAGACAGACCAAAGGGGCCACAAGGGACACAAAGACAGACTAAGGAGGCAAAAGGGACACAGAGACAAACCAAGGAGGCACAAGGGACAATTAGGCAGTCTATGGGGGCAAAAGGAGCAATTAGGCAGTCCAGGGAGGCCGAGAGGGCAGGTAAGCAGTCTCTGGGGGTGTGTGCAGGGAACCGGGTCAGGTGGCCTGGGGGGTGTCCACCGGGTAGGGACAGGTTTAGGTGGTCTGGGAGATGTCGACCGGGCAGGGACAGGTTTAGGTGGTCTGGGCGGTGGCCATAGGGCTAGGGCTGGTTCAGGGGGCCTGGGAGGAAGAGTGGCCACTAGGGGAGCTGGCGAGCAAGGAGGACTTCTGAGGCGGAGCAGTCGAAGACTTGGGTGGCGGCGCCGAAGGAGGCGCAGGCAAGGCAGCAGGAGACCCTGGGGGCGGAGCAGAGGCAGGTTGAGCCGTGGCAGACTCAGGTGGTTAGGCCTTGGGTGGACCAGGAGGCGGAACCGTGGTGGGCGGAGCCAAGGAGGACTTTGGAGGCGGAGCCATAGAAGACTCAGGAGGCGGAGCTGAGGGAGGCTCAGGAGGCAGAGCATAGGGAAGCGGAGCCAAGGAAGGCAGAGCCGAGGAAGGCTAGGGAGGCTCAGGAGGCGGAGCCGAGGGAGGCGGAACCATGGATAGTTCTGGAGGCTCAGGGGGCAGAGCCGTGGGAGGCTCAGGAGGCGGAGCCGAGGAAGGCAGGGCCGAGGAAGGCTCGGGAGGCTCAGGAGGCGGAGCCGAGGGAGGCGGAACCATGGAAAGCTCTGGAGGCTCAGGGGGCGTAGGCCTGGAAGGCTCAGGAGACCTGAGCCGAGGGAGGTGGCGCCGTAGGAGGTTTCAGAGGCGGAGCCCTAGAAGGCTCCGGAGTCTCTGGGAGCAGAGCCGAAGGAGGCTCGGGAGGCGGAGCCGTAGGAGGCTCTGGAATCTCTGGGTGAAGAGCCGTAGGAGGCTCAGGAGACGGAGCCATAGGAGGCTCGGGAGTTTCTGGGAGAAGAGCCATAGGAGGCTCGGGAGGCGGAGCCGTAGGAGGCTCGGGAGTCTCTGGGGGCAGAGCCGTAGGAGGCTCTGGAGGCGGAGCCGTAGGAGGCTCGGGAGGTGGAGCCGTAGGAGGCTCGGGAGGTGGAGCAGTAGGAGGCTCGGGAGGTGGAGCCGAAGGAGGCTCGGGGTGAAGAGCCGTAGGACGCTCAGGAGGCGGAGCCCTAGAAAGCTCTGGAGTCTCTGGGAGCAGAGCCGTAGGAGGCTCGGGAGGTGGAGCCGTAGGAGGCTCTGGAGGTGGAGCCGTAGGAGGCTCGGGAGGCGGAGCCGTAGGAGGCTCGGTGAGAAGGGCCGTGGAAGGCTCGAGAGGCTCTGGAGGCGGGGCCCTGGAAGGCTCGAGAGGCTTGAGAGGCGGAGCCGTGGAAGGCCCGAGAGGCGGAGCCCTGGAAAGCTCAAGAGGCTTGAGGGGCGGAGCCCTGGAAAGCTCGGGTGACTTGAGGGGCGGAGCCCTGGGAGGCTCGAGAGGCGGAGCCCTGGAAGGCTCGAGAGGCTTGAGAGGTGGAGCCCTGAAAGGCTCGAGAGGAGCCCTGGGAGGCTCGAGAGACTTGAGAGGCGGAGCCCTGGGAGGCTCGGGAGGAGGAGCCCTGGAAAGCTCGAGAGGCTTGAGGGGCGGAGCCCTGGAAAGCTCGGGTGACTTGAGGGGCGGAGCCCTGGGAGGCTCGAGAGGCGGAGCCCTGGAAGGCTCGAGAGGCGGAGCCCTGGAAGGCTCGAGAGGCTTGAGAGGTGGAGCCCTGGAAGGCTCGAGAGGAGCCCTGGGAGGCTCGAGAGACTTGAGAGGCGGAGCCCTGGGAGGCTCGGGAGGAGGAGCCCTGGAAGACTCGAGAGACTTGGGAGGCGGAGCCCTGGTAGGCTCGGGAGGAGGAGCCCTGGAAGACTCGAGAGACTTGGGAGGCGGAGCCCTGGGAGGCTCGGGAGGCTTGAGGGGCAGAGCCCTGGGAGGCTCAGGAGGCGGAGCCCTAGAAGGCTCGAGGGGCACTGGCTCTTGGACGGTCCTGGCTACTGGCGCTGGCCCTTGGACGGTCATAGCTACTGGCGCTGGCCCTGGGACGGTCATGGCTGCTGGCGCTGGCTCAGGGACGGTCATGGCTGCTGCTGCTGGCGCTGGCTCAGGGACGGTCATGGCTGCTGGCGCTGGCTCAGGGACGGTCGAGGCTACAGGCGCTGGCTCAGGGACGGTCGAGGCTACAGGCGCAGGCTCAGGGACGGTCGAGGCTACAGGCGCTGGCTCAGGGACGGTCGAGGATACAGGCGCTGGCTCAGGGACGGTCGAGGATACAGGCGCTGGCTCTGGGACGGTCGAGGCTGGCAATGCTGGCTTGCTGACCGTGGCAGGTGTGGGTGCTGGCTTGCTGACCGTGGCAGGGGTGGGCTCGCTGACCGTGGCCTCAGGATCGCTGACCATGGCAGGTGTAGGCGCTGGCTCGCTGACCGTGGCAGACGTGGGCTCAGGATCGCTGACCGTGGCAGGCGTAGGCGCTGGCTCCCCCGTGGCAGACGTGAGCTGGAGAGCGGAGGCTTTCCTTCTCCTCCTCCGGGCGGAAGAAGTTGGTAGCGCTGGCTCATCGATCCGGGTAGGCAGGGGCTGAGGCTCGACAGCCGGAATCACGAGGGGTGGTTCTTCAGGCGCGAGTTTTCTCAGAACGAGACTCACGTACTCCCTCCACGGGTGATCTCCGGGTTCCGGCGCCTCTCCCCGCCGGGATGACGGTAACCCGACCCAGTAGATAGTCTTCAGGGGGCGTCGTCGTTGAACCCGGTGTGAATGGCGACCGTGGAGAAGAGTCGTGAGTACTCGCGGATGGGGAAATTTGCCCGTGCCAGTTCGAGGAAAACCGCTGCTAGATCCATTATTGGTTAGGTCTTTCTGTCACGATTGTTGTTGAAGGCAGACACAGGACGAGGATCTATCTGCAGCGGCAGTTTATTATACAAATATGGGTAATACAAAAACATGAACAAAGGAAAACATCCACGATGGGAAAAAGGTAAACAAAAACACGGAAGGCACACAAGGAGTTAACAGGAACAAGGACGGTAGACAAGGAGATAACAGAGGCGAAAACAAGGACGGAAAACATGGGCATCAGGCATCTACATTAAACAAAGACCGACAGGGAAAAGGAGAAACAAACAGGGTTAAATACACAAACACAATGAAGACTTAACGAGACACAGGTGAGAACAATGAAGAGTGCAGGCAGTGAGAGAGGCCAGGGATTGTGGGAATTGTAGTTTATACACAGACAGTGAAACACGGGGCGGACAACAAGGAAAACGTGACATGGAATGTGACGTGCTGAGTGAAACAGAAAACACGGACCGGACCACAAGGAATGTGACATGGAATGTGATAGGTGAAACAGAGAACATAGGGCAGACAACACAGGAACGTGACAATAGTGAAGGGGATGCTTTTCTTTCATTTACACTGACAATAATTGTATTGTTCCAATTGATGTATATTTCTTATTTCTCCACTAAGAGAGTTTTGTGTGTTTTTTTCTTGTCAAAAATAAAAAGTTCCCGCTTTCTGTCTGTTCTTATCCAACAACAGCCAATCACGAGATTCGAAGAGATGCAGCCAATCAATACAGTATTTGATCAGCAGCCAATAGCATTTGTTAACAGAAAGGATTGGGCCCCGCCCCAACGTCATACAGTTGCACAGAATCCTCTGGAGAGTTTAAAGGGACGGTTCACCCAAAAACTGAAATCATTCATAATTTACTCACACTCATGCCATCCCAGTTGTGTCTGTGTTTTAGAAGAATATTTCAGCTCTGTGGGTCCATACAATGCAAGTGAATGGTGGCCAGAAGTTTGAACCTTTAAAAAGCACATAATGGCAGCATAAAAGGAATCTATTCAACTCCAAACAATACCAAAATAAATGCATAATATTTTCTTCCTCTTCTGAACAAAATCTACAGAAGGAATCTAACTGCACTGCAATACATTCAAAAGTTTTATAACAATATACGTAGACCACAGCAGCCAAATTCGGTTGTCAGACCTGTTTTGAGTGCTTAATACTGTTACATTCACACACAGTTCGGTTATTTACAAGAGTGACAACCGCATTCTAGAGACTATTTCATGAATGTAAACAAAAACAAAGGAATTAGAACGGTCCAAACATATTTCTGGATCCTTTCAACAAAGTGTCTTTTTCAAGGTAAGTCAGACCACTCGGCGGCCATTTTTGGACACTCTTGGGAAGTTTTGGCAGATATTTTTCTTTATGTCAACAAGTGTCATGAAAGTGCAGCTCCTATCTACTTGAAAATCTCCAAAATGGTCAAAATGTTTCTAATAAGCAGTAAAATCTGACAACACTGTGTGCTGGGGTGAGTATGAAATGGACACAGTGGGTGTGGCCTCAGAGAGGCATTTATTTAAAAAATAAATTACAGAAAAATGGGGATAAAGTGTACCAAGGTGAAAGTGTCCTAAACAAAGGGGCTGAAAGTGCTTGGCGGTGGAAAGTGCTATGTTTAGGAAGAGTAGTGAAGACAGGGGAAGGTCCAATTGATAGTGGACGGGGTCCCGGCGGCTGCAACGCATTCCCATCCTTGGTCCGAGACACGTCGGCTTCACTCGAGCGGCACGGCTTCCCTGGGCATCAGCACTTGAAGGGAATAGCGGCCTGGCATCCTGGTCGAATTTTGTTATTTTTAAAAGTGAAGGGGTCTCGTGTCCCCCTCAGTTATAATGGTTCTAAACAGCTGGTCAGTAAATACAGTTGGCTCCGTATGTTTCAGACCTGTATGTTATTATTCTGTGAATCACAACAGAAGGTTTTACAATATTGAATTTCAGTCAATCACTCACTTAAATTGAAAATAAAGATTGTGTGTGGAGTGGTGGTGTAGTGGGCTAAAACACTGAACTAGTGTTTAGTTCAGTGTTTTAGCTTTCATCCCCACAGTCACCACCATTGTGTCCTTGAGTAAGAC
>NC_068285.1:7787293-7831373 GCF_025860055.1 Xyrauchen texanus
TTACAACCGAGGTATGCAACAAAGTATTTGTGAAGCCACAACATGCACAACCTTGAGGCGGATGCACTACAACAGCAGAAGACCCCACCGGGTACCACTCATCTCCACTACAAATAGGAAAAAGAGGCTACAATTTGCAAGAGCTCACCAAAATTGGACAGTTGAAGACTGGAAAAATGTTGCCTGGTCTGATGAGTCTCAATTTCTGTTGAGACATTCAGATGGTAGAGTCAGAATTTGGCGTAAACAGAATGGGAACATGGATCCATCATGCCTTGTTACCACTGTGCAGGCTGGTGGTGGTGGTGTAATGGTGTGGGGATGTTTTCTTGGCACACTTTAGGCCCCTTAGTGCCAATTGGGCATCGTTTAAATGCCACGGCCTACCTGAGCATTGTTTCTGACCATGTCCATCCCTTTATGGCCACCATGTACCCATCCTCTGATGGCTACTTCCAGCAGGATAATGCACCATGTCACAAAGCTCGAATCATTTCAAATTGGTTTCTTGAACATGACAATGAGTTCACTGTACTAAAATGGCCCCCACAGTCACCAGATCTCAACCCAATAGAGCATCTTTGGGATGTGGTGGAACAGGAGCTTCAGTGCCCTGGATGTGCATCCCACAAATCTCCATCAACTGCAAGATGCTATCCTATCAATATGGGCCAACATTTCTAAAGAATGCTTTCAGCACCTTGTTGAATCAATGCCACGTAGAATTAAGGCAGTTCTGAAGGCGAAAGGAGGTCAAACACAGTATTAGTATGGTGTTCCTAATAATCCTTTAGGTGAGTGTATATATATATATATATATATATATATATATATATATATATATATATATATATATATATATATATATATAAACAATTCATTGTGATGGAATTTTATTCTAAAATTGAAATCGTGAAATCTTAAAAAATAGGCTAAAATATATTTTGAGTGTATTATTATATATGTTTTTGTGAAAGTCACTCAATAAGTAAACCTCCTTACCTCTTATAAGAATATAAGAATACCTCTTAATCTTAAAGGTGTGTCATGAATGTTGAGCACTTGATCATACATTCATTAAATAAATCTTGTTGCACTCCAATCTCTGTCTTTAATACTTTTCTGATGCATCTAAAACTTTGTAATGCAGCTCTTCTCATGATACTGTCTCCTTAAGATGAATCACTTATGTTGAATCTTTTCTCATTTTGGATAAAAGCGTCTGCCAAATGATTAAATGTAAAATGTACATTTGTTTCATCAGGAACAGGTACATGAAGGCGTTTACAGTCTGTTAGAGGTGAGAGTGGAGACAGATGAGGGGTCACTTCTCTGCCGGACATATAAGAGGAATAATTTCAGACCCTGTCCACCTTCACTACAGTACAAACAGGAACAGTTTATCATCCACCATCAACACGACTGAACAAACCAAATAAGAACAGAGTTCAGTTGCAGGGGACAAAGTGGACAGACTTTTGATGTAGGCCAGTAAGCAAACATCCTAGTAACACCCTGGTAACCATCCACAACACCCTTGAATCATACATGTGATTTTTTTCACAGGCAAGCACCAGTTATATCTAGTTCCCCGTCTATCGCTCACTTCGACGTTGTGTCGAAGAAGCGACACTAGGGGTCCCTCTTGAGTGCCAAATATGCCTCTGATCTATGAAAAAAAGCCACAGTATTTGCATACCCCGCCCCCAGACATACTGGTATAAAAGTGGGGAAATACGCAGAGTTCATTCAGAAATTTTCTTCGGAGCCGATGGTAGTGCATGCAGTCTGCTGCGAGTCACACCTGTTCCTACTTTGTTCCTCTGTGCAATCTGGAGAGCATGGGGCTGGATTGGAACCCTCCGCCTCCCCACAGCCATCGCTGTTGGATGACTGGTTCCTGGGGTCTGGGCGCCGCTCACAGCCTGAACCCCCCCAGTCCCATTTTTCCCGGAGGTGCATGATGAGCTGACGTCATAGTGGAGAGCAACCCTCTCCACTCGTCTCGCAACCCTCGACGGCGGAGCGGTCCACAGGTACACGGCGATTCCTCAGGTAGCTGTTGTGCTTCACCTGTGCCCCGGAAACCCTACCACCTGGTGGGGTCGCCCTGTGCTCCCCTCCAAGGCCTGTAGGACAACATCCTCGCTCACCGTGAAGGCTTCCTACGGTTCGTGTTTGATGGCCAGGCATATCAGTACAAAGTCCTCCCCTTCGGCAGGTCTCTGTCCCCTCGCGTCTTCACGAAAGTCGCAGAGGCAGCTCTTACCCCGCTCCGAGAAGCCGGCATTCGCATACTCAATTACCTCGACAACTGGCTCATTCTGGCCCACTCACGAGAGTTACTATGCACTCACAGAGACCAGGTGCTCAGGCACCTCAGCCGTCTGGGGCTACAGGTCAACGGGGAAAAGAGCAAGCTCGCATGCACAGTTTGTGCTGAAATGCCTCGCCACTTTCAGGCCTGGCACAATGGTCCCTTTAAAACTTTTCCAGAGGCTCCTGGGGCATATGGCAACCTCCGCATATTGATGCATATGAGACCTTCAGACTCGAGTCCCGAGATGAGCATGGCGCCGCGGGACGGATCATGTAATGATCACCCCCGCCTGCCACTAAACATTCAAACCCTGGACAGACCTCTGCTTTCTACTTGCAGGAGTACCCTTGCAGCAGGTGTCCTGGTTACGGTCCAGCTGATAAGGGGAGGCTGCCCCTTTCTACCCTAAATGTGTATGTCACTGCTATCATGGCCCACCACGACGCAGTAGACGGCAAGTCTTTGGGTAAGCACGACTTAATTATCAGGTTCCTAAGAGGTGCCCGGAGGTTGAATCCCTCCCGGCCAAGCCTATTCCCCTCCTGGGATCTCTCAGTGGTCCTCGCGGGCCTCCAGAGACCTCCCTTCGAGCCGCTAGAATCAGTTGGACTCAGGGCCCTCTCTCTTAAGACGGCCCTGCTGATTGCTCGCCTCCATCAAGAGGGTCGGGGACCTGCAAGCATTCTCTGTTAGCGACACTTGCCTGGAGTTCGGTCCGGCAGACACATATGTGATCCTAAGACTGTGACCGTGCTATGTGCCCAAGGTTCCTACTACACCCTTCAGAGATCAGGGAGTGAACCTGCAAGCGGTGCCCGGGGAGGAGGCAGACCCAGCCCCTTCGTTGCTGTGTCCGGTACGTGCTTTGCGTACCTACTTGGAATGCACGCAGAGCTCTAGTTGTTCTGAGCAGCTCTTTGTCTGCTTTGGCGGACAGCGGAAAGGGAACGCTGTCTCCAAACAGAGCTTTTCCCACTGGGTCGTGGATGCCATTTCATTGGCCTATCACACCCAGGCCGTGCCCCCCCTTGCGGGTCCGAGCACACTCAACATGGAGTGTTGCGTCCTCATGGGCACTGGCCAGGGGCACCTCCCTGGCAGACATATGTAGAGCAGCGAGTTGGGCAACACCTAATACCTTTGAAAGATTCTACAATCTCCGGATTGAGTCAGTATCGTCCCGTGTTTTCTCAGGTCAGAGCCAGTAGAACTCTGTAACACGCTGATGGACTGACCGGGTGGATCGCTTGCACCTGGCGCCCTTTCCCTCGGCTGAGGTAAAATTGCACGCTTTCTTTCCCAGGAGATCCCACTTTTCGGATCCTTGGATGATACCTCCCTAGCCCTTGTGGGTCACCAATTCAGCGGAGGAACTCGCCGACCCAATCCACTGCGAGTACTTAATCTACCCTGTATTGGAATAGGTGCTCCACAGGGCAGGACTCCTACGTGGACTCCCCCTTTCGAGTGGACCCGCGTCTCCCTTAGGCAGTTCCTGCTTAACTCCCCCCTTCTAACGAGGTTGGATCTACCACTGCGCCATTCCCACACGCCGCCTAAAAACCCATGTGATGTATTCGCCACTCTTACCTCCCCTTCCGGGTAGGTGTGGTCTCCGCAGGGTCTTTTCCCCCTGAAAGAATAGGAAACTGGGTAAGACCCCCTTCCCTCGATGCGTGTAAGGGCCCATTTCAAGGTTGGCAAGCGTCGCCTTGATCCCCTGTTTAGGGTAACCAGAAGGATTCCGATAAAATTTTTGGGGCATTGGGGAAGGGTACGTGCAGTCTGACACAGCTGGTCGCCTTTGCATGTGAAATACCTGCCCGCTCCTGTGTCAGCAGAAAACGTACATGGCTCAGCGCATGGCGTGATTTAAATTGGACCCCTAGTGTCGCTTCTTCGACACAACGTCAAAGTGAGCGACAGACGGGGAACGTCTAGGTTACGTATGTAACCTCCATTCCCTGATGGAGGGAACGAGACGTTGTGTCCTCCCAGCCACGTCGCTGAACCAAGCCACTTTAGTGTCCGGACCATTTCTGGCTCCTCAGAAAAATCCTGAATGAACTCAGCTTATTTCCCCGCTTCTATACCCGTATGTCCAGGAGCGGGGTATGCAAATACTGTCTGCCAACTTCTCATTGGCCTTTTTTCATAGATCAGAGGCATATTCATCGCTCAAGAGAGACCCCTAGTGTCGCTTCTTCGACACAACGTCTCGTTCCCTCCATCAGGGATCAGAGGTTACATACGTAACCTAGACGTTTTCTGTTCAAAAACACCATGTGTAAATTTTACCTGTGACGGTACAATGAATGACATTAAAATCATGAACAGTGTCAGTGAAGCGTCTCTCATTAATTTGAATGTTTATCTCTTCTCATTTTTCATCTATGTTGTGTGTTTAGGGGCTCAACAGAACAGATTACCTCAAAACTACATACAAAAGCTTCTGACACTGGAGACAAACAACTACAGCAGCACTTCCATATTAGTTCAGATTAAAGACATGAGAAATGACCTGCAGGAAACATCAGTTTCTTGACTTTAATAACATTTCAGAATTCAAAGTCATTTTGATATTTTTTTTTCTTCTTCTGGGGCTTAAAGTAAAACATGTCTATGTGGTGTAACTGTTCGGAGATTGTAAATAAGTCTCATTAAAAGTTTGAAATGTGTGTATAATATTTTTAATCTTTTATTTTTATTTAAAAAAATTAAAAGGTCAAATAATTATTCAATCCTAATATGAATACAAAGATTACATTTATAAATATTTATACATGTGTTTTAAACTGAAGTTTTAAAAGATTTTCCCATTTAATAATTTAGACATCTTTATTTGTCTTTGACCCATAAAAGTCATTTGAGGAAGAAACAAAAGGTTTCATTGTTTCACTGTCACTTCAGCAGGTGTTCTGAATAATTATGTAAAGTTACACACATCAGTGTGTCCGGTCAGTTTGTCTCTGTTGATTATGTTGACTGTCACGTCTCTGTTTTCTTCACAATCATTTCTGTTCACAATCATTTCTCAAGGAGATGTCCATCTAAAACCTAAAACACAAAGTCAAATGTGCTGTATGAGAAATTACTTCATTATCTATTTTATTTAAACTTCAAAACAAACTATTAGCACTATCTGTGAGAGATACTAATTTAAAATAAAACATCTCCAATAAAACTCTGCTTAATAGAAATCAATAGAAAACAATTCAAATCTGTTTATCACACACAGAGGCACTGAAAAAGCTGAAAATATAATTTATGATATTAAACAGTTAAATACATTTATAGTTGTCACAGTCTGTCTAATGCTCGTTCAAGGACTCTTATTTTGAAGTTCTCTCCCTCACTACATTTCCCAGAAGTCACTGCCCTAATCACTCCATTATCCCCACCTGTGTGTCATTCCCTCGTTTAGTCCCAAGTGTATATATACCCTTTAGTTTTGCTTAGTTGTTGTCAGTCCTTGGATGGTTATGGGTGGATGGTTATGGGTGGATGTCATATATAGTTATGTTTGATGTCTACTCCAGTGTTTGCTCTACTCCAGCTTTGTGAATAAAGGATTTAAAGTTCCTACTCCTGTGTCTCTTGACTCCTAGAACAACAAACGTTACAGAAGGACTGACCACCACAAGGAATACGGATACACTTATCTGCTCTTCCAAAGATCTTTCCCTACCCCAGCGATCTCTCTTATCCTCCTCATCCATTCAGCCATACCCACATGAGCATGGAGCCAACAAGATCATTCATGGAGCTTTTCAGGCAGGATCTTCCCCTCCTGGAATATTCCATAAAATTCTACCAACTCGCAGTTACAACCGGCATATCAGATTCATACCTCAAGTCTATCTACGGCACTGGTTCTCAACCGGTGGCACTCTCCCGGGGGGGCGCGAGGAGGCTACGATGGAAGGAAAAAAAAAATGGAAACTTTTTTTGGGCACATTTTTTTTATCACTAAACTACTGTCATAAAAAGTTGTAGTTTTGTATATACATAACTCCTGAATAAAAATTAAAATGTGTTTGGACTGATTTAAAAAAAAAAGTTTTGAACAAATTTGATTGGTTTGTCGATAGTGAGTGCAAATGCAGGTGATAAGCATTTAAGCGGTTTCATTAAGCGAGTCATTGAGTCGTTCATTCAAACGATTCGTTCAAACGGCCGATTCATCAAGAATGAGACAGATGTTTGTGAATGGGTCATTGAATCTTTGACTCAACCGATTCGTTCACAACACTGAATCATTCAAAACACGATTGAGTATTGCTGTGAGATGCGCTATGGCTATGCTGTGATCTTTGTTTGGATTCATCGGATCTATTTTCGCTGCTAAAATAGACCAAAACAGTCATTATTTCATCTAAAATGTAAGTGACTTAATATTAATAACTTGTTTGTTGAACTGTCATATGAAATCAGTGTCACATTTTCAATCGTGAGGTAGGATGACCACCCGTCCCGCGTGCGCGCACAGCGTTTGAAGCCCAATTCATACGTCCCGCAAATTGAGACCGTGTCACGCATAATCAATGCTTGCTCAAAAAAAAAGTTGGTCGCTCTATATCCTCGAGCCCCAGGCAGCCAAACGAACATTACTTGACAGTTCAGTAGTACGCTACTGTTGCCACACCCACGTGACACACACCCCTCAGTTTTTCGTTGTTGTCATGACAGCGCACACACGTGCATACCAGACACTGGGAAGGAACTTTTAGATGCGCGCTTTCCAATTAAAAAAATGGAGAATTTTTTTTTTCCTGCGCCTGCCTTTACTAAAATGCAAGTTCACCATCCTTCCTCCCCCTTCTCGTTCCGTGAACCTCTGGAGTTGTGAGTTAAGACTTTTTTTTTACTGTTCCTGTGGTGTTGAGCAACTACAATTCCTGTTAATCCTATAATTTTATATTATAATTTATTTAAAGTGAATAAATTGTAATGAAAAATAAATAAAATTAAATAGCTAAAGTAAATCGTAAGTGGAAGTGCATCTGTCAATTAATTGAATGTTCAAAATATTATTAATCTTTATTTAGAAAAAAAAATACACATTGGTTGGCCTATTCATGAGGATACATCAGCAATTACACATGTTTAGGGCAATAGGGCATTATTAATATCCCATGTAAGGTGGTATGTGCTAGAAATGGGTAAACCACTAGTGAGTCTACCCGTGGGGTGGGGGCACCGCCGCGCCAGGCAGTGTCCCACATTGTCCCTCAGAAACATACCCCTTGTCCCCCCTTGGGCTTATTAGCAGGTGGTCACCCTATCGTGAGATGATGGTAAATTAAGTGATGGTCAATTGTCAGCTCTCTTGGTCGTCAGGTCGTGTGATGTATGTTGCTGAACTGTATTCAAATGTTATAAATATAAAAACAACACATTTTGAAATTTAACTGCAGTATGTCAATTTAGTTTATTTGTGTGTGCTGCGCTCATAGACTTTAGAAAACGGCGCTCATTTGTTTGATTTCAACCTGTCTTTGCAAGGCAGCGAAACTCATATTTTGCTCCATGCAGACAAAGTGCACGCCTTCACACAAAAACTAGACCTCTGGCATGGCCGCATCAGTCGAGGGAACTGCGACATGTTCCCCAGCCTTGCAGACTTTATCACTGATGCAGGCACGCCACACGCATTTCTCCTCCCTATTTCAATCAGCGTCTGAGCACCTGTCAGCAATGAGAAAACAATTTGCGACGTACTTTAAAGAGGATTATCACTCTTTTGCGTGGGTTCGAGATCCGTTTGTGTGCACAGCAAACAAGCTATCAATTGATATGCAGGAACAGCTTATTGAGCTGAAGAGTGACAGTAGACTGAAGGAACTCTTTAGCTCCTGCCCTCTTTCGTCATTCTGGGCAGCATTGATGCAGGAATACTCTGAACTCTGTGACGTCGCCTTGAAGATTCTCCTTCCTTTCGCGTCGACATATTTGTGTGAGGCAGGATTCTCAAAAATGACTGCACTCAAAACGAAATACCGCAATCGTGCACAGATCGAGGATGATTTGAGGCTATGTTTATCAAACATTGAGCCAAGAATTGAGGATCTTTGCAAGGCAAAGCAGGCTCAGGTCTCACATTAACATCACCTACCAGCAAGCTTCTGTAAAAAATGCAGATGATGCCTACTATTTGGCCTAGTAATAATAACAATAATAAAGCATAAATTAATATCAGAAGTCTGGTGCCAATTCCCAATTATAGCAATAGTAGTAATGATAATAGGCCTACTGATGATGATAATAATAATAATAACAACAATAAAGCATGTAACCTCATATAATTATATAGCAATAGCCTAGTAAAGATGATAGGCCTACTACTACTCATAATAATAATAATAATAATGCCTGCAAGCTCACATTAGAAGTCTGGTGCTACTGCCAATTATAATAATAATAATAATAACAACAATAAAGCATGGGGCGGGGCGGGGGGCACTGGGGCCCCAACTGCAATGAACCAGCTTTGGGGGGGCCCAGCTTGCAAAAGGTTGAGAACCCGTGATCTACGGTATGGGTTTAAATTTCCACAGTTCTACAGCTCTTCCAGAGGCTAATATATCATAGCCACTCTGATCCTCCATCTGCCCTCACTACCCTTCTTCTCTGACTTTGCTCATCTACCAGTTTTCTCTCCTCTCCTAGAGGGTTATGGCGGTATCTCTGAGCCTTCCATGGCAACTCCACTCAATTCAACAACCCTAAATAATTTTTGGGGGGGCTCATCCTATCCTGTTTCCAGTGGCCGATTCTCTGCTGCAGTAAGCAGTAGCGGCCACGGTCAGCGAGCCAGAGCCCAGGCCAGCCACGGTCAGCGAGCCCACGCCTGTAGCCTCAACCGTCCCAGAGCCAGCGCCTGTAGCCTCGACCGTCCAAGAGCCAGTGCTTGTAGCCTCGACCATCCATGTAACCACGCTCCCTGCTGGCCGAAACAGAAGGGGAAGGAAGAGGGCACCTTCCTCCCAGTTTCTGCCAGAGTCTTCCATGACTCCACCTTCCATGGCTCCGTCCCCAGAGTCTTCCATGGCTCCGCCTTCCACGGCTCCGCCCCCAGAGTCTTCCACGACTCCACCTTCCATGGCTCCGCCCCAGAGTCTTCCATGGCTCCACCTTCCATGGCTCCGCCCCCAGAGTCTTCCACGACTCCACCTTCCATGACTCCACTTTCCATGGCTCCGTCCCCAGAGTCTTCCATGGCTCCGCCTTCCACGGCTCCGTCCCCAGAAACTTCCATGGCTCCACCTTCCACGACTCCACCTTCCATGGCTCCGCCCCTAGAGTCCTCCATGGCTCCGCCTTCTATGGCTCCACCCCCAGAGTCCTTCATGGCTCCGCCTTCCATGGCTCCGCCCCCAGAGTCTTCCATGGCTCCGCCTTCCACGGCTCCGCCCCCAGAGGCTTCCACGACTTCACCTTCCATGACTCCACCTTCCATGGCTCCGTCCCCAGAGTCTTCCATGGCTCCGCCTTCCACGGCTCCGTCCCCAGAGTCTTCCATGGCTCCGCCTTCCACGACTTCACCTTCCATGGCTCCGCCCCTAGAGTCATCCATGGCTCCGCCTTCTATGGCTCCACCCCCCAGAGTTCTCCATGGCTCCGCCTTTTACGGCTCTGCCTGTAGCCTCGACCGTCCACGTAACCACACTCCCTGCTGGCCGAAACAAAAGGGGAAGGAAGAGGACACCTTCCTCCCAGTTTCTGCCAGAGTCTTCCATGGCTCCGCCTTCCACGGCTCCGCCCCCAGAGTCTTCCATGGCTCCGCCTTCCATGGCTCCGCGTTACTCCTCCTCCAGTATTTGCTCTACTCCAGTGTTTGCTCTACTCCAGCTTTGTGAATAAAGGATTTTAAGTTCCTACTCCTGAGTCTCTTGACTCCTAGGACACCAAACGTTACAATAGTACATATGCAACAAATCATCTGTAAAAGAAACTTAAGGGGATCAATTCAAATATGATTATATTAATTATCACTACTCACCGTAGTGTCTCCAGTTTATAATGTGGATCATCTTTCAGATCAGAGAGCAGCTTCACTATGAATCTCTTTATTCCCAGACAGATTCAGTTCTTTCAGGTGTGAGGGGTTTGATATCCTCATCACAACGACTCAACCTGCACAGAAAAATGACCACTCTTCACTCTCTCAGTTCAGCCCATGCCTGTAGCCTCGACCGTCCCAGAACCAGCGCCTGTAGCCTCGACCGTCCACGTAACCACACTCCCTGCTGGCCAAAAGAGAAGGGGAAGGAAGAGGGCACCTTCCTCCCAGTTTCTGCCAGAGTCTTCCACGGCTCCATACCCAGAGTCTTCCATGGCTCCACCTTCCATGGCTCCGCCCCAGAGTCCTCCATGGCTCCGCCTTCTACGGATCCGCCCCCAGAGTCATCCATGGCTCCGCCTTCTACGGCTCCGCCCCAGAGTCCTCCATGGCTCCGCCTTTTACGGCTCCGCCCCCAGAGTCCTCCATGGCTCCGCCTTCTACAGCTCCGCCCCCAGAGTCCTCCATGGCTCCGCCTTCTACTGCTCCGCACCAAGAGTCCTCCATGGCGCCGCCTTTTACGGCTCTGCATACCATGGCTCCGCCTTCCACGGCTCCGCCTCCAGAGTCTTCCATGTCTCCGCTTTCCATGGCTCTGCCTTACTCCTACTCCAGTGTTTGCTCTACTCCAGTGTTTGCTCTACTCCAGTGTTTGCTCTACTCCAGTTTTGTGAATAAAGGATTTAAAGTTCCTACTCCTGAGTCTCTTGACTCCTAGGACACCAAACGTTACAATAGTACATATGCAACAAATCATCTATAAAAGAAACTTAAGGGGATCAATTCAAATATGATTATATTAATTATCACTACTCACCGCAGTGTCTCCAGTTTATAATGTGGATCATCTTTCAGATCAGAGAGCAGCTTCACTCCTGAATCTCTTAGTTTATTCCCAGACAGATTCAGTTCTTTCAGGTGTGAGGGGTTTGATCTCAGAGCTGAAGTCAGAGCAGCACAACCTTCATCTGTGACATCACAACGACTCAACCTGCCGAGAACAATGACACACTCTTCACTCCCTCATTTCACGACACACACATCAGTTCAACCGGAGAATATTACCAATCCTGTGTCTGTTTAATATATTTTCTAATGTATGTCTGTTTGTGTTTCAAATGTGTAAAGAAACACATCAATTCAATATGATACAACAATATCTAAATATTGAATCAAGCTAATATTTAATCAACCATCTTTACTGACAATGAAAAAGCTTTAATTCAATCAAAACAAACATTAATAAAATCATATATCTTTATAAATATCAAACACAAAATACTTTTTTTATGTTTTATCTTCTCTTTCCTATTAATTGAGATTTCTTCATAATTCTTAATTTTAGCTAATGTGGTTTATTTTAAATACTGTAAATGAATGAAATGGGACTTTTCTGTCTGGTTTCTCTGTTCTCTGATTCTTGATTTAGATTTGTTTGTTTCTCTACTGAACTTCTGGACTTCTCTGATCTTATGATCGTATATTGGATGATGTTTTTTGGATTTACATTTGGACTAGATCAGTTTCTATAGTATTTCCTAATAGCATGTGAAACACAGAGTTCACACAAAACTCTACATTATTGTAAGAATTGTTGCAATTATGAAAATAAATATTTCTGTCAGAATATCAGATCATGTGACACTTAGATGATCTTTAGTTTACAGTGAGGATTCTCCAAACATGAGGGAAAGTAAATTACCGATTTTCCATTTTTTAGGGAAAAATTAGGACTCAACCGGATAAGTTAAAGCAACATTCTCTTCCATTATCTGAGGTAACTCTGTTTTCTAAAAAAAATGTTGTTGTTTTTATTTACATTTTTTCACTATAGTTAAATCTTTATTATTTACTGCAGAAGAAGAATGGAGGAGGATTTGAGAGTTTTGTGAAATCTTACCACAGTATCTCCAGTTTACAGTCAGGATTCTCCAGTACTTCAGAGAGCAACTTCAGCCCTGAATCTCTTAGTATATTCACAGACAGATACATTTGTTTCAGGTGTGAGGGGTTTGATCTCAGAGCTGAAGTCAGAGCAGCACAACCTCCATCTGTGACATCACAATGAGTCAACCTGCAGAGAACAATGACACACTCTTCACTTTCTCAGTTCACAACACACACATCAGTTCAACTGGAGAATATTACAATTCCTGTGTCTGTTTCATATTTTTTCTAATTTATGTGCGTTTGTGTTTCAAATGTGTAAATAAACACATCAATTCAATATGATACAACAATATCTAAATATGAATCAAGCTAATATTTAATCAACCATCTTTACTGACAATGAAAAAGCTTTAATTCAATCAACCAAACATTAATAAAATCAGATATCTTCATAAATATCATACACAAAATAACTTTGTTTTTCCTTCATTTTATGATTTTGTTTTCTTCATAATTCTTCATTTTAGCTCATGTGGTTTATTTTAAATACTGTAAATGAATCAATTGTGACTTTTCTGTCTGGTTTCTCTGTTCTCTGATTCTTGATTTAGATTTGTTTGTTTCTCTACTGAACTTCTGGACATTTCTGATCTTATGGTCATTTATTGGATGAAGTTTTTTGGATTTACATTTGGACTAGATCAGTTTCTATAGTATTTCCTAATAACAGGTGACACACAGAGTTCATACATAACTGTATATTATTGTAAGAATTGTTGCAATTATGCACTTTTAAAAAAATATTTCTGTCAGAATATCTGATCATGTGACTCTCAGATGATCTTCAGTTTACAGTGAGGATTCTCCAAACATGAGGGGGAGTAAATGACAGATTTTTCCATTTTTTCTGGCAAAATTAGGACTCAATCTGATAAGTTAAAGCAACATTATCTTCCATTATCTGAGATAACTCTGTTTTTAATGGGGGTTTTTTCAATTATTGTTAAATCTTTATTATTTACTGCAGAAGGAGAATGAAGGAGGATTTAAGAGTTTTATGAAATCTTACTTCAGGATCTCCAGTTTACAGTCAGGATTCTTCAGTATATCAGAGAGCAGCTTCACTCCTGAATCTCTTAGATTATTATCAGACAGATTCAGTTCTTTCAGGTGTGAGGGGTTTGATCTCAGAGCTGAAGTCAGAGCAGCACAACCTTCATCTGTGACATCACAATATCTCAACCTGCCGAGAACAATGACACACTCTTCACTCTCTCAGTTCACATTACACACATCAGTTCAACAGAAGAATATTACCATTCCTGTGTCTGTTTCATATTTTTTCTAATTTATGTGTGTTTGTGTTTCAAATGTGTAAAGAAACACATCAATTCAATATGATACAACAATATCTAAATATGAATCAAGCTAATATTTAATCAACCATCTTTACTGACAATGAAAAACCTTTAATTCAATCAACCAAACATTAATAAAATCAAATATCTTTATAAATATAAAATAAAATAACTTTTTTTATGTTTTTTCTTCTCTTTCTGCATGATTTAGTTTTCTTCATAATTCTTCATTTTAGCTCATGTGGTTTATTATAAATACTGTAAATGAATCTATTGTGACTTGTCTGTCTGGTTTCTTTGTTCTCTGGTTCTTGATTTAGATTTGTTTGTTTCTCTACTGAACTTCTGGACTTCTCTGATCTTATGATCGTTTAGTGGATGTGTTTTGGATTTACATTTGGACTAGATCAGTTTCTATAGTATTTCCTAATAACGTGACACACAGAGTTCACACATAACTCTATATTATTGTAAGAATTGTTGCAATTATGCGCTATTTAAAAATATTTTGTCAGAATACCAGATCATGTGACTCTCAGATGATCTTAACTATCTTTGGTTTTATCTCAGAGCTGAAGTCAGAGCAGCACAAACTTCATCTGTGACATCACAATCACTCAACTTGCAGAGAACAATGACACACTCTTCACTCTCTCCTAAAGTTGTTTGGAAAGTTTGTAATGTGTCCAGACTGTGAGCTGTTTTCTTCCTCTCCTCTATTATTTACTCGAGCTGAAGTGCTCCTCTCACACGTCATCATTAGAGTTTCATACGATTTCATGTTAAATGAGATCAAATTAATATTCAACAATGGAAATATTTGTCGACAATTCTTTAGTGTCGATGTTGATGATATCGTCGACTAATCATTTCAGCCCAATGTCAGAATATCAGATCATGTGACTCTCAGATGATCTTCACTTTACAATGAGGATTCTCTAAACATGAGGGGGGTAAATGACAGATTTGTAATTTTTTTTTGGACAAAATTAGGACTCAATTGGATAAGTTAAAACAACATTATCTTCCATTATCTGACAAAACTCTATTTTTAATGTTTTTTTATTATTGTTAAATTATTATTATTTACTGCAGAAGGAGAATGAAGGAGGATTTGAGAGTTTTGTGAAATATTACTCCAGTATCTCCAGTTTACAGTCAGGATTCTTCAGTCCATCAGAGAGCAGCTTCACTCCTGAATCTCTTAGTTTATTCCAAGACAGATTCAGTTCTTTCAGGTGTGAGGGGTTTGATCTCAGAGCTGAAGTCAGAGCAGCACAACCTTCATCTGTGACATCACAATGACTCAACCTGCAGAGAACAATGACACACTCTTCACTCTCTCAGTTCACAATACACACATCAGTTCAACAGGAGAATATTACCATTCCTGTGTCTGTTTCATATTTTTTCTAATTTATGTGTGTTTGTGTTTCAAATGTGTAAATAAACACATAAATTCAATATGATACAAAAATATCTAAATATGAATCTGGCTAATATTTTTTTTATTATCTTTACTGACAATGAAAAAGCTTTAATTCAATCAACCAAACATTAATAAAATCAGATATCTTCATTAATATCATACACAAAATAACTATGTTTTTCCTTCATTTTATGAGTTTGTTTTCTTCATAATTCTTCATTTTAGCTCATGTGGTTTATTTTAAATACTGTAAATGAATCAATTGAGACTTTTCTGTCTGGTTTCTCTGTTCTCTGATTCTTGCTTTAGATTTGTTTGTTTCTCTACTGAACTTCTGGACTTCTCTGATCTTATAATCGTTTATTGGATGATGTTTTTTGGATTTACATTTGGACTAGATCAGTTTCTATAGTATTTCCTAATAACATATGACACACATAGTTCACACATAACTCTATAATATTGTAAGAATTGTTGCAATTATGCACTTTGTAAAATTATTTCTGTCAGAATATCAGATCATGTGACTCTCAGATGATCTTCAGTTTACACGATCCCCTGTTGTCTGCCCCGTTTTTCTCTTGTCACTTGTCCTGAACTACAACTCCCATAATTCCCGGCCATCATCACTGCCAGCACTTTGTTATTGTCCTCACCTGATTGTCGTTTAGTTCTCATTACCCTTCTGTATTTAAACCCTGTTTGTTCCCCAGTCCTTGTCGATCATTGTTTGTGGATGTTGGAAGTTGATGTTTTGCCCTGTTCACCCTGTTCGTGTTCCCTTGATGTTTTCGGTTCATTTTCCCATCGTGGACGTTTCCTTTGTTCCTGTCTGATTTGTTTTCACTTTTATCAATAAAACCCGCATTTAGATCCGCACTCCTCATCTGCCTCCTCCTGCTAACGTAACAGAACAATTGACCAGGACTGGGGAACAAACAGGGTTTAAATACAGAGGGGTAATGAGAACTAAACGACAATCAGGTGAGGACAATAACAAAGTGCTGGCTGTGATGAGGGCCGGGAATTATGGAAGTTGTAGTTCAGGACAAGTGACAAGAGAAACACAGGGCAGACAACAGGGGATCGTGACGTGAGGATTCTCCAAACATGAGGGGGAGTAAATTACAGATTTTTCAATTTTTTAGGGCAAAATTTGGACTCAATCAGATAAGTTAAAGCAAAATTATCTTCCGTTATCTGAGATAACCCTGTTTTTAATGTTTTTTTTCACTATAGTTAAATCTTTATTATTTACTGCAGAAGGAGAATGGAGGAGGATTTGAGAGTTTTGTGAAATCTTACTTCAGTATCTCCAGTTTACAGTCAGGATTCTTCAGTCCATCAGAGAGCAGCTTCACTCCTAAATCTCTTACTTTATTCACAGACAGATTCAGTTCTTTCAGGTGTGAGGGGTTTGATCTCAGAGCTGAAGTCAGAGCAGCACAACCTTCATCTGTGACATCACAATAACTCAACCTGCAGAGAACAATGACACACTCTTCACTCTCTCAGTTCACAACACACACATCAGTTCAACAGGAGAATATTACCATTCCTGTGTCTGTTTCATATTTTTTCTAATTTATGTGCGTTTGTGTTTCAAATGTGTAAATAAACACATCAATTCAATATGATACAACAATATCTAAATATGAATCAAGCTAATATTTAATCGACCATATTTACAGACAATGAAAAACCAACATTTATAAAATCAGATATCTTTATATATATCAAACACAAAATAACTTATTTATGTATTTCTTTCATTTTATGAGTTTGTTTTCTTCATAATTCTTAATTTTATCTCATGTGGTTTATTTTAAAAACTGTAAATTAATCAATTGTGACTTTTCTGTCTAGTTTCTCTGTTCTCTGGTTCTTGATTTAGATTTGATTTAGACATTACAAACCTACAAATAAACAAACTAGGGATGTGACGGTATATAAATATTTCTATCATGATAATTGCTGAAGTATTTATCACAGTACATGTTATTATCACAATATTCTATTGAATAAAAAAAAGGTTGAAATATGAATAAACTTTATTGTTGTTCTTAATTGTAAAATCTAGTACTTTTTTGTACTTTTTAAATTAAACAATCACAAAGAAAGTAACTTCGCAAAGATCAAACAATATAAGATTCAAAGAGACATGATGGCTTTCAAAAGTCTGAGTCAAAAATGTATCTAATATAATACAGATTATTTTGATCATATATGAACAAGTATCAATAATCGTAACATTTTGAGGGAATGGTGCAATTGAAAAAGAAACATGAATTTCAGAGTTTCCAAGTAATTTGGTATGTCTTCTTATTGCTGTAGGAGTTGGGAATGTTGATTATAGATGGAAATGCTACAGTGCATTCAGAAAAATCGAAACAATTTGGTTAATAGGTCATCTAGAAATGTTCACACAGTATTTCGTAGTGCTCATTTGAAGTGGTTTACCTTATTATTGAATATCGGCAAATGTCTACAACAAAAATTAGTGGCCAAAACAGCCCAAATCTTAAGCCGCCTTTTCACTGTGTGCGACATTCATGTCTGACTTTCATATACCCCTAGTGGAGATCATGGTGAACTGTCAGTTTGCTCACAATGGCTTTTAGTCAAAGGGAGAACTAACGGATTACCTAAAATTAGAATTACATTACTGTGAGTGATTTTGTTGAGCAGATGGATGAATTCAATGAAATACATGATTAATATTCAATTTTGTAGTTATTATTAATAGAATTATTTATTTTGATACTGTTTTATTGTTATGATAATTAACAGCTACAACAACCATAATTCAGCAAATACGAAGCAGAAATGTATAGATGTGATTTTTAATATGTATGTTTTGCATTTACATAATTAAATAACACATACATACATTAAATCACACATTTACTGTAATTACAAAAGATTTTTGTTATATATTAGTAACATAAACAATCATTATCGTATTCCCCATTGAGGCACATCTCTTGCACTAAACGGTGATACAAATAATAAATAGCTATGCATACAGGTCAAATGACGCCAATATTTTGAGGGAACATATAAAGACAATATTAAAATGAATAAAATATAAATATAAAATTTATAATTTATTACTTTACCAATATCAATGCATGTTTACAAGTACATTGACATTTACGCATTTAGCAAGTATCTAGTGTTCATGATAAAGTTAAACAAAGAAGTATTAATAATTCTCACCTCGCACACATAGATTTGATTGGAATACATCACATCCGGTCGGGTGTCGCATACGGTAAAGTCGCTCGAGGTCAACATTTTTAATGTATGCAAAGCTGAAATCGGATAAAAAAATTCTCAAATCAGATCCAATAATTCCGCAGATGGGTCATCACTCCACGCACCCCATGTGTGACTCTCCAGAGGAAATTAATGTGGAGGTCGTTTGTCGTGTGCAGTGAAAAGGTCGACTTTACAGTGTTAATATGGAGAAAACACACAAATATACTGAACACTTACTCTGATCTCTAAAGATTTGAGCTATTGTTCATTTATCTGTTTATGATTGTTGCCCAAATATCTGCAGTAGTGAACATCATAATGACTAAATCAATTTGCTTTAAGCAGCAAGACTGTTTTGCATTAACTGTTGTGTTTTAACATGTTTAAACTTTAAAAACATCAGAAAAATTAATTGCCCATGACCAGCTCTACATAGAGGATTTAATTATAGAAGCCTGTTATGAAATATTGTTGAAAGCAGTTCACTGCAGTTTTTAAGGATCGTGTCCACTCATTAAAAATAAATTGCGTAACTTTTTCTGAACAGCTATAATTCCCTCTCACTTCAGCTGCTGTCTGTCTGTCTGGCCATGATGTTTCCTCACCTGATTGTGACCAGGTGACACACACTTTTATGGAAAATGTTCTGATCTGAAGACACTGTTATGATCTGAAGATACTGTTATGATCTGAAGACACAGTTCTGATCTGAAGACACTTCTCTGAACTGAAGACAGTGTTGTCAGTCCTGTCCCTTATTACATTAAATTCCCCATCAAGTCATTACACCACAATCAGACCTCTATGATCTCAAAATATCCTCACATAAATCTCTTTTGTGTTAGTGTAGTAAGCATTGTGAATGCTCATCTACCTGTCCTGATAAATGACTTTAGTGTGATTTCCCCTTTGTAGCCTAAATGTGATGATGTTTGAACAATGTTGTGATTATTGTGAGTGTTACTTACTGAACTGATCTGGATTCTTTCATCACAGGCAGCAGATACTGAAGAACTTCATCTGCTTTATTTTGTGCTCCAATAAACTTTTCCAGATCAAACTCATCCATCTTCTGCTCTGAGGTCAACAACACAAACACTACAGCAGACCACTGTGAAGAGGAGAGTTTTGTTTCTTTTATATTTCCAGATTTCAGATAATCTTGTATCTCTGTCACAAGTGAATCATCACCCAGTTCATTCAGACAGTGAAACAGATTGATGGATTTCTCTGGAGATTGATTCTCCCTGATCTTCTGCTTGATGTACTCCACCGTTTCCTCTTTGTTGTAGGAGCAGCTTCCTGTCTGTGTCGGCAGTTCTTGTAAGAGAGTGTGATTAGACTCCAATGAGAGACCCAGAAAGAAACGAAGGAAGAGATCCAGATGTCCATTCTTACTCTGTAAAGTCTCATTCACAGCTGTCTGATGCAGGTCAAACATAGAAGCCTGTTTTGATGAATTCTGTTTCATCAACTTTAAAACTTTAGAGAAGAGTCTTTGTTTGATGATTTGTTCAAACACATTCATGTTGTTGTTTGTAAAGGAGAGGTGCACATATAGAGCTGCCAGATGTTCCTGAATGCTCAGATGAACAAAGCAGAACACTTTCCCCTGATACAACCCAAACTCCTCTCTGAAGATCTGAGTGCACAATCCCGAGTACACTGATGCTTCTGTCACATCAATGTCACACTCTCTCATGTCTTCCTCATAGAAGATCAGATTGCCTTTCACAAGCTGTTTAAAAGCCAGTTTCCCCAGTTTAAGGATCATGTCTCTGTTTTTACTTTTCTTCTCATAGTCCTTCTCATGTTTGATGTTTGTCTGAATGATCAGGAAGGGTGTGTACATTTGAGTGAGTGTTTTGGGGATCTGTCCTCTATCTGCTTCACGCAAAATTGTCTCTAGAACAGTGGCTGAAATCCAGCAGAACACTGGGATGTGACACATGATGAAGAGGCTTCTTGATGACTTCAGGTGTTTGATGATTCTGTTGGCCAGACTCTGATCTCTGATTCTCTTCCTGAAGTATTCCTCTTTCTGTGGGTCATTGAATCCTCGTACCTCTGTCACTCGATCAACACACTCAGAGGGGATGAGATCAGCTGCTGCTGGTCTGGAGGTGATCCAGATGAGAGAAGAGGGAAGCAGATTCCCCTTGATGAGGTTTGTCAGCACCACATCCACCGAGGCTGATTCAGTGACATCACACAATCTCACATTGCTCTGAAAATCCAGAGACAGACGACACTCATCTAAACCATCAAAGATGAAGAACACTTTATATTCCTCTCTGGATATTTTCATTTCTTTTGTTTCAGTGAAGAAAACATGAAGAAGATCTGAAAGACTGAGTTTTTTGTCCTTCATCAGATTGAGTTCTCTGAAAGGAAGTGGAAATATGACGTGGATGTCCTGATTGGCTTTCCCTTCAGCCCAGTCCACAATGAACTTCTGCACAGAGACAGTTTTCCCAATTCCAGCAACTCCTTTAGTCAGCACAGTTCTGATGGCTTTGTCTTGTCCAGGTAAAGGTTTGAAGATGTCATTGCATTTGATTGGTGTGTCCTCTGTTGTTGCTCTTCTGGACTGTGTCTCAATCTGTCTCACCTCATGTTCATTATTGATCTCTCCTCTTTCACTCTCTGTGATGTACAGCTCTGTGTAGATCTCATTCAGGAGTGTTGGGTTTCCCTGCTTTGCTGTTCCCTCACACAAACACTGAAACTTCTTCAGCAGATTGGATTTGAATGTGTTTTGGACTTCAACATGTTGCGAGTGACTGTAAGATTGAAATAATTTTTTTGTTATAATTTCTGTCTTTTGTCAAATATGTCCTTTAAAATAAGTATATATTTCATCATGTCATTTTCATTCATTTTAAGTGTTACTCAAATCTAAAATTGCATAACATTTCTGTCACTGAAAAAAAATTATATTTTAGTTAACGATAATGTGCAAAATGCCAAAAAAACACGTTGAACTGTAATAAACCCAACTTTAAACAAATATTCTTAAACATGTATCAAACATATAAAAGTCAGACTGCATACACAATACTGAACAACTGTCCTTAGAGCTCCTGAAATAATATACTCAAGTATAAGCGACTCTTTAGAAGTTAATCTGCAGTTTTATGAATTCTTCATACTTTAGAAACTGATTTAAATTGTTTGTGTTTAACCAGTGTAGGATCTTGCATTGAGTGTATAGTGTGTTTTTTTACAGAAACCGCGCATTCACAACTCAAGTTACACGTATTATGACCAGGTTCGTAACTTTGGTTCATTGTCTGTGCAGATGTAAGTAATAATATTACATACATGTTGTGGATATAGTGATTCATTTCATATGTAAATATGATGTGTTTGAGTGAAGTAATTCATCTGTTTTAATGCTGTACATTGTGTCAGAATTCAGTGCTTTCAACCTGCGCAGATCAAGTGGGGAAATTCAGGATATGAAATTATCTTTTTTGCCCACCAGCCACAGTGGAGGGTGAATGCCCAATTTTACCAGCCACTTTTCAAATATACTGAATGTAAAACTTGTTTGCAAATGACTCATGAACGAAAATCTGTAGAACAACTGATTGAGATGGAGGAATGTCATTCGTTCAGTTTGGCATGTGAGCCAATCACATTCAACATGGAGAGACAGGGATGAAATGCATCAAGACAAGTTTATAAGTATACACAAAACATATTCTCCATTTTATGAATATTTAAAAATGATTGAAGACCATTGTGGTGAACATCAGTTAAGATGGCACTCCAGGAACCAGTTTCTGGCAGTGCCCCTCTCTAACTGCCGGTGTGGAAGAAGATGTGCCACAATGTGATTGATCTTTGGTGAATGACCATAAACAAATGTTCAGAAATATCAGATAAGATGTTCAGACAACAACCAGACACCTCTTATAGGGCAGGAAGGGGGACCTTCTGCACCCAGAAAACTCATTCCTAAGGTTTAAGCAAGAACTGCCATAAATTCATTCAAGACCTCCCGGATGCAGCAGCAGGGGAGGGACACAGAGATCTATTCATACCTTAAGATTGGAGGTCTTAAATTCATATAAACCACAAAACATCCACTCCATTTCATGCAAAGCACAGTTTATGTTAATGATTGTTGACCTATTAACAGTTAAACGAATACATGGATGATGACTTAACCATTTCTTATTGTGTTTGGTTTTCATTCCATACGATGCCTTTAATAATTTAAAGAGGTTTGGTAAATAAATAATGCATGGGTAAAATTAAAGACATTGTTTTAACACTATAATTTATGCTATGTAAATGAGTTCCACACTAGGGTGGGCAACACTGTGGCTACTTCAGACACCAGTGGCCAATCACACTCCAGGATCAGAAAGGCACCAGATTTCAATCTCCTCATCAGAAAGGGAAAAATATGTCCCCCGTGTAGACACAACCTTGTCCTGCATTTCCAACTCGATGGGGAAGGAGACATTAGCAGACAAACCACATCCTGAGTTTCTGACCTGGCGAGGAAAGAGGCTACGAGATAGTTGAGGTTAAGCTTTTCGAGCAAATCCTTTTATATTACTTTATTGCTGCACTCTAGCTGAAAAAGGGCCCCAGCATTGAGAGACCTTATCTGACCCTTACGGCCCCTCCAGCAGCCCAGCGAAGGACCTCTGCATCGGAAGACATTGCTTGTCCCGCACGGCTCCTCAGTGATGCAGCCAGCCTGCGAAGGACCCTGTGTACAGCCGAATGTGAGCCTGTCCTTCTTTTTTGGACTGTTTGAAAAATAATTAAAAATGAATTAATCTTAGGCCGTTCGCCTGATTGGAACCAAAAAAGTGCAGGAAGATTCAGTCCCAATATGAACATTTTTACTTAAATATTTAGCCCCTCCCAGCTCCTATCCCAGTTGTGTTCTTCTTGGCTTGTGTGGAGGTGAGTGGTGATAAACAAAAGACTAAGCTACCAGTGCCTCAACTTTACAGCTAATTAGCCAAAAGACAAATATAGTTAACTTTTGTCTTGCTAACATGATGACTCATAAACTACTACTTAACGTAATAAGTTAGCTAATGTTTAGCTAAGGCAATATATCATGGCCATACAGGCTAATGTACCTTATTGGAGACACTACAGGTGAATACAGTAAAATTTGTGTCTAATAACATCATCACAATCGCTACATTGATACAGTCAGGTCCATAAATATTGGGACATCGACACAATTCTAATCTTTTTGGCTCTATACACCACCACAATGGATTTGAAATGAAACGAACAAGATGTGCTTTAACTGCAGACTTTCAGCTTTAATTTGAGGGTATTTACATCCAAATCAGGTGAACGGTGTAGGAATTACAACAGTTTGTATATGTGCTTCCCACTTCTTTTTTTTTAAAGTTAACTATTTTAACACACTTGAAGCATACTTAAATTAGTCTGGCTTCAAGTATACTAAGCATATTTTTTTTTCACAAGGCAATGCAAGTGAATAGGATAAACAATATAACTAAATAATATCACCACAGAACTTCCCCAGTTAATGATCTACATCAAGATCCTTTTCCCCTGAAATCTCATGTTTAAATATGCAGAATAGCTTGATTTGGTTTATTTAGAAGAAATCTACAGATGCAAACAGACGGAGGATAGTAGGCTTAAAACAAACACCATCTAAATGTGTATTTTTGTATTTTGTCAATCATTTTTTGCAGTGTTTTATTGTTATTTTTGCAATGTTTTTTTCATGTAAAATTAATGACAAACAGCCCTTTTCAGTTTAGTGTAATAACACCAAAAGAATTCAAACGATTTATTGCCTTGTGCAAAATAAACAGATTATTAGTGAAACTATGTCCTCTCCTTGGTGCAGTCATTTATTCTAAATATATACTTATATATATACTAGTAGAATAGAAAACATGCACATTGTAGCATATTTTCCTTTGCTGTTGCTCTTGTGATAAAACTAGTGAATACTAAAGAAGACCAAGGTCTCTGTGTGAACTGATTATTCTGTAGAAATCTGTTCAGCATGAAACAATTGCATGAGTGAATTAAAATAAATTGGTAAGGAAGTCAGAGTTGTGTTAATATACAGTATTTAGCGTTTTGTTTAAATAACTAATTATGAGAAGTGCCCTTTTTTCCACTTGAGCCCCTGCCCCCCAAAATATCTGTGCAGGTCCCTGTCCATCAGACTCGAGTTATACAAATACAGGCATCTCTTGACCTCCTCACACACGCACTCTTGACCTGCAAATCCACTGTTGCTGTTTTTACCTTTGTCCCTGTTATTAACTGGCAATTACATCATCTTTTATCTTTTGTTGGTGACAGCAAAGGATCAAATGTGAGTACTGCAACCACATGGACCAAGTTATTCATGTAAATATATCCACGTGCATGCGCAGTCTGCACGTTCATAGATGTGCAGTTAGAATAACCGGACTGCGTGTGTACAGTGCTCGAGCACTCTGCTGATGATGAGATTTGTGTTACGCGTCCTGTACGTTTGCTTCAAAATCTAAGTATACTTTAGTCGAAAGATTTGCCATTTGTGGTGCTGTTATGGTGTTTGAACTATTTAAAGTGTCTTCATACTTTTGTAGATATGCAAATTCCATTTGTCTTCCTTTATGTTTCTTTTAAAAACTGACTTTAGCGTGAGCCAATAATATTGGAGAGCGGGCTGTGACGAAGCATATCATGGTTGGACCCACTGAATAAATACACGCCTTCAACTGAACTAGTCAGTCATTTTGTTCATGTTGTGAGCAAACTTGAATGTAAAGGACTGGTAAACTTGAACAATGATCAGATGAATAAGATGAGCTGCATGTTGTTTGTTCATATCGTCAGTCTCATTCAACAAGAAAAGGAGCCGGATGAATTATGATTAAAAGTGAGTGATGACCACACATTACAATGACATACAGATGTTACTGAAACTCATAATTATTTGTAGGATAGTATTGTTATCCTTTCTTTGTATAGCTTGATAAAAAAGTTGTGTTTAGCGGTTCACAGAATGATTGATATGCTTTGTTGTCATTTTAGGGGAAAGACGTTTGATGCTTTAACACTCTGCAGTGCTGAAGTCTCTTAGTAGAATTTTAATTTAGGATAATCAAACTTGTTCTGTTCGAGAATGACTGCTTTCGGTTCAATGCATTTACTTAAAAGATGGTCATTTTGCTGCATCTGCATGCACAAAGACGTAATTTGAAGATATGGTCAGCAAACGAATCAATGAATGAATCTGAACGAATCAAAATAGTCGAGTCACTGAAATGAATCAAAATCACCACTGATTGGAACTGGAACGCCCAATGGACATTGGTGTAGAGAGGAAGTCCTGCCTTACTGCATGCTTTGCTTTGGACTCAGTAGGAAGAGTAAATGTTAAAAATAGGTTTTATTCTATGTGTTTTTGTGCAAGATGAATATAAATAGGTAATATAAATAGTAAATAATATAAATAGATATTTTCTAGTATTGAATGTTTTGTTATGTTGAAATTCAGAAGAGTTACTGTTATGTTGAAGTTTTGAAGATTACCATTTTGGTGAAAAGTGGAGCTTCAGCTTATGCTTGAGCTATGATCATAGGACAGGTACATGTGGTACATGATATGTATTGATTCCTTTATTGGACCATTTCTGTGCTATCCAGTACATAGTTAATAAGCTGCAATCTTAAGTGCTTCCCAACAGCATGTATTTCACATACTCAAATTCACTGTATAGTATATGAAGAACTTAGAGCTCGATAGATTAGATAGATAGATTGATTGATTAAAAATGGGGTTTAACTGGGGTTTCTTTGACCTGTCCAATTTTGATGGGTTTATCCAATTCAATTAGGTTCACTCACATAAAGTTTAAAGTAGAGTTGAGATTACACATTTAAACACATTATAGTCCAAAACTGAATCAAGTTCAGCCAAACAAATTCAAAAAAAAATTGTGCATTATAATGTGAATATATCATAATACAGTTGACCTATCCAGACAAACATGCTGTACCTCAGACCAGTTGGTGGGTGTTCAACCTTAAAATGTAATGGTATACCCATAGACTGGTCACTCTTCATGGACACACAGCTGAGGTCAGGTGAGTCTGATCTCTTCATATGGAGTTGACTTAAACAGAATAGAGACAAGAGTTCATATAGATGATTTTCTTTAACATAGAAATAATCTACAGTATATCTATCTATCTTGACAAAAATGTTGTACCTCAAACCAGTTGATGTGTGTTCACCCTTTAATTCAATTAGCTTATCCATAGACGCGTCACTCTTCATGGACACACAGCTGAGGTCAGGTGAGTCTGATCTCTTCATATGGAGTTGACTTAAACAGAATAGAGACAAGAGTTCATATAGTTGATTTTCTTTAACATAAAAATAATCTACAGTATCTCTATCTATCTTGACAAAAATGTTGTACCTCAGACCAGTTGATGTGTGTTCACCCTTTAATTCAATTAGCTTATCCATAGACGCGTCACTCTTCATGGACACACAGCTGAGGTCAGGTGAGTCTGATCTCTTCATATGGAGTTCACTTAAACAGAACAGAGACAAGAGTTCATATAGTTGATTTTCTTTAACATAGAAATAATCTACAGTATCTCTATCTATCTTGACAAACATGTTGTACCTCAGACCAGTTGATGTGTGTTCACCCTTTAATTCAATTGGCTTATCCATAGACCGGTCACTCTTCATGGACACACAGCTGGGCTCCGGTGAGTCTGATCTCTTCATATGGAGTTGACTTTAACAGAATAAAAAAGGAGTTCATATTAGTTCATTTAAACCTCATGCAGACAATTACATTCTTCTTCAACAGTTGTGCATATGACAACACGATGAGTGGTGTTTGAAGAATAGCATCAGATTTATAGAGTATTGGATGGGTTTTTGAAGTAGACCTGTCCCTCTAAAAGGATAAATCCCACTAGGGAATGTGCCGCTCCCCTCTCTAGTGATTTGGCTCATAGTCTTAATAGTGTTAGAGTGGGTTGCACTGTTGTAGAAATTTTGATACTCATTGATCAGTGATAGTCATTGCAAGGGAATGCCCCTGTGTCTGAGCTATGCTGAGGGGGAGGATGTGCTTCTCTCTTCAGACCTTGGAAAAGGAGAATAAGAGAGCATGTCAGCCCTCCCTTTCTGGTTCCCACTCGCGACACAGATTAACACCTTTGTAATGACCGGGTCCTTCTTGCAATAATAAATACTTTTAAAAGACTGTTTGAGTCAGAGTGTCTCTTACGCAGTGATAATGGTTGGATGATAATTTTTTGCCACAACACACCAATACAAATTATTCTTAAACTTAGATTAAATGAAGGTTAATCTGATAATTCTGTTAAAACTTGTTTAAAATACATTACGGTTACACTTTAAATACATTTAATGTTGATTAAAATTTCACAGTTAATCTAGATTAACGCTGTTGCTCGATTACTTTAAACTCTGATTTAAATAATTTAGGTGGTTTAAATAAAACAAACTGACCACAATTAAAGATGAATGACTGGGTAAGCAAACAGTGGATGTGCCATCAGTCCTCCGATAGACATTTATTCTATTATTACCAGCGACAGGTGATCATTATTGCTCCCCTCCTCTCTAATACTCGCTTCAGTCAGCAGCGTAAACTCTTTATTTCTGGCCATATAACAGTGGAACTGAAGGGAGGGAAGATGTTCGAGCAGTGATTTGCACATCTTGATTCTTATTGAAAACGCTGCTGCAACATGTTCTCAACCTGCTTGATCGGCCCTGTGCATTAACGATCTACAGCTAGATTCAGAATCCATCATGGCATCATTATTCATAGGTGAAGTTTTTAATCACAGGTTACAATTTTTAATCTGAATTCTATTAAACCATGATTTAAATTAAGTGGCGCAACACAACTCGAATAAAAATAAAACATGGATCGACAAACCATGGATTAGCTTCAAACTCTGCTTAATTTAAAGGGAAAGTTCACCCATAAATGGATATTCTCTCATCATTTATGGTGTGTTCACATTTGGCAGGTTTGTTTCGATTAAGGGTTACTGAAATACTGTCAAACAAAAGTGAAAAAGTGTCAACACATATCCCTACAACATATTCTTCATCAGACACAGATTACTGTAGCACAGGTGGAAACATACTGTAACATATAGTCAACATGTCCTTTTTTAGTAACATTGTGATCTCCAGCAGACTGTATGTCCTGTGATAAACCTGAGGAACAATCTCTTGTCATGTCTGATCATCTCTGTCATGTTCACATGATATTACTGTACAGTATAAAGATGAGCTCTTGTGAAGAGATGCCAATGAAACTGTTACAGTAAAGCAATCAGCTGTAGAAGGACTCATTATTTTTATTATAATTGCATATTTCCTTTTAGATTTATATTTTTTACACTGGATTCTTTCTAATGGTCCCTCAGACTGTGGTGTACACATTCATACTGTCAGTCAACATGAGAGTCCTCACCTCACATCAGCACAAGGGGCTCCTGAACTGAATTTAGGTGGAGGATCCATTGACCGGTCACTCTTCATGGACACACAGCTGGATTCAGGAGATTCTCCATGAATGACACTAAAACACAACAGCAATTAAACACTGTTTTAAAAACTACAAACTCTCACAAACACTCTTTTCCTCTCTTCAGTTTCTCAGTTTTACTCTTCCCAATATTTCTCTCTTCTTCAAGTTTGATGGTTTGTTCTGCATTCATCTGAAGAAAATTCTGTGTTTGTGTCTAAAAATGTTCAGAGAAACACATCTGAGTTTCACCTTCTACATACGACTGTCTGTACAGGTTTCTCCAGTTCTGTCTGTGACTGAATCAAACCGGTCTCACTGTCATCTGACTGTAGATCTCACTTTACCCTAAAGCTGTTTTCACATGTTTATACTTGAGATAATCCAGTTTGTTCTCATTTCTCCTCAGTGTTTTTATACTGTAGTGTTGTGCAGCATATCAGAAATATCTATCAGTGTATTTTATTAAAGCATTGAAATCCTCTGACCTCTTGACCTTCCCTGTGTCTGTCTGTCCACTGAGATCCTTTGTGGAGTCCATGACATCATCTGAACAGTCCACTGAACACCTGTCAACAAACGGGACATCATCTATATTTGTGACGTGTTTATTTGTTCAATACTGACACATATTTGTTTTTATTTGTCCTCTAGAATATTCCATTAGAAATGAATCAATGAGGTTCAATTGCAGACTGTCAGCTTTTATGACATGTTAAACACCAGCATAAAGAGAAAACATCAGAAGACTCAACAGAAGAAAACAAAGCAACGTTTCAAGTCAATAGAAGAAATAACATTTCAGTGCCAAAGAAACTGAACACATATATCAACACTTTACTTCGGAGCTCATTTACAACATACCTGTCTCGCTCAAATCCAAAGCTGTTCTAAGCTTTGAGCGAGACGCGATTGGACGACTCAGCAAGTTGAAATGACGTCACTCAACCATAAAACTCAATACACTATTTTAAAACAAAAAAACAAACATTTTTCCCATATTCTATACAGAATATGAACAGCATATGTGCAAAGAAACAAAAAAAAAAAATACAATACAAATAAATTCAAGCAGGATGACAAAGTTTGCTGGAACGATCACAAAATTCAAAACACTATAAAATGATGATAGAAATTCCAATTGGAATCCTGTAAATCATTGGGATCCTTTATGAATTTGTAACAAGCTAGCTCGGGAGTTCTAATTATGAACGGTCTCTTCCCACTGAGCAAGCGACGTCTGTGGACATACAAAACAGGTTGATATCTCGTCCGTCCGTCCAGGCCATGATCTGAACGTCCATTGACAGCCAGAATTAGTCGATTAATGACACTGAGAAATTATGTCCCATCAGGCCATAATCTAAACGTCCACTGACAGCCAGAACTCGTTCAGAAAAGACGTTCATACTGGCTATAATCTAAACGTCCATTGGCATCTAAAATTAGTCGATAAATGACGTCAATAAAGATGTCCAATCTGGCCACAATCTAAACGTCCACTGACAGCCAGAATTAGTCAAGAACAAACGTTCATACTGGCTATAATCTGGACGTCCGTTAACATCCAGATTTAGTCAATAAATGACAGAAAATATGTTAAGGCCACAATCGAAACGTCATTTAAATGCTTGTAGAAGAAAACTACAACAAGTTTGCAAGTACAGCCAAAAAAATATAACAACCATCGTCATTGTCATAACATTACAACCATAGCTACTCCAGAGTCCCTCAGTCCAGTCTAATTTCCTAAAGTCTTTCAATCCAGATAAGTGCCAAGTCCTTAAACACAGCCACTGTTCTTATAGCTTTTAAGTTTAGACTCAAAATACATTTTCATTTCATCTTTAAATCTTTAAAAAAGAGGATTGCATTTAGAAAATTTACATTTGTGAATGTACAGAAAAATAAGAACAGAACAGAATGAACAGAAAAATAAGGTTTCTGAAATAAATATCACTTTTCTTTTCACATTCATGAAAACCAAAAATTATATTTCTATATGTAAATTCAAAGTTAGGATTCACATATCATTTGATAAAATCACAATTGTCACACCAAAATGTCACTGTGAAAGAGCAGTTCCAAAATAAATGTAGTCTCAGGTTTCTCTGAACAGAAAGAAGGGTAATGTCATTCTTAAGTCTTTTGAGAGAGCACTTATCTGGGTAAATCCTATGAATTAACTTAAAGGTAATTTCTGTAATTGTTTTGGTATTTATGAGGTAATGTCCAAGCTTTTTTCCACGGAATGTCACTTACAGAACCATTCCAATAGGAAATTAGGCTACGGCATAGTCTCCTCCCGAAACAAAATTATTGTTTTATGATTTAGATGAAGAATGGCATTGTTTACCTACATATGTCTTACATCCACTGAGCAAAGAGATGAAAAAGAAAATCCTTTATAAAGCAATTGCATTCAACCTACTCTACATAATTTAATTATTTTGGTCACCTTGCTCTTTTAAACATTCAGCAGTTCAGTCAGCATGGGGAAAGCAGTGGCAGGATGACTTTACTGATTTTTTGATCTCTGAGAGGTATAGAGGATACAGGCAGGTTGGCACAAATAGACAGCTCTATGACATAGTCCCTCAAACTCAAGGCAAGGAAACCAAATAATTGTCAATAAATAGATTTGGGCTATGTGAAACTGAAAACATGCAAGTTATAGCCACATGATTTTTGGGAACTGGGAATATGGCTAGGGACAAAGGCGGTGACACTTCTTCCAGTCGGACTATATTTATTCTAAAGTTTTATATAAAATTATATTTATATTCTAGAAAAAGTGATTCATTTATTGTCTTTTTTTATTTGTCATTGTCTTTTTTTGAGGGTGATGGGTAACTATTTCCGCTTAGGCTATATTGGGCCTTAAGTGCTCTTTGAAGGCCTGGGGTTCCAAAAGAGACACCCCATTCAGCAACATGGGACCAAGCCCAAATATGTGTGAAATATGTTTAAAATCAATTTCACCCATAAGAATTCCTCCAAATGTCAGCCTTTTTAATTTTAGGTATTTGTCCATTTATTTTATAGCCTACATATTGTTTTGTTGTTATTTGTTTTTTTATTATGTGTATGCTGCTTAGTAAAAGTATATTAAAAAACTGATGTAAGCATACCGTAGATGTTTTTCGGATAATACTGTTTTTTTTCTTTCGTTTGTTTCTTATTAAGTGTGGTGGAAAAGGAGGTTATTGGGTACTCCTTCCGGTTTCAAGTAGATTGTGATATCCCTCCCCTGTGAAAAACAATTCTACCTTTATAGTGATAATAAATAATAGGGACTGTGTGTCAAGTATACATTTTTTTGAACACATTTTTAAACTTTTAGAACATGATACTGAGTTTTTTTATATTGATCAAACATGCTCGGAATACAAGTTTCTCCAGTTCTGTGGCGGACGGATATGACTACAATCCGCGCAGGCGCAGCATGCTCCGCAGTCCGCACCAATTAGGCCCTGTCCCAAATGGCACACTCCGGACTTGTGGACTTCCTCAGAGTCCACACTTCGGTGACGTCATGTAGTGCAGACTTATAGGGCCCCTCGCGCAAGTCCACAAGGGCGCATTGAGAAGTATTTTTGGGACAGACTCGATCGTGAAACGTGGTTATTGTTGGACAGGAGCTGCAGGTTCGGTTGGGCGAAATATGCGGCCTATTGTTGTTTTTACTATTGTGTTTGCGAGATGGCTTGCCATGCAGAGAAATCACATTTATACGCTCTGACGTCGTAGAAGACAAGATTATTTTTCATGCATACAAATGCTGATGTTATGCACGGAGGAAAGGGTAAGCAAGTAAATGTTATTGACTTTGTAGATAAACATATAACTTGTCAAAAGTCGTTAATGCATTAAGTCATTATTATTTTATTTACTGTTTAATTTTCTTTTTTCTTTATATACATATATATATATGTATTTTATATTTTTATGTGTACCTTGTTTTTTTATGTCGTTTTTAATTTACAGGTTTAAATATCCATACTTCACTTACATATGACTCAGTAAAGCCCTGCCATTCGGTTCTATATAATGAATCGTTATGCGATCAGCCTATTATTCAGCGCTATTACTATGTTTGAGACATCAACCACTGGTCGATGACCATAATGTTTGTATAAACTGTAGGTAACAACTGGTAAAATGTACACAGTCATAAAAACCATAATGATACTTACACTTAAATATTTTCTTCTCAGCCATGTTATCAATTGTCTGTGTCCGTGAGCTAAGCGCTCTTCACACCAGTTGTCTGATTGGCCTTTCGCAAGGACTCCTGGGTACTTGAAGTGCGTGAAGCCTGGATCTATGCGGGCTTCACGGAAGACCGCTTGAAGGGTACAAAGGGGGCGCTGCTGAGCACACTTCAGAGCGTTAAAATGCTAAATGGGACGGCCTACGGACTCGTAGACTCAGCGAGCACGCGCAATTTAAGTCCACGAGACCGAAAGTCCGCATGAAGTGCGCCATTTGGGACAGGGCCTTAGTCTACGTCTTGTTGTGTCGCTGTCTCGTGTTGCACTTGACGTCCCCATCAAGGACTTTGTAAGTTGTAATATTGGTAATACTAATAGTGAGTGATTCCCGAAATGTTATCATAAAGTTTTTTTCGTTAGTCCCAGTTGGTCCAGCTAAGTCATTCAAATGTTTTTTCCTCTAAATTGACGTGCTAGCTAGCTCAGTTGGCGCCAATCAGCCAAACTGGACTTTCTATGGCAAGCCGTTTTAATAATTGAAAGCGACTATCTATTTTCATGCTAACGTTTTTTTTATATACTATAGTATCTATTCCATTAATTACTAGTACTTACTCATTAGCTAGTGCTTATTAGCTATGACTAGTCAGAACGGCCACTGTAGAGTTCAATTTTAAATCTTGCTAGTAAAAACTTAGGTAAAGTTTTATATTCGCACATTCGCACTTTTTCAATTAAATAATCAATAAAGCTATTTTTTTTTTCAGATTCGAAGCAGCTACATGATATTGACAACAAAGGTTGTGAACTACAAAATTTTTTACAATCGATCAAAATGGGCAAGTATATTTTTAAGCATGTACTTTAGAGATGAATATTCAATGTGTGTCGTAACCAAGATAGGGACCGTCTAAAAAGTTAATATTTTTTTCATCGTGTGCAAACAGACAACTACATTTTAGCCAAGTGCAGATGTAGCCTACTGGCAAATATCTCTCACATTATGTGTTCTGATGCTATAGAATGTCCTTTAGCAACAAAACCTGCATTATAATGATGGTGTTTAAAAATGTGTTTATGAAATAATAATGAATGAATCTGTACATGAACTGTAATTTGGTAACAATCCAGACTGTAGAAAGGAAAATCATGTTTAATCTCCTGAACATAGTTAATTGCTTCATTTTACAACCATTTATATTTATTTATTTATTTATTTGAGAAAACTGTGTAAGTGTGGTGGTTTTAATAATGACATATGATTTATTTAAAAAGGTTTTGAAAAGCATTGAGACCACTGCTACAAAGCAAGTTGGATCATCTTGTCTGGACTCTACAGAACATACTACAGCCCATGTCTTGCTGTTTTATTCACCTCTGTTTTTCTGTTTTTATCTGTGATAAAGAGTGTGTAACAGTGTTCTCCAGGTGTTGAATAAAAAGAATGGCTAAACTCTATTTTATGTTTTCCTGTTGTATGACATCTGTGTTTAACATGGAACTCTAACAATAACACAATTCATGTACATCGATTGATGTTTACAGTCCTGCAGAAATATTACTGTCCGTGGTACTGAATCCATCAGATTATTGACAAGTACTCAGAAAACATGACAGCAAACATGATGTTTATTTTGGGTGTGGATTTTGGAATAAACTGCTGCTTCAATGTAAATGTAATAAGTGAGTTATCAAGGTATTCATCAATATTTTTCTTTCTAAATATCACATGAGTTGAATGACTTCTCTAGGCTTGTGAGATTTTACTTTGTTATAGAAGTTACCAGTGTAATTACTGAAATGTTCTTTAATGTCTGTATCTGATATCTGAATGCAGTAACAGTGCTTGCTAATTTAGCCCGGCTTCCAGAAATGAATCTGGAATCAGCAATGTTGAGATATTTTGTTGATATTAAGTCATTGAAGGAAAATTATATTGTCTGTTTTATAAAGGGAATTATAGGTAGGAGATAATTTGCCAGGACAAGTGGGGTGAGGCATACACACATTGTCTGGTACCCTAAAAGTGTCAGTCAGAAAGTTGTTTATTTTATGTTCATCTTAATACAATACACAATACAGAACTGCACAACATGTCCCTTCTGCAAGATGTTTAGCTAAGAGAACATTCATTTGTCACTTTATTCTGAGACATTCAAGCATTTGTGGTCTGTCTATGGACACTTACAGACTTCTAAATCAGTCAGCTACATTTGAGGCATACAAATTAATAAAAGAAAAGCAGCAAGCATACATTTCAAATGATAATAATGGTAAACACATCAACCTAATAGTAATGTTTCTTACAATATGAGTGATTAGATTTGGTTAAATGATATTTAATATACAAATGATTAAATGATAAACCATAAGCAAGAAAAAAATATATATGTATGTATTTTTTCTGCTTCATCAAATACATACATATATTTTACAATTTAAACACACTTTTAGCATGAGCTCCTCTAACTGAATAGCTTACAAACACAAACCACAAATCCATGGTTCCTCTTTTGGTGGCAGATTAATTTTGAGGCACTGGACATGAAACCACCTCTGGGCTCTGGCATAATTCACATTGAACTTGGAAGAAAAATAGGACATTGTTAGATTTATTCAGAAACTGTTGTAATTATGAAATATATTTGTGAAAACTCATTTTCTCTTCAATTTCTTTTCACTTTCAACAAATAGGCAATAATGACATAAAGAATACCCAGGTGCAGAGCTCCTCTGTTTGGTCCTTTTGGCCTTTTTTTTCTTAGTGTCTTTTTGTCCACATACAGAGCAATACTCATCTCTCGACACTGCAATTATGATAATGTAGATAATTATACTCCATCACTCTGTCTCTGGAAATAAACTGTTCTTTCAAAATAGTTTGCCAATACCTGATGCCTGCAAAATTGTTTTGGCAACATTTTTCCTGATGTGGCACATCTCCTCTTTGCTGGGTATTATGTTGATGCTCTCAGGAATTTTTGGAAAGTGATCCACTACCTGCTTGGCCATCTAGAAGGAGAGCGGAGAACATTACTAGTCTCATATGGGAAAATGTGAGAACAGTGTTTATGTAAAGTAGTTTTCCCTCCATTTACCTGCATCACAAAGACACCACAGCTGAAAGCATCCTCCTGGAACGAATGGTGTATTGTCCCAGGCTTCCACATAGTGTACACTAGTAATGGGCGATATAAACGATATAAAATTGGCCTACGATAGAGATTTTAATTCTATTGCACTATCGCGATAATGCGTGATGACGCAATCTACCCGCGAAATTTAGAGCCGCAACCGGCTGGAACGCATCACTGTAACGTTACTCGTCATCTTGAATAAACATGGCTGAAAGCGAAATGGAGGAGCTGGTGAAAAAGACCGGTGCAACATCATTTATTTGGAATTGGTTTGGATTTAAGCCGTCCGACGAGCAGCAGCAAACTATACTATGTAGAGTGTGTGGGGCAACAGTTCCGGCGAAGAGAGGTAACACGAGTAATCTGTTCTACCACCTCAAAACGAAACATGTCACTGAATACCAGCATTGCCAGGCATTGCAGCCAACCCCAAGATTCAGTCCGAAGAACGCAGGACAGAAAAAACAGGAACTGATTCAGACCTCCATCCAACAGTCATTTTCAAAAGGTACTCCTTACAGTAGGAAGAGCCCGCGATGGATTGAAATTACCAGGGCCATAATTGTTTACTTGTGTAAGGACATGGTCCCTTTTCAAACGGTAGAGACGTGGCTTTAAAGCCATGATCAGAGATATTGATCCACGATACGAGGTGCCAAGCCGCAAATACTTTACAGAAACAGAGATGCCAACACTGTATGCCGAGCTCCGCGAAAAGGTTGAAAAAGAGCTGTTTGACTTGAAATACTTTGCCACTACAACGGACCTGTGGTCGAGTCGTACCATGGAGCCTTTCATCAGCCTTACCATTCACTATATAACGGACGATTGGAATCTTGGCAGCCGGTGTTTGCAGACGTCGTACTTCCCCGCTGAACATACGGCCGAGGAGATAGCACAAGGACTCAAGGACGCGCTTGAGTCATGGAGTTTTAAAGAAGAACGGCAAGTGTGCATCACTACTGATAATGGAACGAACGTGGTCAAGGCAGCGTCTCTGAACGATTGGACCAGGCTGCAATGCTTCGGACACAGGCTGCACCTCGCCATCGGTAGGTTAAAACATTTTGTGCATAATATTAATATTTTAATAAATATGTTAATATATTAAACATCATATTGATATAATAGTGCATAATTATAATGATAATATTTTAACATTACACTAATATTTGCCTATATTACTGCATAGTAATTTTTCATTTGTGTTTAGAGATGTAGAATTTGCCTCTGTTTAGTTGCCAATGCTATTTTAATGTTGCATTTGTGTTAAGTGATGTTCATTCAATCCTAATCAAGCATTTCAGTGTGTGTGTGTGTGTGTGTGTGTGTGTGTGTGTGTGTGTATGTGTGTGCGTGCATGCGTTTGTGCTTGTAGTAGAGAGAGAGAGAGAGAGAGAGAGAGAGAGAGATGATGATGATTATAGATGAAATTAACTAATAATATCTTACAAATTCATCAACAGAAAAAAGTGTGAAAGACCCCCGAATTGACCGTGCTGTTGCCTTATGCAAGAAGATTGTGAGTGCCTTTTCACACTCTTGGAAAAGAAGAAAAGAGTTGAAGAAAGCCCAGGCAGAGCACCATCTTCCCTTTCATCGGCTCATCACAGAAACACCAACAAGGTGGGGGTCACGCCAGATGATGATCCAGCGGGTGCTTGAACAAGAGAAGGCCCTATCACAGGTACTGAAAGCAAACAGGAAAACCAGACACCTGGTACCCACTTGGCAAGATACAGATGTCTTGGAATCTATAAGCAAGACCCTCAGCCCACTGCTGGAATTCACAGACACGCTGTCTGGAGAACAGTATGTCAGTGTGTCGTACATCAAACCTGTTCTCCATCTTTTTAACAACACTGTTCTTGCTGCAGCTGATGATGACACAGAGCTGACCAAGGACATGAAAAGAGTAATCCTAGAGTACTTAAACGAGAAGTACTCAGACCCAGGAACGGTCAACCTGCTGGATATGGCCTCCTTGGTCGATCCACGGTTTAAAGATACATATATATCTGATGACCACCAGGAGTTCATCAAGACCAGAGCGGTAGCAGAAATTCTGTCACTATTGGAGGTGCAAGCTGCAACGGTCTCAGAGCCACACACAAGCACAGAAGCAGCAGCTGATGGTGCTGAAGCTGCTGAAGTAGCTGTTGAGAGGCAATCCAAGAGGGTGAAACGGAGCCTGGGAAGCTTTTTCAAAAGGCCTCCGATGGCACAGCCGCCTCGCTGACAGAGAGGCCATCGAAGTGGAGCTAAAAGTTACCTGCAGACAATGCAGGTTGATGGAGAGACTGACCCACTGGACTGGTGGCGGCTGTACCAAGCAAATTTTCCAAGGGTGGCAAGACTGGCCCAGAAATATCTCTGTATCCCGGCCACAAGTGCCCCTTCAGAAAGGGCATTTAGCATTGGTGGCAACATTGTTACATGCCACCGCTCTCTGTTGAAGCCAGAGACTGTGGACAAGCTTGTGTTCCTGGCGAATAATCTTTAGGGCCTGACAAATGGTGTAAACACAAAATCTCAGTGTGAGTGCCCGATTTTAAGGTTCGTTGTTGGGTTGCTTTTTTAACTGAGAAGACACCAGTTTTTCTGGTCTTTGCATCTTTTGCTTCCTTTAAGAAAATAACAAACTACATTTGGTGCCTTCTGTGCTGTTTAGCACTTTTTACTCTCTTTGGCATGGCACTACTTTAAAGGAAACTTTTGTACTTGAAACATTTTCTTTAGTTGACGTATATTTGCCTTATACTGGAAGTCTTTTTTTTTTTTATTTAAAAAAAAAGATTGTGCTTTCATTTTGCACTTTATTATGTTTTCTTTATTTATTAAGTATTTGTGCACTACACTTGGAATAATTTTCTTTATTTAAAATAGCCATGCCAAATACTGGAAGTATTTCCCTAATTCACAGTATCCGTTCCTTTATTAACAAGACACCAGTTTTCATTTCATTAAGAGAACAAAATGTTTAAAACCAAATGCGTTACATTTGGCTGCAGGTAAGAAACTTTGTTTGAAATATGTTTTTATTTAAAGTATCTGTGCATTACATAAAATAATTTTCTTTGCCTAATACTGAAAGTATTTTCAGTACAGGGTCTGTTCCTTAACTAAAAAGACACCAGTTTGACACTTGTGTGGCATTTATAAGTGTAGTGCCTTTTAAGAAACCCAATACTTTAAGCTTTTTCTTTGTTAAAGTCTGCAGCTAGTGTCCTTGAATTGTATTTATCTGCAACATTGTTGTATGATTACAGTTTTGCACAATAAATATTCTCAAAACTACATACAATTCTTTCTTTCTTAAAAAAAAAAGAAAAAAAAGAGCAGTTTGGCTTTCCTTAGGGTCTATGTAACCTGTTCTGAAATGGTCCTATTATAATTTATATATCGCAATATATATCGTTATCGCAAGAGGCTGCAATGTATATCGCAATATGGATTTTAGGCCATATCGCCCATCCCTAGTGTACACCCAGTCCTTTCTTCCATGCTGGTTTCCTCTCTTCCTGAAATATTCCCTGTTGTAGGAAAAATACAGTGTGTGGGGTTGTGGTGGTCTTCAGCAACATCCATATGCTAATATTCCAATATTAGTGTTGTAGATCGAAAAAGGTTACAGATTTTTTAACAACTTAAAATCCACGATCCCGGTACCGGGATTTAAAATTACGTCAGTAATAATGTACTTCCAATTTTAAATGTATGCGGAGGAGTTATGAGCTCATATCTGGTACCATTTGAAAGCTTAGAATGTCTACTTTCTTGAGATATGCATCACTTTGGCATTTGTTTTACACTAAGTAACTTATTTACAATAAATTACATAGTTCCACCCATCAAAAGTCGTGTCATAATTATGTGCGTTTTTGGATACATATGTCTCATATCGCTCAAATATGACGCACATGTACAAACCATGTATCAAATGAAAGCTCTCATTGCCAGTAAGAAGTTCCAATAAGTCTTTTTATTGAGGTATAATCACATATCTAATACACTTCGAATGAATCATGAAGTATACAATCATACAAGTGAAATTACTGAATATTTGCCGTGCTACTCGCACTAGACAGCACAGTTAGCCACAAATGCTACATAATCCTTTACCTTAGGTTATTCTCTGCAAAATGAGCCGTTTTTCAGTGTTTTCTGTGGTTGTGTGCCCAAGTAATCCCTCGAGTGCAGAAACACCACAAAGTAATGTTATATGATATTCAACAATCCAGGAAAATATGTAAACATCCGATCCGGATAAAGCATATATTGCCGTAAAGCTTAGACCCTCCGCTTTCCGGCAATGTCGCTCAAGATCAAATAGACCAATCAGGGGCTGAGATATTGCATCCAGACTGTGAAGTGATCACTGGGTAGGTTACGTGCCCAAAACACACAGACGCGTCTCACCAGACACCTGAGCGCATATTTACCACTTTCAACAGTGTTTTATGTAATGACAAAGGGTTTTCTGTAAAATTACACTGGGATTTTGCATTTATAGCACTGTATATGGGTATGGGGAGACTTTAGATTTGGGTAGGCGGAAAGTACACCAAAAAAAGTAATATTCCTCCCTTCAAATAAATTGAAATAGATATTAAATAAAACATGATACAGACAAAATTCCTTTTCAGGTATTTGCTGACATCTAGTGGAAACAGCCAAAACTGTCTGCTTGCTGCTAGGGTTTACAGGCCTTGAGTTATACACTTTCAAAAATGAATTTATATAAAAAAAATCAAAAAGCGCCTCTTTTTTTAGGAGGGTTATTACTGTTCAGACAACATATATTTAATTTTTTTTAATTTTTAGCAGTGTTTTATGCAACTTCAAAGGGTTTCCTGTAAAATGACACCAAAACTGTGTATTTAGGCCAAAGTATGTGGGAATGGGAAGCTTTTTAATTTGGGTAGGCCAAATCCAGGCGGAAATCCCCAAAAATGGCAAGGATCTTAACAACATAACATACACAAATTATTTGCATGCTTGTGTGGCAAGTTTCATTTCATTACTACCATGTTGAGGGTCAAGTATGAAAATGGTGTTAGTTGTAGCATGTAGATACTAAATATATAAAAAAAATAATAATAATTAGTCATTAAATTAAATGTCTGTGAAAAGGTCAAACATTTATGTATGGGTGTATCAATGTTTATCTGTAATAGTCATACAACACAATAATTGTATTTTTTACTTATAATATATTTTTACTTACCACAAACCTCCAGTGCATGTGTCTGATATTTACAACAGAGATGACCCCCATCATATTGCTCAAAGTTGACCTATATATCAGAAATGTAAATAAACGTATTTGTGTACTGTAAAATACATGGACATATAAAAATGCAGAATCATAAGTAGTTGCACTCACTTTTTTCAAACCTTGTCGTTTGACCTGGTCTTCTGGGCCATTTAAAATGACACCTGTGGTGTAATGGCTTAGCTGGTAGATATTTGCACCCTTTGCATTAAGTACAGCTCTTAAATAGCACTTTCGATCGTCTGGGGAAAAAAAAGATAAATCATTGCAATTATTCAATTTATTTAAATTAGAATGCATACATTGAGAAAAAACATTTAGTATCTGGCATTTACTTTTCTTAGGTACAACATTTTTTATAGTTTATAAATGTATATATAGTACAATTCTGTATTTACTAGATATTTTTGTTATGATATGTGTACCTCTCCAAATAACCAGTCATGCGGCTTCAGTGTTAGGAACTCCTCGTGATGTAACAGGAACTCCAGATTCTGATCGTCAGACTTCACAATGGCTACAACCAGTTCATTGTGCTTGGTTTTGTCCATAACATGTCAATCTGTGAATGTTACACACTTCATATAGTCAATAATAAGTTAGCTGAATATATGCAATAAATAGTTTCATTTGTTGTACTAACTTAATTACCTCTTCCTCTACAGGGAGTGCCTCTGCAGGAAGCTGCATTGGCTCAGGACTTGACTGTTTGTGGCTTTTTGGCTTATCTTTGTGGATCCTTCTTTTCTTTTTTTTGTGGAACAGGCATTCTCTGAGGAACAGAAAAGAATTTGGATTTAGTGTTTGGGAAACGTTCTTCCTTCTTCTTCATCCAAGTTTCTTTACACTGATCAAGGTTCAGAGGTGGCTCAGGCTGGAGCAACAGCTTTTGAGGAAGGTTATGCAGAATGATGTGCTCTGTATATCTTGTTTGCAGAGACTGATGCATTTTTCTTATGAAGATTCCTGGTTTGACATTTTGTTCTTTATGCATTATGGAATGTTGGACAATTCCAAACCACCTTTCTATGTGACAATTGGTATCTCTTGTTTTTGGTAGTGTCAATGTTGTCACCAAATCCTGTTCACAAGATTCATACCTACCGGTAGTCAGGTCTCCCAACAGCAAGCCACTCCAAAGAGGAAAAATGGCAAGGTAGGTATCAAAGAGGACAGTGAGGATGCCCGGACAAAAGTATGGGTTGTCCTCTTTGGCCAAACATGTCTCATCACCTTCCTCTTCTTCCTTCAGCTCTTTCATGATCTACTGGAAGAAAGCAGTGAATGGTGATCTGCCAATGATGGTCATTGCATGTCTTCTCTCTTCACTTTCACACATTTCCCAGTCTTCAGATTGGGAAGTTTCTTCCAGTGTATCCTCTTTGGATCTTGAAATGACACTCTCCAAAACACACAGACTTTCTTTGACAAGGTTTGTGTTTTGTGGGGTTATGAGCAGGCCACAAAATGCACGGAACACAATTCTTGATTCAGTCATGTTGTTGGCATTTTGGAGTCTTCTTGAAAGCATACGTGGCAAAGTCTCTCAGTTCTTTGTCATCTGTTTGCCTAGAGATTGCCTGTCTGACAGCTTTCAAAATGTGTGCAGAGCAAATGTGCAAGACAGTATATGATTTCATTTCATCCCATGATGTTTTCCCAATGCAGAACTTGTATGCTCTGTCGAGGTAAGAGCTGATGTGCTCTTTGTTGAAAGCAAGCATTACACTTTGTATTAAAGCCCAGCTGTAATCAGTCTCGACCTGGTGAACATTTATTTGTGTGTATTTTGACAAATGCAATGTAAATTGCATGAGCCAGAATGTGATTGGTGGTACTGAGTGATTGTTGGAGAGCATTTCACAGATGGGAAGAGGTGGAGCATCTCTAAGCGTTCCCTGGAAGAACGAGTGCATAGTACAGCACAGCGCTCGGCTGTTCCGGTATTTTTGACACAACTCCTCCAGTGGCATCAAGATAGAGGGACACAGGAGACTTACTTCTCAAATGATGCACAAGAATGCTGATGCCAAGCTCGGTGTACGAATGAACAATGAGCAGATTCATACTGAAAAGCTGTCACGTAGCCTGGTACCTTGAAGTATTTTGTGTCACATTCCTTGAGCAATGTCTGCATTAAGTATATTTCCATCATGACATTGGAGTGAATGGACTCCTTTTCCTCATTTCTGAGCCTATAACTTTCAACACTTTTTTATTGAGAGATTCCGTCATGTTCCCAGCCAGGAGCTGCTCGTTTGGTGTTGATTGTAGTGCGCTGTAAAAATACTGACTGGGTCCATGCGTTAGGGCCTTTGCTATTTTCCCTCTTTTAGTTTGGTTGCTGGCCTAGCCTTTTTCTCTGAAAGTTTGTGGTGTATTTCTCCAGTTTGTTGGACTAACATTTTCACATCACATTTTCCCAGTGCAGCAGGATTATTTTGCATTGTGAAAGTGTATTTGGCTGGGCAAGTTGAAAATGTGCAGACTGCCTTTATATGTAAATATGGAAGGTTTTTTTCTGCTCCAGGGAGTCTTAACATGTTGATATTTAAATGAGAGAGTACAACATGGA